>NC_074679.1:12464459-13064459 GCF_029448725.1 Salvelinus fontinalis | reverse complement strand
TATTTTATATTGCAGTGTGTTTATAAATGAATAGAAATGACTCTTAAAGCGGCTGGAGGGAACCAGAGAGAAACATTTATGAAATCAGATCAAAAGGGTTATTGTGGATGTCGCTGCTCTGAGCTTCTCTCTGTGTGTCAGTGATACGCAGCAAACTGTGCAGGATGCTTTTTCTGTCCAAGGGTAATATACGTTTGTGCATGTTTAACCTTACCGCGTTCTGCATGTAGGGCTCTCGAAGCTGACAACTGTACAGTGGATTATGTATTCCAATAAAATAAACTACCTGTTTGTAACCATGTTTTTGTGTCCATCTTGACTACACTTTGTGTTATGGGAAAGTGGAAAACCCAACCGACTCATTTTAGTTTAATGATTTGACAGCACCTTACCTCAGAGTGAGAGTGTGTGTGTGTGCGCGCGCGCGTTTGGGTGAGAGCAACACTTCCATTGCTTTATACCAGTCCTTTTTTTTTCTCGTACCGTCTACGAGCTGCCTGCAATTGAGGCTTTTCTAGAGAGAGGCTTTTGACTGTGTGCAAGATAAGCAAACTAGCAGACAAATTAGGCAAATACATCAGGTGATCGGGGGAAAACTTGTGGAATGCCTAGTCAGCACACACCGTCTGTTAAACAGCTCCACCAGGTAGTGAGAAGGCTAGGCTTGTTCCCGGACAGTCTTACGGCCAGCAGGTCTAGTAAAAGGGTTATAGAGTTGTTCTGGAGACTTGGATTAGTAACAGCAGTTGTTCTGGAGACTTGGATTAGTAACAGCAGTTGTTCTGGAGACTTGGATTAGTAACAGCAGTTGTTCTGGAGACTTGGATTAGTAACAGCAGTTGTTCTGGAGACTTGGATTAGTAACAGCAGTTGTTCTGGAGACTTGGATTAGTAACAGCAGTTGTTCTGGAGACTTGGATTAGTAACAGCAGTTGTTCTGGAGACTTGGATTAGTAACAACAGTTGTTCTGGAGACTTGGATTAGTAACAGCAGTTGTTCTGGAGACTTGGATTAGTAACAGCAGTTGCCCAGTTCACAAGTTGTACAACTAAGTGCATTTGATAGCATGCATATTTGTGATGGCATGCATATTTTTTACAAGTTTTTTACAAGAAGACACCCGGCACATCAGTTGTACAAACTGAGTGTGAATTATCCCATTAATTGAATTCTGGAAATGTGCTACATGGCTTTAGTTTTTGGTCACAATGCAGAAAAGGTTTGGGGAACCACTGTGGAGGTTGAATCAGATCATAATCACCAGGTCGTCTGCTGGATAGGGACTTCACTGTGAACCACTGAGCATGGTACGCAGGTCCCATCTGGAGTGGGTGACCTAAATGTTGTGTGTGTCAAGAATACAAATGAATCATCCTCTATGCAAAATTGTAATCTATGCAAGTTCATATGGTGGAGAAAGAACTGTTTCAACTTCCAACTTTTTAATATAAAAACCTAGGAATATTTACTCAATTGGTAGAGCATGGAACTTGCAGCGCCAGGGTTGTGGGTTCGATTCCCACAGCGAACAAATATGAAAATGTATGCACTCACTACTGTAAGTCGCTCTGGATAAGAGCATCTGCTAAATGACTAAAATGTCAAAAATGTCAAAGAAAAAAACAGGATGTGGATGTCTGCAGTACTTCCTGTTTACAGACGGATGAGATTTATGTTTCAAAGTGGTTCTAGAACAATAAGGAACACAAGCTTACATGACTCGCAACCTGTTAGGGCCTGCATTTTGACACTTTGTGCCCATAGATTATTTTCCATTAATTCTACTGTCATCCTGACTTTGGTCTGAGTACCTCGTCTACGAGTTGATTCTTGGAACTGCTGTCACATCTTGTGACTGGCATCTGCTTTTTATTTTGTGTGTGCATGTGTGTGTACACATTTTCACCCCACCTGTGACATCTGTACAGGCTGCAGTGTGAGTCACAAGGCTGTTGGAGGAGATGCGTTCAGACAGGCCTGTGTAACTAACCTCGACCAGCAGGGAGACATACACCTGCCAGTAGGAGAGCAAAGTGGTATTTGAGAACTCCAATGGAAACTGTTGTGTGTGTGTGTAATAACGTAAAGCCCACTAGCCACCAACGTCTACACTGAGCCCCATGTTGAACAACACATGGAAATAACACAGTGCCAACCTTGATGAGAGCTATTTTAATATATTTCCCAACCAAAGTTACTATAGTTAAGTCAAACCTCCCTACTGTGGTCGAGGGGCCCTCATGCCCAGGGGAAATCTCACTAATGATATAGCGGTACTGGTACTAAACTATGTTCCCAAACCGCCGAGTGCAATTTCTCCTTTGGTCCATCAGACCCCTACAATGTCGTTGGTTGCCAAATCCTTGCCCGGCCACCACACACGTGCTCCAGGGAGCAGGCCAATGGTCAGAAGGGTCAGAGGACTGGGAGAATCAGTGCTACTTAAAGAGGCCACCCAGGTCAGACATGTGTGGCTATATCCTAATTATCTCTCTTTCTCCCCAAAGTGTACACTTGTTCACTGCCCTTTACTGATTTGAAAGGAAATGACTGCTATAAAATCAGGATTCAACATCCATCCATGTCTGAGGATGTTGGGAGATGACATGGAAACCCAACGTGTTCTCAGAGCATTTCGTATTATTCTGTATGTAAATCTGAGATACTACATTTAGTATGTTACATTTTGTACGGTATGTATTTATTTGTGAATGTACAGTTGAAGTCGGAAGTTTACAAACACTTAGGTTGGAGTCAATTTAATTTTCAAACACAAATTTCTTGTTAACAAACCTTAGTTTTGGCAAGTCGGTTAGGACATCTACTTTGTGCATGACACAAGTAATTTTTCCAACAATTGTTAATAACACTTATAATTAAATGTCCGGAATTGTGAAAAACAGTTTAAATGTATTTGGCTAAGGTGTATGTAAACTTCCGACTTCAACTGTACGTAAAAGAACGTTACGGATTTGCAAAAAGTTAAAAATGTTAAATTCCAATTTGTGGCAAACGTTAGCTAGGTGGATAAAACTAACATTAGCTAGAATTGTCCGTGATGAGATTCAAACACACAACCTTTGGGTTGCTAGATGTTTGCATTATACAACCAACCACCCTCCTTTATGTTTTTGCCTTCAGTAACCTATTTCATGTAACATATCATACACATTTTTTTCCTGGATTTATGTTTACTACGTTACATCTAGTCTGGGAAACCAACCACTAGGGGCAACAGTGAGCATCGTTGGAAGTAGGAAACACGGATGAACGTCTATTTCTGACGTGAGAGAGCTTGTCTAAGATATATGGTGGAAACTCCCACTAGCCCATGCCTCCACTAAACCAATGCTTTTAGATTTGTTTGAAGTAGCCAAGCGAGAACATTTACTCCACCCAAAATGTCTGAGATAAGCCCTTTTTTGTATGGAAGTCTATCAGTGTCAAATTACGTGAGGTTTATTTGATCGAAAAGAAGTTTCCAAATTTTTAGGCTGTTACAAGTGGAAACTTTGAGACAAACAATTTACATGTGTGAACTACAGGCACAACTATCTGCCCTCTCATTGGCTAGAATGGTCCCACCTGCTCTTGCCTTCCTTCAATCATTGACATGTATTTCCATGGTTAGAGCAGTCACCTCGGCTAGCTTGTCAATATAATAGATCATCTTTGAGAGTAGTGAAAGAGTGTACACTTCAGGAGATGATTGGGAAGCACACTGTGTGTGGACACTGGTCAGGAAGCAAGTCATTGACCATCTCCTACACTCATAATTGCCTGGGTTGTGTTCACTAGGCATGAAATTAAACAGGGAGGTACTATCTGAACCTATTCAATAACAAACCATTTTTTGGGGACACACATGCATTTATTAGATTTGTATACCCAAATGTTGAAAACATATCAAAAAGGTATGCAACGCCGACAATAAAATACACCAAGACAAGCTGCTAAATACAATAAGTAACAAAAACATTCACAACTGGATTTTTTTCTCTCAACATAAATCATAGTATTTATCTATTTGCATTTCAATACAAACTGCAATTTTTTCCCCCCACTACTCCTCTATGCATCATACCCTACACAGTACAGGTCCTATTCAGTAGGAGGCATACAACTAACATTAGCCTTAAAACAATCAATACAATGCACTTGTAGGCTACAACATCGTAGCAGCTAGAATATTTTTTATAGAAAATACATCAGGTTTAAAATGGGAGTGAAACAGTGCTACGGTGTTAATGCTAGCTAGGGATGGATCAGCGTGTGATTGGCTGTCCTTTGTGACTTATTGTCTGTGTTTCTGGATTCCATTGGCTGCTGATCCTCCTCCATCCATTTAATGTTAGGGAGGTGGACCAGTAACAGGAACGTCGCTGGTTCAAGTCCCGGGCTGGGCCACGATAAAGTAGACCGGGGTTAGCATGACACCTAGTGTAGTGTCTTCCTACTGGAATAAGACTGGGAAGTGGGAACCAGATCTGTCCTACCAAAGAGGCTTTCGTTACCTTCAACAACCAGATCCTAGCATGAGCTTGCTCAAACAGCACTATGGTTAACTAGCGGCACTGGAAGGGACACTAAACCAGCTGAGAGTTCCATTGGAGGTTCCACTTAACTGCATTGACTGTCGAGTTATGAGGAGGTGGATGAGAGGGAACGATGCAGGATAAGAGATATGACTGGTGCTTGCTCGGTCCTTTGGGAATGTGCAGTTTGTTTGTCCAGTAACATCGTTGGAGGTTAAACATTAACACAAAATGACAGGCACATTTTTTTTTACATCTTAGTTAGCAGAAGTCACCGACATCACTTGAACATAGAAGGACATTGGTATAAGGGGCAGGGTTCTAGACACTGGGGGAGGGCTGAGGGGCGGCAGTGGGCGTGGCTTGTCGAGGGAGGGTGTACATGGCACCCAGGAACTGGTCGGCGATGCGTCCCGCCTCTCGCAGGCCGCTGAGCAAAGCGCCGTGCACCGTGGCCGGGTAGTTGCGGATCGTGTGCTCGCCGGCGAAGAACAGACGTGGGACGGGCTGCGAACGAAGGGGGGGGGGGGGGTAAATGACAAACACATCAGCCAACACAGAAATATGAGTGTTCCCATGTCAGAACGACTTGGGTTGGCTAAGGAAGATGAGATTTTGCAAAAATGCTCTGGTGGTTCCGGGTATGTTTTTAAAATATAAACGTGCGCTAATGTCCAGTGTTCTCATTGGCTTAGAGCGAGATGAAGGTTCTGATGATGTAATAGATTGGGCTTTACACTCTTTATTCATTAGGACAACATGCATGTGTGAAAATAATGTCGGGTTCAGGCCTTTGCCACTCTATACGAATCAAAAGTGGGATGCCAGTACAGAAATAAGTAGTGGAGTGTGTTATTAGGGGTTCAGCAGTGATGGTGACACCTTATCGTATTTGATCTGGTTCATTATTATTATACTTATTTCTCAGGTCCGCCATTTTGAGAAAAACGCTACTCTTCTGGCAACAGAATCTTGCATTTGAGGATGTGCATCCATAGATGTAATATACCAAATTTGGTGCCGATTGGTCCAGTGGTTCTGAATAAGAAGTCTTTTACAGTAGTCAACCTCATTGAAAATGATAAAAAATACATAAAATTGAATTCTGATATTTTGCAAGCGTGGTAAACATGACATAAGTAACTCGTCCAAGGGCAAAGTGACATTTTTACTGATCGTGGCACAGTGGGCACATAGCTGAACCCTGGCATTGCTGCTTGCAGCTATATTTATATATGTAGTGTTCACAGCCTTAATCACAAAGCAGAGTACTACACAGAATTAGCCTATTCCTGGACCTGAAAGCACTTCGAATGGAGATTTTCCACTGAGTGTACTTATTGACCCAGGACTAGGCTTAATTTGTATCTGGGAAACTGTTTCGTAATGTATCATATTTCTTTGTGGTCATATGTGTTTGTAGTCCCATGTGTTACCTGTGACGCTCCGGGGATGGCGGGGCCGGGGGTGATGGGCTGGGCCATGAGATCATAGTCGTTACCGGAGGAACCGGCCGCCACGTACGAGTAGGAGCCCCGCGCCCAGGGGTCGGCACGCCAACGCGTCACCACCGTTTCCTTGGGCTGCCATGACAACAAAGAAAAGAGTTTCCATGCCGATATTAGATTCCAGTAAACATGGTTGGGAAACACTAAACAGTTCCAACGCTAACCAACATGAATAACTACATATGAACCATTTTTTCATTATGTATTTGACTGGTGGTTGGAAAGGACTCAAACTATAGGATAAATGGATATTATGATTCAAGTTTACGTTACGTGGTGGGAGGACCGGTGGCGGTCATATTGAGTGTTATTCTAGTTTTCTGTACAAAACAAGCAAATTCACACATACCTGAGGTACTGCGCTGCTTCCGAAAATACCTTTGAGGATGGCGAGGCAGCGTCCGACAATGACGTCGTCGCTGATGTTCTCCATGATGCCGGCCGCCTCTCCGGCCATCAGCGCCAGCAGTATGGGGGCTGGGAGGAGGGGGGGAAACACATGGGTCAATTTCACAGTAACACTGTCAAAAAGGCATATGTGAAAATGCAGTTGTGTAAAGTAACTACGTAAAAATACTTTAAAGTACTACTTAAGTCATTTTGTGGGGTATCTGTACTGTTTAACTAGGCAAGTCAGTTAAGAACAAATTCTTATTTACAATGATAGCCTAGGAACAGTGGGTTAACTGCCTTGTACAGGGACAGAACGACAGATTTTTACCTTGTCAGCTCAGGGATTCGATCTAGCAACCTTTCAGTTACTGGCCCAACACTAACCATTAGGCTACGTGCTGCCACAACTTTTACTCCCCTACATTCCTAAAGAAAATCTGTACTTTATACATTTTCCCTGACACCCAAAAGTACTCGTTACATTTCAAATGCTCAGGCAGGACAGCTATATGGTCCAATTCACAAACCTATCAATATAACGCTATGTCATCGCTATGGCAGACTTACTAAACACAAATACTGCGTTGGTAAATGATGTCTGAGTGTTATTGTGCCCCTGGCTGTCCGTAAATAAAAAGCAGCAAGACAAGTGTGCCATGTGGTTTGCTTAATATTAGGAATATGATGGATGGCATTTACTTTTGCTCAAGTATGACATTTAAGTAATTTTCCCACCACTGTACTTAAGTACATTTAAAACCAGATACTTTTAGACTTTACCTCAAGTAGTATTTTAATGCGTGACTTTCACTTGAGTCATTTTCTATTAAGATATACTTGAGTAATTATCCCACCACTGAAAATGTAATATTCATTTAGAGAAGGAAATTCTGTCCCAAGTCAAAATGTGTGACTACATCCAAATATCAACAGGTCTCTAACTCAGTTGCTTATAAATCTATCCTCTCCTTTATCTGCCACAGGAGAAGACTTGGCAATTGAAAACCACATGGTGGAAGAAGCTTATCATCAAATCAGGCTGGCTTTCACCTGATCAGTGCAATGAAGGAGATCCAAACAAAGAGTCAAATTAGGCCCATCACAGTTCACAGAGAAAAGACTAGTTCAATGTGCGCACCTTTAGGGCTGGGTGGTATACTGTAACAACATGGACTGGTTTGAGTTTTTACTTTACCTTCTATAATGCTATTTGAATGTTTGGTTTGTTAACTGTGATATGCCGTGGGTAATGTCCGTTTTTAATAGTTTACTTTGCTACTGGAGTCGCTGCTTTCCATAGATTTAGCCCCTCCCCCTGACAGTCAGGGAGCACATTTGTTTTTCCTTGAGCGCGAGACACTTGCGTTCAGTCTGCATGGGTCAATGCAGCACATGCAACGATGCTGTTTTCACTTTGCTTCTTAATATTAATCCACTAGCGTTTTATAATTACACTATCAGTTTGTCTTTTCTTAGTAAGTTGGGCCTAAACCTTGTTAGTCGCTAGGTAGCTAATAAATGTACTGAGTCAGAGCAAACATAAAACTAGCTATACAGCCTGATAATACCAGTGCATGTTTTTGTGCAACAGTATCTTCTAAATCAAAGAGGAATATGTCAAGCAAGAATGTTAGCTACATGAAGTTGCTCAGAGAGAACATTCAATGTAGACAAAGATTAGAGTCCCCTAGGAAACACTTGTCAACACTTCGGTTCCTACCACAATAACTCCTCCCTGGCATTTTAATTTGTTGTCAAGTCAAACACTGTATTCAAAGTGCCCACTATTATATTCTAAATTTTGAATTTGAACTAAATTTCAATGATTCCAACAGTTCGGTAAAAAAATAAGGCCTAGATTGTTTGCCTATATCTAGCAGCAATACGTGTCAGTGTGGAAATGATCTCAAATGAGTGCAGGAAATTGTGAACTTTTATTATTAAAAACATAATAAATAAAAACATAATAAACAACAATTAATAAACAATTAATAAACAACAATTAAAAACAACAATTTTTTGACCATGATATGATATTTTGTCCATATCACCCAGCCCTACTCACCTTTGTAAAGGTTCCAGAAGAGGAAGAGTTCTCCCCTGCTGGCTGTAGTGCTGCCCACATGGCCAAACAAGTTCACACTGGGGTCCCAGAACACACGGTCAAAACACAGCACCACCTGGTGACGGGAGGAACACACATCAGCATGAGTGACTCAATACACCCCACAGATACCAGTCTAGTCAGGACAGTTTCCCAGACACAGTTTGGAGTTGAGCAATGAATCAATAAATTGCACAGGGAGCCAGAGATTGAGGGAAATTCTGTGCTCTAGGCCTTTCTGATGACGCTAGTGATCAGAACGAAACCAGAAGTGTCAGAAATCAGAATTGAACTGTTTTATAAAGGAGACACCAAAGGGAAAGCTGGAACAGGACCAAATGTGAAGTCTGAGCAGCTGCATTTCAACATCGTTCTGACCCACAGTATTAAACGCAAATTAAATAAATGAATTATATAAATCTCTATTGTTCCAACTGCCCGTTCTATATTTGTGAGAAGTTGTTTAAGACCCATTTCATGCACAATAATCTTTTCATATGCAAACGCTGTCATTAGAAGCAGATTGCTTCATTCAAGTGATCCAGAGACGGAGCTCCCTCTGGTGGCCACGAGGTACCACAAACAGGTCTCATTGCATAATAATGCCGCATTTTCTGCTGCAGCCGAATTAGCAGATTGAAACTCTGCAGTAGATGATGCACATCAGGGCTCAGGAAAAAAAAAAAAAGAGGAGCGGGAGAGAGTGGGAGAGGACTCTTATCTGATTACTAACAGATTTCCAAAACACTCACTCACCCGCACACATTCCTCCCTCCCGGGATTGCTATAAAGCAGGATAAATAGCTGTGTTGGGGAGAGGTAACCTTGTGTTTTTTTATTTTTTTTTAAATTAAGCCATAAAGATTTGGTTACAATTCAAATTGCATCCTTCAGAAAAGGTAGAACAAATAAAAGAGCAAATAATATGGCTAAAATCCAATGTACTAATACAAATGTATAAGGGAGGTATCATGTTTATAAACGACATGTAAAACTGTTACACCAGCAATTCAAGGTGTATAACCAATTCATCGCAGCTCTGGCACAAAAATGGAAGAGGCAATTGCTCAAAGTAATGAATTGGTTTTGTCTGCCTCCAATGAAAAACCATCCATGGCTTAAAATGACTAGTATAAATCATAAAATGTATCAGTTCCAGTTAAGGTCGATAGGTTTGACAACTATGCTGCATAAAATTCATGACAGTTGTCTAAAGGTCCCAATACCATGGCAACGGGTTTATGAACTGATTTACAAGTGACGCATCGAGCCGTTCTTTTCAATTTAAACTATTATATAAAATTCTCGCCACAAAAGGAATGCTTAATATATGGGTCTTTGGACAGTCAGCCCTGTGCAGACTGCCATGAGGGAACAGAAACAATAGATCATCTCTTTTGGTACTGCTTTTGGCATCAGGTCAAGGAGTGGTTGTTAAGTCATAATGTCTGTGTTCACATGGACCTATAAACAGTACTGTTAGGAGATCCAGAAAACTATAATCAATCAATGGGAAAGATGATTATACTCTTAGGTAAAGTGTTTATTTTTATGGCAATCTCTGTAGAAATGGTCCAAATAGAGGTTCAAGACCCTCGTAAGACATCAGTAAAATAGAAGGATGTGTTACAAAAGGACAGAGTAAAACGGTAATGTACTGGGAATAATGGGTCAGTCTGAACATCTACGGGTTGGAATTAAGACTGGAGTGATTCATTGATTGGCCGATACACTTGGAGTCCAGTCCACTTAAGAAAAAAAACGGTATATATATTTATACACACACAACCAGTCAAAAGATTGGACACACCTACTCATTCCAGGTTTTTATTTTATTTTTTATTTTATTTTTTTAGCTATTTTCTACATTGTAGAATAATAATAAATAATAATGAAACCCTAAACTATGAAATAACATTTGAGATTCTTCAAAGTAGCCACCCTTTGCACACACTTGGCATTTTCTCAACCAGCTTCATGAGGTAGTCACCTGGAATGCATTTCAATTAGCAAGTGTGCCTTGTTAAAAGTACATTTGTGGAATTTCTTTCCTTAACGTGTTTGAGTCAATCAGTTGTGTTGTGACGAGGTTGGTGTGGTATACAGAAAATAGCCCTATTTGGTAAAAGACCAAGTCCATTTTATGGCAAGAACAGCTCAAATAAGCAAAGAGAAACAGTCCATCCTTATGTTAAGACATGAAGGTCAGTCAATCCGGAAATTTCAAAACTTTTAAAGTTTCTTCATGTGCAGTGGCAAAAAACATAAAGCGCTAATGACTGGCTCTCACGAGGGCGGTCACAGGAAAGGAAGACCCAGAGTTCTCTGCTGCAGAGGATAAGTTCATTAGGAGTTACCAGCCTCAGAAATTGCAGCTCAAATAAATGCTTCAGATTTCAAGTAACAGACACATCTCAACATCAACTGTTCAGAGGAGACTGTGTGAATCAGGCCTTCGTGGTCGAATTGCTGCAAAGAAACCACTACTAAAAGGACACCAATAAGAAGAAGAGACTTGCTTGGGTCCAGATGTGAGACTTTTGGTTCCAACCGCCGTGTCTTTGTGAGACACAGAGTAGGTGAACGGATGATCTCCACATATGTGGTTCCCACCGTGAAGCATGGAGGAGGTGGTGTGATGGTGCTTTGCTGGTGACATTGTCTGGCACACTTAACCAGCATGGCTACCACAGCATTCTACAGCGATATACCATCCCATCTGGTTTATGCTTAGTGTAAGGGCTATTTGACCAAGAAGGTGAGTGATGGAGTACAAGAGTGTACTAAGCTGTCATTAAGGCAAAGGGTGGCTACTTTGAAAAATCTCAAATATAACATATTTTGATTTGTTTAGCCCTTTTTTAGTTACTACATGATTCCATATGTGTTATTTCATAATTTTGTTGTCTTTGCTATTATTCTACAATGTAGAAAATAGTAGAAATAAAGAACAACCCTGGAGTAGGTGTGTCCAAACTTTTGACTGGTTCTGTATATACACAGTGCCTTCAGAAAGTATTCACATCCCTTGACTTGTTCTACATGTTGTTGTGTTACAGTCTGAATACCCCATAATGTCAAAATTGAATTTTGTTAAGATCATCATTTTTTTTTGATACACTGAACAAACACTGAACAAAAATATAAACACAACATGTAAAGTATTGGTCCCATGTTAAATGAGCTGAAATAAAACATCCTAGATTTTCCATATGCACATTTCTATCAAATTTTGTGCACAAATTTGTTTACATCCCTGTTAGTGATAATTTCTCCTTTGCCAAGATAATTCATACACCTGACAGGTGTGGCTTATTTAGAAGCTGATTAAACAGCATGATCATTATGTAGGTGCACCTTCTGCTGGGGACATTAAAAGACTAGTAAAATGTCCAGTTTTGTCACACAACACCACAGAAGTCTTAACTTCTTATGTCTCGGGGGCAGTATTGAGTAGCTTGGATGAATAAGGTGCCCAGAGTAAACTGCCTGCTACTCAGGCCCAGAAGCTAAGATATGCATATTATTAGTCGATTTAGATAGAAAACACCCTGAAGTTTCTAAAACTGTTTGAATGATATCTGCGAGTATAATAGAACTCATATGGCAGGCAAAAACCTGAGAAAACATCCAACCAGGAAGTGAGAAATCTGAGGTTTGTAGTTTTTCAACTCTTTGCTTATCCAAGATACAGTGGAAATTTGGCCCGATTGCACTTCCTAAGGCTTCCACTAGATGTCTTTAGAACCTTGTTTGAGGCTTCTACTGTGAAGGAGGAGGGAATGAGGTCTGGCAGAGTGCCATGAGCTCAGTCTCGCGCGTCTCGTGAGAGTTAGCTGCGTTCCATTGCATTTCTAAAGACAAAGGAATTCTCCGGTTGAAACATTATTGAAGATTTATGTTAAAAACATCCTAAAGATTGATTCTATACTCGTTTGACATGTTTCTACGAACTGTAACGGAACTTTTTGACTTCTCGTCTGGACCTAGTGCTCGTGCCGCATGAATTTGGATTTGTGACCTAAACGCGCAAACAAAAAGGAGGTATTTGGACATAAATGATGGACTTTATCGAACAAAACAAACATTTATTGTGGAACTGGGATTCCTGGGAGTGCATTCTGATGAAGATCATCAAAGGTAAGTGAATATTTATAATGCTATTTCTGACTTCTGTTGACTCCACAACATGGCGGGTACCTGTAAGGCTTGTTTTTAGTGTCTGAGCGCCGTACTCAGATTATTGCATGGTGTGCTTTTTCCGTAAAGTTTTTTTTTTAAATCTGACACAGCGGTTGCATTAAGGAGAAGTGGATCTATAATTCCATGTATAACACTTGTATTTTCATTAACATTTATTTTGAGTATTTATGTAAATTGATGTGGCTCTCTGCAAAATCACTGGATGTTTTGGAAGCAAAACATTACTGAACATAACGCGCCAATGTAAACTGAGATTTTTGGATATTAACTTTATCGAACAAAACATACATGTATTGTGTAACATGAAGTCCTATGAATGTCATCTGATGAAAATCATCAAAGGTTAGTGATTCATTTTATCTCTATTTCTGCTTTTTGTGACTCCTCCCTTTGGCTGGAAAAATGGCTGTGTTTTTCTGTGACTAGTTGCTGACCTAACATAATCGTTTGGTGTGCTTTCGTCGTAAAGCCTTTTTGAAATCGGACACTGTGGTGGGATTAACAATAAGTTTATCTGTAAAATACTTGTATGTTTGAGGAATTTTAATTATGAGATTTCTGTTGTTTGAATTTGGCGCCTTGCACTTCCACTGGCTGTTGTCATATCGATCCCGTTAGCGGGATTTCAGCCGTAAGAAGTTAAGTTGAGGGAGCATGCTGTGATGGAACATTTTATGTTTGTGCCTTTCTAATAACCAATTCGACTCTGTTCTTGCAAGTGACTGATTGATCGTGCTGGAGGAATTATCACTATCAGTATCTGCAATTTGGCAATACGCCCAGAACATTGTTTGAGAACGAAAGGGATATTTTAGTTTCGAGTTCTCAGCTTGGAGAGAAGAAGCCTTGTGAGGTATTGGTCGGTCACATGCATGAACCAAACATTAATGATGAATTAATTATGAATAATGAATAAGCTAAATCATGCAAATATAACTAGTCTTATATACTGCTTACACTGACAAGTAACGGGACTGCCCCGGCGGAGCTCACTTCAGACAGGTACTTTATGCATCTAAATTTGACTGTGACCTCTCCAGCATGCTGTTAATAAAGAATGATTCATTTAAGATTGACTTTGAGTGTCCCTGTGTAGAATTTTCACGACAATGTAATTGTAAATTCTCAAAAATCTATTTAAATGACAGGTTGTAATGCAACAAAATAGGGAAAAACACCAAGGTGGGGTGAATACTCATGCAAGGCACTGTATATAATTAATTTCCATTTTTCAACAAGTCCTCCAACCAGGGGAGAGTGGTGCAGGGGCATAATAATAAACACAAACTTGTTCTCTGCACTATGTATGTCCAAAACACCCGGGCTGAATAATGCTTGATACAATGTAATAAAGATGCTCATGTAAATTGATAGGGTGACTGAATGAGTGAAATACATGTCTTGACAGCGGGAGAGATTATCTGAATTTTACTTCACTTCCTGATAGTTTAGTATCAAGTGAGCCAAGAGGCTATTTTTCTGAACACACATCCATTTTTACAGCAGCAGGCTTCTGACTGAAGGTCAAGTTCCTACTTCAAGGACACAGCAGCAAGACTCCAAAATGAGTCTTCCATCCATCTCAGTCCAGATGGGTAGAAACACCAAAAATAACAGACACACCAAGACAACAGAGACACAAGATGTCACATCACCCCAGTGAGGGATTTTCAGTACCTTGTTTTAGCAGCAAGACTCCCAAAGGACTTGCACCTCAGTACAAACACCAAACAGAGACGCAAAGTGTTACAACACCAATTGTAGGGGTGTTCTGTACCTTGTTGAGGTTTCCAAAGCCCATCCTCTGGATAGCTGCGGTCTTCCACTCGGGCAGGGGGGGAACAAACTGCACGGCGGGGGGCTGTTGTTTCATGACACCCAGGGGTAGGGTGCACAGCACCGCGTCACACTTGTATATGAACGTCTGGGTGGTGGAGCGCGTGTTGACTGCTATCACCTCACAGCCTGGAGATATACACATGGTTAGTCTAGTTTAACACACATAAACAAAAAGAGACAGATTGACAAACAAAGACAGCTACTCACACACATCCTGTAAACTTACCAGAGGCTGTGTATCGGACCTGTCGTACTGCAGTGTTCAGTTTGATGTCCAGGCCCTCGGCCAGAGCCACGGGGACACAGGAGTAGCCGTTCCTCACTGTCAGGTGGCTGCCTGTGAACTCAAAGTCATCGTCCTGGACAGGAGAGGGAGAAAAAACTAAATGTGGGTTATTTATGGTTTACAGGGACTAGAAAACATTCAAATGGACTCAATGTCAGTTCTGTGTGGTTTATGGAGACTAGTCTGGTGGTTATAATGGCCTAGATTCAACTGGACCTGGTGTCTAATAGCAGTTTATAGTAAGTGCATACTGATGTCATCATCTGATCTAGTGTGGATGTGCTTACTAGGAGAGAGAAGTGCCAGGACAAGACATATTGGTTTAGTGGAAGGGCAAGAAGAAATCTTAAAGGTAGACTCAGCCAGATGACGTTGCAATGAGCAGCACCGTAGATAATGAGAAGCGCGTGATTCAATCCTTTGCTCTCACACAGTCACACAGTATCTGCGCTTCACGCTGCTACAACCTGGTAGCTACTGGAGCAAAAGAGCTCACAAGTTTAGCCTCGAGCTTCAACGCTCTTAGCTGTTGCCAAAATTCACCCGATATTGTGTTTACTTTTAGCATGCAACTCATCTCGCTAAGTCAACCTTTAATGAGTGAGTATGAGTGGGAGTGTACCTGGTCCCAGTGCTTGAGCGAGAGGGTGGAGAGGGGTGTGGCGTTGGCAAACTCCAAGTTGGCAAAGTGCCAGTCGAGGATCTGTCTGTCCCGGGACGACAGGTACACGTCACTGTGGAGAGATTATCAGAGGGTTAGAAAAAGAAAGGATGGATGCGAACACATCTAGCCTCCACCCAGACCCGTCTGCAGCCTCCACCCAGACCCGTCTGCAGCCTCCACCCAGACCCGTCTGCAGCCTGCACCCAGACCCGTCTGCAGCCTCCACCCAGACCCGTCTGCAGCCTCCACCCAGACCCGTCTGCAGCCTCCACCCAGACCCGTCTGCAGCCTCCACCCAGACCCGTCTGCAGCCTCCACCCAGACCCGTCTGCAGCCTGCTCCCAGACCCGTCTGCAGCCTGCTCCCAGACCCGTCTGCAGCCTGCTCCCAGACCCGTCTGCAGCCTGCACCCAGACCCGTCTGCAGCCTGCACCCAGACCCGTCTGCAGCCTGCACCCAGACCCGTCTGCAGCCTGCACCCAGACCCGTCTGTAGCCTGCACCCAGACCCATCTGTAGCGTGCTCCCAGACCCATCTGTAGCCTGCTCCCAGATCTGTCTGTACTTTAGCCTACTCCAATGTCATTGTAAAGCCAAACATTGGCATGACAATTCCATAAAGAGCTGGCAAGAGAGCAGAAACAGCCTGGCACCCAGGCTAGAGCACACCCACGCTTAAACCTCTACGGGATAGGTGTCGCTATACCGGGACGGTTGAGCTAACATGCGCTAATGTGATTAGCATGACATTGTAAGTAACAGCAAACCTTCCAGGACATAGACATGTCTTATATGGGCAGAAAGCTTACATTTTTGTTAATCTAACTGCGCTGTCCAATTAACAGTAGCTATTACAGTTAAAAAATACCATGCTATTGTTTGAGGCGAGTGCACAACAACAAAAAACGTATCACAGCAACTGGTTTGATACATTCACCTCTGAAGGTAAATAATGTACTTGCATTCAGTAATCTTGCTCTGATTTGTCATCCTGAGGGTCCCAGAGATAAAATGTAGGACAGGTTTGTTTGATCAAATCTGTCTTTATATTCAAATGTAGGAACTGGGTTCTTCAGTTTCAACCCCTGCTGTCTCTGGCTCCACACCCACCCCGCCCGACCATCTAGATGTGTGATAGTTAATGTATAAGCTAATGATCCATCATGTATGACATTCCAGGGAAAGTGTAAACTTAAATGTTGTATTACCATATCATTTTTGTATGTTCTCTATAGTTACGTACTTAAATGTATCAATTGACCAATTCGGCACATTTGGGCAGACTTGATACAAAATATTGATTGTCCAGTATTGCCATGCTTCACTGGATCAATCTGAAACTTTGCACATGCTGCTAAATTGAGCCGGAACTGCAATATCATATTATGGCCTTCTGCGTTTCAAAAATTATGGAACAAAAAAAAATTGAAAACGGGTCCGATCCTTAAGAGGTTTTAAGAATACGCTGGAGTTCAGGGGTTAAGAAGTAGGACCACAACAGGCCTTTACGCTGGAGTTCAGGGGTTAAGAAGTAGGACCACAACAGGCCTTTACGCTGGAGTTCAGGGGTTAAGAAGTAGGACCACAACAGGCCTTTACGCTGGAGTTCAGGGGTTAAGAAGTAGGACCACAACAGGCCTTTACGCTGGAGTTCAGGGGTTAAAGGTTTACCTGGGTGGGTTGGCCTCTAGCTCCTGGAGCTTCTCCTCCAGTTTGACCTGCGACTCCACCAGCTCATCATACTCCTAAAGGAGACAGGGGACAGCGATGTATAAACACTGTGGAACATACAGAGGTGTGTGTGTGTGTGTGATATTTAAGGGAAACAGGGGGGTGTATGTACTGCGCTGCATACTTGACTTAGAACCAAAGAGGTTCTAAGTCAAGTAGGAAGGACAGTAGCTTAGTCAGTTAAATGGGCTGACTCACCCTATCCAAATGTCCCAGTTTCCCCACTTACCCCTGCAGCCACCAGCCGGCTGACACGGCCTAACAAATATGTCCAACTAAAATGAAAACCCCACAACCTTCTGCCCAAGGCTTTCCCGACCATGACCTAGCCTGTATGTGTATCAAACACGCTCTCAGTGTGTGTGTGTGTGTGGACCATTTCAAACCAGACAGACCAGCCTGAGTCACGCCTTAGAAGTGGCTTTTTCAGGAGGCAGTCGACGAGTCAGTCGACAAGTTCAGACAGCAGCTGTGTTTAAACTTGCCTCCTGAAAGTACACGTCTGAGGTGAAGCTTTATCCGTGCCTTTAATGACACACACCAGGCAAGGCATTAGACCAGTCAAACACATGCTGCTGAAACTGTCTGTTTTGCTCAGAGCTAATGCCATTTTCACGACTTATAGCATTTTTTCGTCTCTATGGCGCAAATCCTAACATTCTATTTAAGTCAAATTCTCACTTAGTCATGTGTTGATGTCAATAGGAGGCTGAGTGAAAATTGGACTTAGGTGAAAGTTAGGTATCAAGTACACTTCTTTGTCCTTGGCTTAATGGCCCAAATCCAATCTCTCCATTTGTTACATTAACATTATTTCTGTTAAAGCTCTTAGGCTGCGTTTAAACAGGCAGCCCAACTCAGATTATTTTCCCACTAATTGGTCTATTGGGCAAACGATCTGAATTAGGCTGCCGGTGTAAACGCAGCCATAGTGTGACAGGCAGCAGGCTATAGTCATTAGTCTCTATATTTCTCCTTGCAAATTAGTTTACTCAAATGAAGAAAATACTTGAATGGAGGAGATCCTTGCTATATAACAACCACAAAAATGACAATGGAAAGTCTTCATGAGTTGATGGAAAGTAATTCAAGAGTGAGTGGTAGAGGGACTAGGCCTTTACTGTAGCTGCAGGCCATTCTGCTAGTCAAGCTGCTATTGGGAGTTCCAGTCCACAGAAAACATACTCTGAGAATCACATGAAAGTGGCTTAAAATTGGTGCGATTCAAAACACATACGTTGATAACGCCTTTAATTGAATCAAATTGTGTCTAGAGCCTAGAAATAGATGATTGCTCCTGCTAACAACTCCAGCTGTTAGATTTATAGCTTATCCACGTGGTGTGTGAGTCTGGAGAAAGTACCATACCTCCGAGGAATGGAATTAGCTTGTTTTGGAAAAACAAATAAGTAAACAGGAAAGGAATCAAAGTAATGTGGCATTAACTGCTTGCAGCTTGAAGTCATTTGTATGGAACAAGTCAATTGAGGTGATGAGGATTTCAATCGCATTTTGTTCCTATCCACTTCAAAAACCACCATTATCAATCATCCCTTAATCTATTTTTATCCATACCTCCATCTATCCTTCCTCTGTACCTCTACTCTGCCTCTACTGTAGGGTGGTGTGACTGAGAATGTGAGTGGTTGACTTGTGGTCTCACCTTGCAGAGTGCGGTCAGGTCGCGGTGCTTGCTCTTGACCAGGAACTCAGCGGTGATGTCTCTGGGGGGCTTGACCTCGCTAGCCTCCTTGTGCTGCTGATGCAGCTCTTTGACCCTCTCCTTGGTACCCACCATCTGAGAGAATGAGGGAAAGCGAGAAAGGTAGATATACAAAAGAGGAGAAAACAGATTAAAAGGAGGGATAAAGTACATCTACAAGCAAGCTACTATTGTTGTTATTTTGGCCTGAGATAGTGGCTCTCATGGTCACCTTGTTCAACAGCTCCTTGAGATCCTCTTGGGTCTTGACTATCTTCTTCCAGTGCTCTATCTGCTCATCTTTCACATGTTTCTCCTGCAACCTATTGGACGATACCAGACAAAAGAACACCTTAGCCTATTGGACGATACCAGACAAACGAACACCTCAGCCTATTGGACGTTACCAGACAAACGAACACCTCAGCCTATTGGGACGTTACCAGACAAACGAACACCTCAGCCTATTGGGACGTTACCAGACAAACGAACACCTCAGCCTATTGGGACGTTACCAGACAAACAAACACCTCAGCCTATTGGGACGTTACCAGACAAACGAACACCTCAGCCTATTGGACGTTACCAGACAAACGAACACCTCAGCCTATTGGACGTTACCAGACAAACGAACACCTCAGCCTATTGGACGTTACCAGACAAACGAACACCTCAGCCTATTGGGACGTTACCAGACAAACGAACACCTCAGCCTATTGGGACGTTACCAGACAAACGAACACCTCAGCCTATTGGACGTTACCAGACAAACGAACACCTCGGCCTATTGGACGTTACCAGACAAACGAACACCTCAGCCTATTGGACGTAACCAGACAAACGAACACCTCAGCCTATTGGACGTTACCAGACAAACGAACACCTCAGCCTATTGGGACGTTACCAGACAAACGAACACCGCAGCCTATTGGACGTTACCAGACAAACGAACACCGCAGCCTATTGGACGTTACCAGACAAACGAACACATCAGTGATAATAATGTGCCATTGAGAAGGAGGGATACTTTTTTTAAATGAAAAACAAAATACAACCACTATCACAGAATTTGTACAAGTTGCTCGGCCGTTAATCTCTAGTGGGCAGATTCAGCACATAATCCGAAGAATCTGTCACTACGGGATGGAATGCGTAGGATAGGGTTTGGGGTTTCCTACGATTATTTGGGTATATCAGGATTGGGTGAAAGCGGTGCTTAAACTTCAACTGCTTCCACGTGTGGTGAAATTAGTGAAGGGAACTTCCAATTCCTAACACGTATGGACCCAGAACTAAATCACGCAGCTCACCAAATTGCCCTAGATTTTATTTCTGGGTTAACTGAGATGACCTGGCCAAAGGGCCAAACACTTACTGAATGACCACCTCCAGGGCCTGTCCCAGAGACACAGGCTTGTTGTTGAGGAAGTTGAAGTCCAGCTGGTGGCTGAGGTAGGAGGTGGCCTCCAGCAGACGGTTGAACTCCTGCTCCACCATCTCATCCTTCTCCTTGGGCACCTGGGGGAGCAGTCAGTCATACAATGACATGTTAAGAATCAAGCATAGGAACACAGCATTTGATACTAACAATTTGATGTCAATCGTGAACATGAAGTCAGCAGGGAGGGCAATCCAATTTAGAAAGCAATCCTTATTTTTTCTACAAAAAGAAATTGACTTAAAGGAAGTATTGTTTACCATTAAGGTATCGGATTGGAAGGGAAGAAATATAGCTGACTACAAACATACTACAGCCAATTGAACCATAGACACACTCAAGAACAGACCCAGTTCTATTACGGTCTACTACACAGTTGCTTCGTTGGGAACTGACAGCAGATTTAACATTAATTATTAACAATAGGTGAACAATGTTATCATGTAGTAAAACAATCCCAAAACAATACATACACTTGTGCATCGTTCGCCCTTTAGCAGTCAACCAGGAGATGAACCAGGAGGTGAACGAGGGAGGGATTGAGGCCAGGGGTCAAAGAAATAACAAATTAGATAAACAAAAACACAAACTTAACATTGAACAGATTTACATACACTTGAAAATGACAATTAGCATCCCCTGCAGGAAAGGAAAAGAGTTGCACGTGGTGTGGGAAGCAACCTTACGCGTGTCTACCACCTTTGAACTTTGTCCTATTCATTGGGTACAAAACAGAAGGAAATGGCCTGAAAAAGGGAGGGACTACCTCAACTTGTCTAATAAGAAAGGCTTATTTCAATTCTCTGTAGCAAAATATTTTTGCCCTAATGAATACAACCCTGGCCTGAAAATAACCCCATACATCCTACCGCTGCATGACAGAGCTAACACAGCACATAGTTGTGTCCTGAATAAAATCTTAACATCTTCAGCACAAGAGGTAAATAACAAATGGAGCAAGTTAACATAGGGGAACGAGAACCAAATAGTGATGTACCCAAATAGTGATGTACCCAAATAGTAATGTGTACAATAGCAGTAGGTTCCAATAGCAGTAGGTTCCAATGGTAATAGGTTCCAATGTCAAAAAGTTGCATCTGGAGTAAGCAGACATTTCTACTGCTGAAATCGAGCACGTTTGCACGAGACACCAACACGCCAATGTAGGCCTAATATGACAATTCATTTTTGTATAATGTTCTATCTACATACAGGCATTCCACTCAACTGCAGTTCATTGGCATCAACGGGGGGCGTGGCCTAAACCTCAAAATGCAAAGTAAGTTAATTAGCGATGCAGCACTCACAGCTTGACCGTTCGCTTCGTACAGAGGGCACTTCTGTTTAATCTTGGCCAGCTCCATGTTGACCTGCTTACTGACCACTGCCATGGGATTCCCTCCTAGAACACACCAGATCGAACATCAGGATATAGGCCTACACAACCATAGAACCATCACATAGCCTCTATTTCATCTATTTCAACTACAAGGCATGCCATTGTTTACTAGCCTGGCAGTTCACTTGATGATGACTATTGTGTACATATTATGAACACGCAACAAGCTGAATACGAACAAACTTGTTATCTATTAAAACACATCTTAGGAATCTCATCGTCCTCATATTCAATAGTCATTTTTGTATAATTTTTAAGAAACTATGGAGAAAAGTGGTGAACAAATATTGTTTTGCCTGTCCAGTCCTATTTATTCAGACTACATTTGATTAGACTACATTGAAATGGTCAACACCACCATCTGCTGGTGAGAAGCTGTCCTAACAGGAACACTGACCAATTCAAAGTAGAGGCATCATGAAGTCAATAGATAATTCAAAGTAAATTGTTCCTTGATAATAGGTGTGAGGAATTTGAGGCGAATTGGAAATGACTGTTTAAAGTGAGTTTCAATCATCTACATCCTCACCTGTACGTGTATGTAATTGTTTGTGTCTATAAATGTTTGCACGTCTCTTGTTCATCCTTACTAGGGTTCCAAAACTCCGTTAACCTGTGAAATTCTGGGAGATTTTTCTAAAAATCCCAGTTGGAGGATTCCCGGATTTCCTGCTTATTCCCCACTGATTCTGGGGATCTTCCAATCTGGATTTCTGGAAAACATGGTATTTTGGGGAGTTAACAGAATTTTGCAACTGTAATCCTTACCCAGTCCTGTCACCACCATGGCACCCAGATCAGCCACATAGTTGCCCTTCCGGAAGGTGGCCACTCTCCCCCCAACGCGGTCCTGAGGAGACAATAACCATATTACACAACTACCATAGTGAAGAGGAACACCTTAACCATTAGCTGTTACACCAGGTCAAAGCAGGACACAAGGCTGAAAATAATATATTACTGGTCAGTTCAGTAGATGTAGGTCATGTTCATTTAGCACAAAACAGAAGAAATCCATCAGAGGCGGAGTCAAACAAACTTTCTGAGCTTGTCCAATAATAATGATTTGTTTTTCTACGGTTATTGTGCTCTGTTGACATGCAATGTGCTGTTGACACACCCTGGCCTCCAGTACGGTCACGTCCATGCCGAAGCTCTGCAGCTGCCGCGCGGCCGCCAGCCCAGACACACCCCCTCCGATGATGATTACCTTCCCCGTCTTCTTCGCTGCAGGGACACAAGAGAACCAGAGTGGTTGACAATCACATCATAGTGATGTGGGATGATATCGATAGTTGCATATCGCAATTTTATTTTTGACCGATATTATATTGATACTTTGGCTCCAAGTATCATTTTTTTTTTTTTTTGCTAGGTAGCGTTAGCTAGCGCTAGCTGTCTGTACCTGCGACAATAACCATTGGTTGCAGAGGGATTTATGCTTGAGAGGTCGAGTATTGCTTTCTAAAGCTGAAGGTATCTCCAGACTTACTTGTGAAGCCTAGTCCCTACATCTTGATAACAGAATAGGTAAAACGGTTGACCAGATGCTTTTCAACTTTATCTGGAAAAATCGTACTAATTATATTAGGAATTCTGTCGTTATGAACACATATGAATATGGTGGTCTCAATGTTTTAGATTATCCTACTTTGAAAACTACTTAAGATAAATTTGAGCTAAAGATTTCTTAAAGAATCCAACATCAATTTGGAATTTCATCTCTCATATCTTCTCCCGTTTTGATGGCTTCAATTATGTTACTTTGTAACTATAACATTGATAAGATTCCTACAAAATGATCTGCTTTTCATAGACAAGTATTCTTAACTTGGTCGTTAATATATAAACATAAATTTTCTCCACATAGGTATTTCATTTGGAACAATAAGGATATTTTGTATAGAAAGTCTTTATTTTTTAAAGAACTGGTTCAATAATCATATCCTGTTGGTAAGTCAACTTTTTAATGCAGAAGGATTGTTACTCAAGTCTGAAGAATTTTTATCTCGTTACAATATCCCTGTTACACCTAGAGACTTCGCTATATTCTTTGATGCTATTCCATCTGGAACTCTCATGTTGTTTAGATGTGTAACCAGACCTCACCTTCTTGACCTACCCTCACTTAATCCAGTTGACTCTCCAATAGGAAAACTGGGTTTCTCCTTGCTCCCTCAGAACAACAGACCTATACGTGCTTTATTTCAAAGGGATATTTTATCCATTCCTTACGTCACAACTTACTGGAATACATTTGTCAATAATATCTGTTGGGAAAAAGTCTGGTTATTACCACACAAATACCTGCTTGTTAACAAGGTCAAAGAGGTCTCTTTCAGAATGATCCATAATATTACCCATCCAGAAACAGTTTTGCATTTATTTTGGCATTGTCTACATGTAAAAAAAATTATGGAAAGACATTCATAGTTTTATAATTGTTAATATTCTTGATGACTTTGTTTGTTATGGGAGAACGTGCTGCTCGGTGTCCTTTACTATAATAGGGATAAAGAAAAACAATTTTACCTCAAATCTAATTGCAATAATGGAAATTTGTCTGTGTTGTTGTCTGTGTCACACTGCTTTGCCTTATCTTGGTCAGGTCACAGTTGTAAATGAGAACTTGTTCTCAACTAGCCTACCTAAAGGTGAAATAAAACAAAAATATTCACAAATGTAAATCACAAAAAAAAAAAAACGATTATGTGTTTTCTGTAAGGAATTTGAGTAGTACATTAAAACCATTCTACAATCTTCTAATAAGAAAGCTGTTAAAACAATCAATGTGTGTCTTTGTATAATCTGTAATTTGTTGTACCCCGTAGCATATGTTGTTTTTTCTGTAATAAAAAAATATATTTATTATTTATTTATTTTTTAAATAACAATGTCAACATCTCTTTTGGAACGTCTGTCTTAAAGGGGCAGCGTCCTATTTTCAAATCTTCTCAAAATGACATACTTCACAAACAAAAACAAGGTAATTAATACAATGCTATTCTAATGAATAGACTAGTGACTTGCATTGCTAAATTATTACACAGCTTTTAAATACATTTCATAATAACCAAATGTAGCCTATTAATAGCTGAATAGAGAGAAAACATGCCAACCTATAGGCCCTGCATGATCCCAATGCATTTAAGAACTACACTATGTCCGGGCCTGTAGAAATTCTGTTTGGGCCAGCAGAACTGGACCGACCAGGCCAGTGAGGGAAAAAAAGTTAACATTGGATTCTGGCATGTTTCATATGTAGCCATGAAGTGGTGGCGTAAAGGCTATATACTGTGCTTCGATTGACAAACAGCAAGCTGGACTCGTTTATTTAAAAAAGTGTTGAACTGACTGAAGTCGATCTCACACATCCTTCCCATTCATAAATCTTACAACGCAGTTATATATCCACGGTATCGCATTGGGACAACTAAAGATCTTGTTTGTATTTTCGATATAAAGTCCATCAGGACTTGCCAGACAGTGACGTTAAAGTGAGGGACTAGTCAGTAGCCTACTGAATTGAATCTGTAAGAGAGCTGTTCATTTGGCTCCCTCATTTGCATACCGGTAGGCTTTTTGGCAATTATCTACAGATAAATGATGAAAACATTAGATGCAGATGGTGAATCCTCCTTACTGCAGAAACAATAGGTAGGCTAGTGGAGAAAGAGCCTCACTCTGGTCCAAAATATTATAAAAGAAAACAGATTGAATTGTTTTAAAACCTAATGATACATACATGGTATTTTCAGATATTGATGCAGGGTCTGCTGATTTAATCAAAGTGCTGACAATGGAGTAATCAACTGCTGCTTTCTGTGTAGCAAAGCCTATGTTAAACACCTGCTTCATTCTTTAATCATCCCTGTATTGCAGATAGCTGAGAAAATGCCTTTTTAAAGGAAGAGTGAAGCCTGTGGAAGTCAGCAGACTCTTAAAAGATTATATAAAGGCCCAGTGCAGTCAAAATTAAGTTTTCCCTTGTTTTATATCATATTGTGCAACAGCTGATGAAAATAACACTGTAAAAGTATGAACATTTGATATTTGATGATTGAAAATACAATCTAGCATTAAGATGTACCAGAGGACACCAAAATAAAGCTTGTTCAGCAAAAATGTCTTAACCCGGGGAGCCTGACTGGCTACTTTCTATTTTGTCTGGCTACTCCATGTGCTTGTGGAAAACATTGTATATGCATGCCTAAATACCTATAAGTACTACTGGTGTGTTTAATATGCACATATCTAAATGAGTGTAGGCATTGTACATAAAGTTTATGTAGCACGCAGATAGTGGAAAGCTAATATACTCACTTGGCAAAGGCTTGACTCTCTTGTAGATGCCAAAGTTGATGAGGCCATGTCTCTCCAGGTAACTGTGTATCCTGTGCACCAGCACTGTATCACTGTTGTATGGCGCTTCAAGTTGCTGTGCTGTGGCTTCGAAGGTCAGCTGGATTTTCGGGTTATCGAGCCAAAGTTGGAGCTAGAATGGAGAATTCGCCACTACTTCAGACCAAAGCCCAAAATGTACAATATTCTCCAGAATGAAGCAAGTTGTGTTAATGCAGTAAGCGTGTGCATATGGGGGGGCAGGTAGCCTAGTGGTTAGAGCGTTGGACTAGTAACCCGAAAGGTTGCAAGATCAAATCCCCGAGCTAACGAGGTGAAAATCTGTCGCTCTGCCCCTGAACAAGGCAGTTAACCCACTGTTCCTAGGCCATCGTTGAAAATAAGAATTTGTTTTTAACTGACTTGCCTAGTTAAATAAAGGTAAAATAAAATTAAAATAAATAAAATTCTCACCGTGCGGTTGCGGATGTACAGAAACACCTTCTGCGTCTGCTGGGGCCCGCTGATGATGTCCGGGAAGCAGGCGGCCTCCTGGGAGGTCATGCGGTCGTGTGGGAGGCGGCTCTGGAACGCAGCTCCCTCCACGCCTGAAAAACCACAAACACACACGCACCACCCTCACCACCTGCCCTTACACATACACACACACCTTTCGCTGCCCAATGTGACATTCACGCTCGCAGACACACACGTTCGCACAGTCCGACTCACACTCACCAGAAGGCTCCTCAGGCTCACTGTCCGGCTCCTCCTCCACAGGCGGAGCCGGCGGTGGGATCACCTGCTTTCTCTCTTTTTCTGCCTTGGCGTTGCGCTCCTCCTCCGAGTAGTATTCGTCCTCAGACAGATTGGCCAGGCTTTCGTCCATCTCGCGGTACTCCACCTGCAACAATGGGCACAATAAACGCTCCATTAAAACCATGTTCCGGCTCACCTGAGATGAGGTCAAAGGTCAAGCTCCCTGTGTTCCTCTGGTGTTGTTCACCACTAATTAGATGGCCATACACAGATTGCTGTATTCTCAAGTCATTCATTGTGCTCCTGGTCTAGGCACGTGCTTGTAGTGACTTATTCTATTTCTCTCTAAGATAGGGGGGACAGGAGTAATAGGTTTTTTACTTTTGATCGCTTGCGACGGCTTGTCCTGCGGCCCTCGGCCGTGTCCGGGTCCACGCCCCCGAGGCCGGGAGGGTGGGGCAGCGGGGGTCCGCCAGGCTCCCCGCTCGGGGAGGCCCGCTCTTTCTTCTTGATCTCCATGGGGCCTGGTGCTGAAGCAGGGGCCCCAGCCTGGGCAGTAGCCTGGGCTTCAGGGGCCCGTTCAGCTCCCCCTGCCGCAGAGGAGGAGGAAGATGCGGAAGAAGAGGTACCTGCATCCGACTTCTTACTCGACAGCATAATGGAGGAAGACAGAGGTCTCTCCTGGAAAGTGGAACCACAAAAATAGGCATGAGACAAATCCATTCGGTGCTCTAGAGTTACAGTTGGTGATGTGATGCTCTAGGATGGCCAGTGTTTTAGTTTTTTTACAATGTTGATCCATTGTGGTGTGATCAAAAATAATAAACGGCTATGAAGTTGCATATTAGCAACATTTCTGCATTTCGCAAATGAAAATTACTATGAATTGCTGTTCACAAATGTTTTAATTTGATAATTGTGTAGTTTACCAGCTCAACTAACATTCCACAGTCTAACTGAATGTTACATTTTTATTCCAGATTTCATAACTTTCTTTGTCTGATTAAATGCATTCACATTCTTACTTTCTACATGGATAATATCCATATCATGATGAAAAAAATATGGAAAAGTGTTCTGAACAACTCCATAACAGCTAGCTAAATACATTTATATAATTTGTATTGTTGGGGCTTTAAATGCACCTGCTAGTCACGGGAATTGTAACGTTAGCGTGCCTAAGAACTGCACTACTAGCTAGATGCGTTGACAGATGTGCATGATGACAAATGTAAGAGGACGCCACAATAACCTTGTCTTGTTTTAACCATTTCTCCGGGCACCTGGTAATATCCATTCAAACACTAAGAAATAAAAACAGAATCAGAAATATGGTCATGAACAACAGCAACTGAGAAATTGTTAGCTAAATCCACCTAGCCAGGCAGCCAGCCAATCAGTCCTGGGCTCGGTTCCCCAAAAGCATCTTAAGGCTAAGTTCATCCTTAGAAGGTTCTAGCTAACGATTAACTTAGCCTTAATAAATTAATATCTCCAGTTGTATTAGCTAGCTAGGAGTTAGCAATTTAGCTAGCTAGCCATGCATCTAGCTAGCTATTTTTAGGTAGCTAACTACTTCAGGTATTGTAATTGTATTTTAAACATGCAGAGAAAAACAACCGTTGGTACTAGTAGTTAGGCCAGCTAGCTATCTAAAATGACTTGGTTCGTACGAATCGCCTTTTTCGATGGTTTCGTAACTAAAAAAACATGTCGACGTACAGCAGCAGCCAGTCAGTCATTCGAGCTGGCTAGCAAGCCATCTGTATGGCTAACGTTAGCAAGCTAGCCATCTTATAAAACCCAGTCTGACATTATTACTACCTCGTTAGCTTCTCTGACTTAACAAGGTAGATATTCCGCGTGTTGTATGTTGTACTACCCTCATCGGATTCACACACGAATCAATGTATGTAGATAACTAACTAGTTAGCTAACGTTAGCAGGCTAACAATGAGTCTCAACAGATGAACTGGCTCTGTATGAGCTAGTTAGCAACTAGCTAACGTTACCCGTGTCCGTGAAAACATTGCACTCCATTTACATGTTAGTAACTTAGCTACGCTATAAAATAATGTCGCATTTCACTATTCATGCAATACTGGGCCGTGAGATGAACAGTAAAACATAACTAGCTATATGCATTATATGATAATTTTACCTCTAGATCTTCGCAATTTGTCAACACAAAGACAACTCGTCCTCTCGTTGAATGATATGACCCGCCCCTCACTATCATCATATTGGTTAAGGATGAGAATGTCTAAAAGCTCGTGAACGCAATGATTGGTTTTGGACATTGTCAATTACCAAGGAAGAGGCGATTTTTTTCAATAACGCTGACAACAAACATTAATTGCATATTCTGTAGGCTACTCGTGAATTTGTTTTCAGAGTTAATTAAAATAATGAATTAATTGAAGTCCCTGTAAATTCCAAAGAGAAAGAAACCCACACTATATATAGGGTAGGCCACCAACAAAAAAATAGACAATGGAGCAAATGCATCCCTTTTAGTATCACTTGATCTATGCTGCTCAAGCAAAAGCATTCCATGAAATCATTACTCAAGCTAGAGCCGAGGGCATCCTGTCGGGCTGTATCACCGCCTGGTACGGCAACTGCACCGCCCTCAACCGCAAGGCTCTCCAGAGGGTGGTGCGGTCTGCACAACGTATCACCGGCGGTAAACTACCTGCCCTCCATGACAACTACAGAACCCGATGTCACAGCAAGACCAAAAAGATCATAAAGGACAACAACCACCCAAGCCACTGCCTGTTCACACCACTACCATCTAGAAGGTTAGGTCAGTACAGGTGCATCAAAGCTTGGACCGAGAGACTGAAAAACAGCTTCTATCTCAAGGCCATCAGACTGCTAAACAGCAATCACTAACTCAGAGAGGCGCATGCCTACATTGAGACCCAATCACTGGTCACTTTAATAAATGCCACTTTAAATAATGCCACTTTAATAATGTTTACATATCTTACATTACTCATATCACATGTATATACTGTATTTTATACCATCTATTGCACCTCGGCCATTGCTCATCCATATATGTATATGTACACATTCTCATTCACCCCTTTCGATTTGTGTGTATTAGGCAGTTGGGGAATTGTTAGATTGCTTGTTAGATATTACTGCACTGTCGGAACTAAAAGCACAAGCATTTCGCTACACTCGCATTAACATCTGCTAACCATGTGTATGTGACCAATAAAATTTGATTTGATTTGAAATGACGTCACTGTGAGGAACACCATTGGCAGGAAGAGAAAGGAAAAAAGAAGGAACAGTCAGTCAGGTAAAGGTGTTAGCGGTAGGCAGCGCCCTGTTTGGCTATTTACTTTACGCTGCCTATTTTGGATATCCCGCAAACGAATCTGAAAAGAAAGATAAAGATTTTCTTCTTCGTTTAAACGGGTAAGTAAGCTAGTTTGCAATGATTTACTTTCTAACTTATCAGAGTGAAGAATGGGGGTGTTCATTGTCTCTTGAACAAACGTAGGCGACAGGCATGCGGAAATATAAAAAAAGATTTTTAAATTCTGCCAGTGTAGAATGCCATGTTTGCCAAATGCTAGTCACTAATGTGATACCACACTCGGAATACTAACCTGTATTTCAGTTAACAAAATAAGAAATGCTCTCATTTTACCTCAATTGTCCCTTTTGAAAAGACAACTAGTATTCATGAATGCAATCATTCAGTTGTCCATACACCATTTCTCCACACTATAAGTAAAACAAAAATACAGTTTACATTAACATAACAATGCTCATTATTTCTAGCAGCTGTTTTGAGGCAAATCATCATACTTGGGATTATATAAAACTCAATATCAAAGAAGCTGTACTGGTAATTAAAGGTAGCCTCAGCGATATGACGTAATGGACAAAGTAAACAACATCGTGGTTCATGCCGCATTCAAAACAACTGGGAACTCTTAAATTTCCAACTTCAGTGTGTTCAGGACAAATTGGAATGGGGAGGGGTGAGAAAAACGAGCTCCAAATGGGAAAAATATTTTTTTTATGGTCATCCAACTTGGAATTCCATATCGGGAACTTGGGCCTCTTTCTAGAGCTCTGACTTAACAACTTCAAGATCACTGACGTCATGATTTGACCTCGTTTTCTTTTTTGTTCGCAGTTGTCTTGTAAGCACCATCAATTTCTAAAGGCTTCCCATCGGTGGTGGCCACTGATTGGCTGAATACACTGGGTGAGAGGTGGTTGGAGCAGCATGATCGAATTATGACGCACATTTTTCTAACTACCTGTAGTTTCTTTTAAAATGTATAAAGCGATCTGTGTATTTAAACAACCATTATAAATACACCTATTTCACTTTTGCAAGTCAAACACCGAATCACCACTGCTGCACATGCGGCCACTGTTTTGAACAGATCAGATTATACCAAAGATGGTACAGTGTGAAGATGGGCATAAACTGCTTCTCCAATAGAAATCCCAGATCACGCTTGTAGGTTATGTCATGGCGACGTTGGTTAGCTAAGCTCATTAGCAGAAACATTGTCATTGGGTCTAGCGGTCGCCAAACCTGCGCATGTGCAGGCGGTCAAATCAGTCAGTTTGTCACTTTCACAACGTTAAAGTAATAACATGTTCAACTACTTAAGACATTGGCTTGAATCTAGGTTGTGCCTTTTTAGATTTTAGAGAAAATTTAAATAAGGAAGAATTGTTCACTTCTCTCATTGACTTCTCAAACCCCGGTCTGTTTTGCAAGCATTCCCGGAAGTTTCGAGATGTTCTGCAAGGAGGCCTAAACCTGAGTTACACCAGCTCTGTCAGGAGGAATGGGCCAAAATTCCCCCAACTTATTGTGGGAAGCTTGTGGAAGGCTACCCGAAATGTTTGACCCAAGTTAAACAATTTCACGGCAATGCTACCAAATACTAATTGAGTGTAAGTAAACTTCTGCCCCACTGGGAATGTGATGAAAGAAATAATAAATACATAATTTTCTCTACTATTATTCTGACATTTCACATTCTTAAAATAGTGGTGATCCTAACTAACCTAAGACAGGGATTTTTTACAAAGATTAAATGTCAGGAATTGTGAAAAACTGAGTTTAAATGTATTTGGCTAAGTTGTATGTAAACTTTCGACTTCAACTGTGTATGTATGTATGGAATTTTTTTTTTTAACCAATCACAAGTGGGGCACCGCCCGTAATGGGCGGGCTGCCACTGGATCCCAATCCGAAACAGTTCTGAACAGTTTTTTTGTTAGTTTTGGCCGTTTTTGGGAGGGCTGTTTGTGCACACAACACTTTTTCTCGAGGCAAGCCGAAGTTCGTAGCTGAAGTCTACGCCCCTTTATTAGTCAACAGTAGGGATGCTTCAATGAAGTGTTTGTCATTCAACGAGGATGACTAGTTTCATGCAAATTTTCACTTGGGAAATACTGCACCATGCATCTTAGTTAGATGTAACATTACACAACTAAGATCTCCTCTGCAAAAACGTGATTCTTAGATTAATTTGGACTTTTGATGAAGTGACTACGACATCTCAAGGTGGACACAGTACTATTGCAACTTTTTTTCTTATTTTTCAAGCGAAGGTCTTTTTAAGGGAGTACGTGAGCTCACTCGTTGGGTTCGCCTAGCGGAGTTTGGCTAGGTGCAAGCTGAACTTTTACAGCATTGAAGCACAAGGCTCAACTTCTCCAACGTTTTGATGCCCTGGCTACCAGCGTGAAGTGAACCCGTGAGAGTGAAGTCTTGCATCTCGCTCATCTCAATGGGAGCGTTCCAGCTGATCACTTTTGTCAAGACGTTGGTCACCGCCTTTGTTTTGCATTGTGGGTATAAAAATGGTCCGACTTGCAACTGCATGACCTCAACAACCATGTGATCAAAGGTCATGAACTTTCAACTGCAGTCGACTAGAGTTTTCTGCAGTTGCTCCTCACCAACTGCAACTTGAAGTCGTAGCCAAAGCATTGTGGGAGACCAACTTCTGGGTTTTTGGGAAGCAAAAGGCAGAGATGGCGCCATACTGGATGGCCACCGTTTTGCAAGCGCCAACCCAACGTTACTATTTTTGTGGTTCTTTTGTAGTGTATTTTTACTTTATTTTCACAATGTATCTGCTTCCATTTCTTACAACCTACAATAACTTTTGAACATCAGATCAGCAGTTACTTGCCTTAATTCCAGCTTCAACTTCGACCCATCTGCCCTGGGCTCCTTGTGTAATTCCAACCCAATTTTCGGGCTACTCAAGAGGAAATGCAGGCATTAGAGGCAAGGGTTGGGGGAGATCCTGGTGAGATTAAGGCGAAGGCATTACCGGGCCACCTCTTCCCTCCATTCTGCTGACCAATCCATTGCTATTAAGATCACGCTACCAACGGCACCCTCGACTGCAATATTATCTCCTTATCTGAAACATGGCTCTCGGACATATTGTCACAAGCCGTACCACCCTCAGGCCCTAGAGTCTGAGAAGAGAGATATGGAAATTTGAAAGAAGGAAGAATTGGGAGTTTTGTTTTGTCAAGGTACTATTCCTATTTGAGTGGATCACGTTAGTTTCCCTATCGCATATGGATTTTCTTTTCACCTTGTTTTGGGTTTTTTACCCGTCCAGTTGGTGGCAGCAGTACACCTTTTTTTGGGTTGTAGTCCGCCATATAACCCACAGAAGAAGCCTGAAGGAGGAGAGATTACTAGAAACAAACTCAGTTGACCCTTTTATCTGTCTATTTAATTGTCGGAGTAAAGGACTTGCATTTCAAGTAAAATAACAACCCAATGTTTATATCCCATGACAAATTACCTAATAACAGCAAGCTTGCTGGCTAAATTGCCCAAAAATGTTTCATGATTTTCGACCGGTCCCCAAATGAATATAATTGGTTCAGAGTTAATTTTGATATTTCAGTCTGTGTGTCCTGATCGCGTCTGGTGTGGGTGGACAAAATCAACATGCGTGCGATGGCGCACGCACGCGAGCTGTGTGGTCAGCATGTAATCCTTTTCTGTACAGTGAGTGCGTTGTCCTTCATGTGATTGAATCAAATTCTGGTTACTGACAACAACATGAAGGTTGAGAATTAAAGAAATACACTGGAGGTTGTAGTGAAGCTGACATGAAATCAATTACCACACAGTAAGAATCTTTGGACTCCGTTTAATCACAATCTGTTACAATTCCATGTTGCACAATCACAAATAATAATAAGGTACAAGGGCATGGCGTAATGGCAACAACAGAGCATACGCTGAAAAAACACTTAAGTTCTCATTCTAGTAGCCTATGCACTCACTAACTGGTTATATTTTGAGAAGACCATCACAAAAATACAAAACAAGTCTTGTGAATGTTAGAGCTTGGGCTGGTATCTAATTTCCTCATCAGAATATGCATTCCTTGGACCATGTTGATCATGTTCGGCTTCGTGTTGGAGAAGTGGAATTTCGGTTGCATCCACTTCATCGGCAATAACAAAGGCGACTACAATGTCTGCCATAGTCGCGGTTCCTAGAAACGGCAGAAGTTAAAAACTTGCTGACGGTGAATATGAACTTCCCCTGACTTTACTCGTCGACTTCCGTCTACAGTCGACTACTTTAAGTTTACCACTCAAATGCGCCTCTGCTGTGCTGCTCCTGGCAATGTCATTTTGCCGAGTCTACCTTTTTAACTTTACAGTTTTACTTATTTTGCCAAAGGTTAGGTTTATCTTAATTGGATTATAATGGTGCTGGGACAGTTGGATAAATGAAGTAAAGTAAAAATCTGTCACATGATTGCGCGAAACACAGGGCCCTAATCCTGTCAGTGAAACTGCATAGTATTATTTTTTTTTAATTCCTTAGGAATTCCTGCATGGAAAAACTCTGATAGGCCTACATACACGTTTCATGGCTAGGTCAATTCAAATTGAAGGCAGTCAATTCAGGAAGTAAACTTCAAAAACAATTCAAAATGTGAACTGCATCTATTTTCAATGACTTCTCAATAAACTGAGTAGAAGCTATAGTATTTATTTCAAACGTTTTTGAATATTACACTTAAATCACTTCCTGAATTTATTGCCTTCAATTCGAATTGACCCCTGCCCTGATCTGCTGGTTCACAGCTCCCTGAATTAAAAATATAAAGTCCCTCCCTATTGTTTTTTACTAACAGAATCATGATGAAAGAAGAGCTAGAAACGGCCAACCGGCCAGACAACACAGCCTTCACACAGCAGAGGCTCCCTGCTTGGCAGCCCATGCTGTCGGCTAGTATCGTAATCCCTGGGTTTGTGCTCATTGGCCTGGCATTCATTGGCATAGGTGTTGCCCTCTTCATCGCCTCACAGAACATCACAGTGCTGGAGGTAAGAGTATGACTGACATGGGCATAACTGGTCAAAAGTGACTCCTAGTTTCAGGATTTCTGATACCTTTTTATTGTCTATTTGCATAAAATGTAATATTGGCCCGTTGTATGTTCTCAATTTAGTTATGAACTTCATCAGAGTAGCTCAATTTTTACTAGTTCAAATTAGACATTGCCTGTAACTCTTTAGGTAATTGTGTGCATCTTCTACTTGAATGTTACTCTTGCGATCTGTTCAAGCTTGTTTACTAGCTCATTCGGTGTTGGCAGGATGAAGATGATGGTTTCTGGCACACAACATAATGGAGGTGTGAGTTGTGGTTTTATGTTGATAGGTGCTGATCAATATTTAATGCAATGCTATATGTTAACGCAGAAAGATTACACCGGAGTAGAGACCACCTCAGACTGCTACAAGTGCTCCAACCCCAGCGACAAGAACTGTACGTGCAAACTGGATTTCTCCCTCTCCATTCTGTTTGAGGTAACGTGACATTCGTACCCCTTCGCTTATTTAAGTTATCACAGTAATGTGAGGTCTGCTCATTACATGTAGTACCGAGCTGGTTCTAACTTACTTTTTGTTCTTCAGGGTCCTGTGTTTTTCTACTATGGTCTGTCCAACTACTTTCAGAGCCAACGCTCATATGGGGCTTCAAAAGATGAATACCAGCTCTCAGGGGATCTGGAGTACTTTAAGGTGGGAAGAGATGTGAATGTGTGACAAATGATCTATGAACAGCCTCAAATGTTGTGACTGACGACCTATCACCAACTGTTTTCCCCTCTTTGTTGCAGACACCTATTTCTGCATGCTCTCCCTATCAGTATGATGCCAACCAAAAGCCAATTGTGCCCTGTGGATCATTAGCAAACAGCATGTTCAATGGTACAAGCTCATAATTCATTAATCAGAACTCTGGTAGACTGTTTTATTACCACGCTGCACTTGGAGTAAATGTTCTGTTCAACGTTGTCCAGTAATTAAATCTCTGCATTGTTTTTTTTAAAGACACCTTTAAGCTCTATCAGATCGTGAACGGTACCAAGAAGCTTGTTCCCTTTGATGGAAAAGGAATAGCATGGTGGACTGACTACAACATCAAATACAGGAACCCCTCTGTTACGCCTCTAAAGAGCGCATTCAATGGTAATGAGCTCAATGCAGAGACCATGACATAAATGTATACAGTGACATCCTAACTTGAGATGCCTGATCAATAATACCCTACATCCACATGTCTTAACACACTGACCTAGGAGTTTTTAAACTTTGTTTCCTTTGAACATGCGATACAAATAAAGGCATTTATAATTCATTCTATGAAGAGTGCCTCGGTCCTCCTTTCTTTTTGATGACCAATTTATCCCTTTTACCAAAGAGCACCTTCTGTCTACCAAAATCTACTATTGTGTACCTTAGCACATTCTTTCTACAAAAAACCGACTATTGTGTACCTTAGCACCTTCTGTCTACAAAAACCGACTATTGTGTACCTTAGCACCTTCTGTCTACAAAAACCGACTATTGTGTACCTTAGCACCTTCTGTCTACAAAAACCGACTATTGTGTACCTTAGCACCTTCTGTCTACAAAAACCAACTATTGTGTACCTTAGCACCTTCTGTCTACAAAAACCGACTATTGTGTACCTTAGCACCTTCTGTCTACAAAAACCGACTATTGTGTACCTTAGCACCTTCTGTCTACAAAAACCGACTATTGTGTACCTTAGCACCTTCTGTCTACAAAAACCGACTATTGTGTACCTTAGCACCTTCTGTCTACAAAAACCGACTATTGTGTACCTTAGCACCTTCTGTCTACAAAAACCGACTATTGTGTACCTTAGCACCTTCTGTCTACAAAAACCGACTATTGTGTACCTTAGCACCTTCTGTCTACAAAAACCGACTATTGTGTACCTTAGCACCTTCTGTCTACAAAAACCGACTATTGTGTACCTTAGCACCTTCTGTCTACAAAAAACGACTATTGTGTACCTTAGCACCTTCTGTCTACAAAAACCGACTATTGTGTACCTTAGCACCTTCTGTCTACAAAAACCGACTATTGTGTACCTTAGCACCTTCTGTCTACAAAAACCGACTATTGTGTACCTTAGCACCTTCTGTCTACAAAAACCGACTATTGTGTACCTTAGCAACGCTTCCCTTCCTGCATTTTTTTTCTACACTGATCTAGAAGTTGGACGTTACATTGGCTTTAATTTGCTTTCCTCACGTAGGTACTGTGAAGCCATCCTTTTGGTCCAAGCCGGCCTATGAGCTGGACACCTCTGACCCATCCAACAACGGCTTCGTGAACCAGGACTTCCTGGTGTGGATGAGAAGGGCTGCCCTGCCAGACTTCAGGAAGCTGTATCGACGAATCACAGAGGGTGACTACGCCAGTGGCCTACCTGCAGGGAACTACTCCCTTGAAATCGCCTACAGTATCTTTCACTATAAAATGTATAGGTCTATGGAAATGTCTAAGTCAGTGGGCATGTGTGAAAGGGTGCAGTCTTAGGTCCTTATGAAGCATTTGTTTTGCCTGAAGACAGAAGAACTGAGCAGTTCTGTAATTACATATGGAATGACAGATGATTCAAACATTACAATGCCATATTACGTAATTCAATGAGCACTCCTGTAAATTGATGAGCGCTTATTTAATTCTAATACAATTGGCATTTCCACTCACTCATTCATCAGAGTGAGTGGAAATGAGAACATAAACTGCATGTTGATGCTATTACTCCAGCTAAATGCAAGCAACTGTAATAATAATATGTTTTGTTACTCCGCTCGGAGTGAGTTGTATTTCGCTCCCATGGGGCTAGTGTCTCGTGTTACAACAGTTTGTTGCTCAATGGTTTACACCTGCATTTCAGCTCAACTGGTCTTACCAGTTGGGTGGGACTGTGCTTTTCAAACAGAGGAAAATGGCAGACAATAATACCATGACGTGGTCGTTTTTGGGCCTTGGAAAAAAGCATATGCTAGGGAAAGAGTCAATCTTTCTATAGAAATATTACCAATGGTGTCTAATTTGTATGGTCACTCTCAAATGTCCTGTTCGACCTTAACACACTCCTCCTCCAGACTATCCCGTGTTGAGCTTTGGTGGGAGGAAGAAGGTTGTCTTCAGCAACGTGTCCTGGATGGGCGGAAAGAACCAGTTCCTGGGCATCGCTTACCTGGTGGTTGGATCTTTGTGTGTTGTCATGTCGATGGTTATGCTCATTGTGTACGCCAAGTTCAAGTTCCCTGAGGAGGATTAATGTTCGGGCTCCATTTTCGGATGTTGTTGGAAGGTTACTTATATGGATGTGTTCTTCGAGTCCAGTTTCTGACCTGACCTTTTAGAGGTCAGTCATTAGCTGGGTAAATGTAATCACTTTAAATTACTTGATTATACTGCCATTTCTGTCCAATATTGAATCTCGTTGAGAGAATTATGATTTACTGGGAGAGTTGATAGAGGGCTCTTTGCATACATAGTTCATTAAGGGTTTTAGTTAAGAGGTGAGGTCAAGTTGGACATTTTAAAGTTTTAAAAGCTATGTAATTTGATACTCTGGGAAAAGCTGCATTTGAATATCTTGTATAGTTTAAGAACTTAGGATGAAAAAGCCATTCATAAAAACGTATTTTTGTTGCGTTACGTCACATTGGTAACTGCAGCTTTTAACATTGGTCAGAAAAGCCCAATCTGTTCATACTGTTTGTTATAGATTTCTGAAAACTAGAGGATAATTTACAAACGTGGAGGGATTGTTATTTTTAGACAGGACATGTAAGCCATAGAATTGTATTGCCATTTGTTATTGGATAAAATTTCAGAATTTATGTATCTGAAATGTTTTGCTGTAACCTTTTCTAATGGGAATATATCTCAGGGTTGTATATACTGCACATAACTGAACATTCTCTTCTTTTTTTTTTACGTTTTTATTGCAGTATGTTTCTTGTAATGGAATTTAGAAAATTCCTTGGTGAATTTTAATTTGTTTTCTCTGAAATAATAAATGCACAACTTGAGGAATGAACTGATAGCTCTCTGCCATCCCTTTGTTGAGTTGATATGGAATTAAGGTTGCATCATCAATGATTGTCAAAGAAATCTCTCACAGTTCCATGGCATTGTCACAATTACAGCTCTGAGCGGAATGTTGCCAAAGATTCTATGCTCAGTTTGATACATTATACATGTCTGATGCCTGTCTCAGCTTCACTGTGTATGGTTTAATCTGGTAAAGATGGTCTTTTCTATATGGCCATTTTCCAGTCCCCCACCCCCCAAAAATTCAATTTTCCCCAGTCTTCCGGCTTGGGCAACGGTTGGAATAGATATAACTCCAGAGGAACTTGCTGCATTTTTCCGACCCAGTGCCAGTGGGATTAGCCAAGTTTTCAGTGCAATAGAACCTGTACTCCCGTACCTGCTGGTGATCTTCTTGCCATTTTTTGCCTTTAATATTCTTTACAAAATATACAAGAGGAAGCTGATCAAGACATTACTGGTAAGTAACATTATCATCCACTTTCACATCAGGGCAACGTTTTAGATTTTTTGAGAAGCATCACTAGATATGTAAAATCTGCTTCTTCTATATTGGTGCTTGTCCAGGTTAAGTCTCAAAAAAGCTGGTTGTAAACAGACATTTCTGCCCCAAAACATTGAGGAATACTAAGGATTTAACTTATCAAAATGTTGGTTAAAAAAAAGTTAGAAGAATCCAGGAGGGGAGAATCTCTGAAATGTGTTTTTCCTGCAGAAGTCGGAAATGCTTAACACGTCTGCCATGCTGTCAGAGCATCTCCAACAGCTGAAGGGCGTGGAGGTGAGGCTGCTAGCCCTGGAGAAGAAGCTCCAGGTGGTGGATGAGGAACGTAGGAGATGGGGAAAAGCACCTCGAAATAACAGGGGCCGAAAACTGACCCGCTGTGACGCTGTGGAGTCTTCCTCATGTTGCTGCTCATCAGGAGAGAGTGAAGACGAGGGCAACCAATCAGGAGCTTTGACAACCAGAACCGCGGAGCGCTGACAACCAGCACTCGGGAGCGCTGACAACGAGACAGGACTTGGAGCCTGTTCTGTTCTTGAACCTAAAATATAACTCAGTTCTGAACAAAATGTTGCCTTGTGTGTTGATACACCTCTCTCTGTACTGTGTTTGTTTTAAGAAAACTATTAGATGGTTAGAATAATTAGAAAATGGTATAATTCATTATTTAAGATGCATTGTGCTTGTTACACTTGTTTTGATGAGCACACCAGGGTGCTATTTTCACAAATGATTCATTTCCAAAGTTGGTATAGTTGTGACTTGGCTGTCATGATGCAATCACGGCACAGATTATGTAATAATGGGGCTGCTGAGCTATTCTGAGGTTGCACTGGCTCAGGTCCTCATTTGTTACTCAGACACGATTGGATACACATCTCTGGCCTCCAAAGATAAGAACCCAGAGCTGTTTTTTGAGCTACTTCATTATCTGAAGATGGTCTGTGTTGGTATTGGCGTGGAGCACTGCAAACACCCAACCTGGTCAAGGGTTGGGATGGAGATCACACCCGATGAACTGAGAATGGTAGTGGAGAGCAAGGAGTATGACACCTCCTTCTTGGACATGTCCCTGCACAACGTCGGCTGCATGATCTTGGCTCTCTGCATGACCGTTCTGGTCATCTCCATGATTTACCTGTGGATCAGCAGGAAGAAGAGCCCTGGACAGGTTGGTGAATTGTTATTCTTAGTCAATTTGTGAATCCAGTTACATCATTTTTGGTGGTAATAAAATCTCTGCCCTAGTTTTACATATGGTCTACATTGGAAATATGCACCTCTGTGTACTTCACTACATAGCTAGCCTACGTTGCTTAGATAGCTTACAAAGTGCCTGCTGGGACAGGTTGGTGAAAAGTCCTAAAATCATACTGCTCTCTATGTATTTCTATGTTACTGTATTTTGAAGGACACATTTTTGTTTTTTGAATGTATGTCTACCAACATTTCTGTCAGGGCAAAGGAGGATTCCTCCAGTGCGAAGGCAACATGCAGAAGCTGCGCCAGGGATTTGAGTTGCAGGAGCAGGTTCTGCTCAAGATGGATGGCATGGAGCAGCGTATGGTTTCCCTGGAGGATTTCCTCAGATCCATTTGGAGGAGGAGATCCAGAGGCGATGGCAAACAGGAGGCCGCTGACAAGTACAGAGATGTCCCGGGCTTCTCTGACCGCTCCGACTAATACCTGATTAACCGCTCAACACCTGAAGACCCGGTTTATGGAGACTGATTTATGGACACTGTTTTATGTCTACTGATTTTGTGATTCTGTTTTATGGACAGTTTTAGTGCATTTGGTAAAATAAGCATTTTAAAAACATTTTAAAATGATTTAAAAATAAAATGTGTGAAATTGCATCCGAATTGTTTATCTTTTATTTAAGGTTCATAGAATATGATTCTAAACCAAGGATATATGCTTGATATACACTGCTCAAAAAAATAAAGGGAACACTTAAACAACACAATGTAACTCCAAGTCAATCACACTTCTGTGAAATCAAACTGTCCACTTAGGAAGCAACACTGATTGACAATAAATTTCACATGCTGTTGTGCAAATGGAATAGACAAAAGGTGGAAATTATAGGCAATTAGCAAGACACCCCCAAAAAAGGAGTGATTCTGCAGGTGGTGACCACAGACCACTTCTCAGTTCAACTGCTTCCTGGTTGATGTTTTGGTCACTTTTGAATGCTGGCGGTGCTCTCACTCTAGTGGTAGCATGAGACGGAGTCTACAACCCACACAAGTGGCTCAGGTAGTGCAGTTCATCCAGAATGGCACATCAATGCGAGCTGTGGCAAAAAGGTTTGCTGTGTCTGTCAGCGTAGTGTCCAGAGCATGGAGGCGCTACCAGGAGACAGGCCAGTACATCAGGAGACGTGGAGGAGGCCGTAGGAGGGAAACAACCCAGCAGCAGGACCGCTACCTCCGCCTTTGTGCAAGGAGGTGCACTGCCAGAGCCCTGCAAAATGACCTCCAGCAGGCCACACGTGCATGTGTCAGCATATGGTCTCACAAGGGGTCTGAGGATCTCATCTCGGTACCTATTGGCAGTCAGGCTACCTCTGGCGAGCACATGGAGGGCTGTGCGGCCCCACAAATAAATGCCACCCCACACCATGACTGACCCATCGCCAAACCGGTCATGCTGGAGGATGTTGCAGGCAGCAGAACGTTCTCCACAGCGTCTCCAGACTCTGTCACGTCTGTCACATGTGCTCATGTGCTCAGTGTGAACCTGCTTTCATCTGTGAAGAGCACAGGGTGCCAGTGGCGAATTTGCCAATCTTGGTGTTCTCTGGCAAATGCCAAACGTCCTGCACGGTGTTGGGCTGTAAGCACAAACCCCACCTGTGGACGTCGGGCCCTCATACCAACCTCATGGAGTCTGTTTCTGACCGTTTGAGCCGACACATGCACATTTGTGGCTTGCTGGAGGTCATTTTGCAGGGCGCTGGCAGTGCACCTCCTTGCACAAAGGCGGAGGTAGCGGTCCTGCTGCTGGGTTGTTGCCCTCCTACGGACTCCTCCACGTCTCCTGATGTACTGGCCTGTCTCCTGGTAGCGCCTCCATGCTCTGGACACTACGCTGACAGACACAGCAAACCTTTTTGCCACAGCTCGCATTGATGTGCCATCCTGGATGAACTGCACTACCTGAGCCACTTGTGTGGGTTGTAGACTCCGTCTCATGCTACCACTAGAGTGAGAGCACCGCCAGCATTCAAAAGTGACCAAAACATCAGCCAGGAAGCATAGGAACTGAGAAGTGGTCTGTGGTCACCACCTGCAGAATCACTCCTTTATTGGGGGTGTCTTGCTAATTGCCTATAATTTCCACCTTTTGTCAATTCCATTTGCACAACAGCATGTGAAATTTATTGTCAATCAGTGTTGCTTCCTAAGTGGACAGTTTGATTTCACAGAAGTGTGATTGACTTGGAGTTACATTGTGTTGTTTAAGTGTTCCCTTTATTTTTTTGAGCAGTGTATGTAACAGTTTAACTGCACCACCGCTAACTAGATAGCCATTTCACATCCGTTACATATATATACATTGGAATGGGAAATTTGGTCAAGCAAGATATATAAATCACATCAAAAAGTCCTAATGATTTTGAGATTTACAGGGAATTGTTTGACTTTGGCTGCGTTATCCAAAATTTGACAGTTTGAATTCCAAATCAATAGTGACATATCATTTAGAAAAAATGGGTGGTAATTGTAAATAAGTACTTTATTTGACCAATCGCTGTGATCTATTATAATTTAATACGCGTGATGTTCCCATACGAGATATGACTACATTTTAATTTAATGAATACTTTGGCATATTTGTGATGAGATGAAATGACGCTCCCACGTTGGAGGACAGGTAAACTATTTACGTCAAAATGATCCCACGAAATTATGGAGGTTCAGTTCCATCACTGTTCATGTTGATTAAGATATTTTTCTCCTACCGTAATCTGGGACTATACTAAATATAATTATAATTTTTGAAAGAGTCAAGTAATAGCAAGGGAACCAATTCTCTCCATACATAGGCCCGCCAACCTGTCAGGAAAACTAAAGAAAAGCACTTGTATCAAAGCACCCGTTCTACGATCTCTGACCATGGTTTTCTCAAAGTAGAATAAAACAATGTGCATGTCTTTTGCTTCTCGTTTACATTAGCGAATCAATCAATTCATTATTTGTATCTAAACGTGCAAACACTGCATTGACGTGTGTGCCTCTACCGTATATACATTTCTGAATGTAGGCTGCGCTACAGCATATGCTGAAATTTGGCTCTGAAGACTGCAATTGTTATACTTGTCCAGTAGATAGCACTGTAGCACACCTTTCTCTCTAACATCAAATCAAATTTTATTAGTCACATACACATTTTTAACAGATGTTATTGCGGGTGTAGTGAAATGCTTGTGTTCCTAGCTCCAACAGTGAGGTAATATCTAACAATTCACAACAATACACACAAATCTAAAGTAAAAGAATGGAGTTAAGAAATATACAAATATTAGGACGTGCAATGTCAGTGGCATTGACTAAAATACAGTAGAATAGAATACAGTATATACATATGAAATGAGTAAAGCAGTATGTAAACATTATTAAAGTGACTAGCGTTCCATTATTAAAGTGACCAGTGATTCCATGTCTATGTATATAGGGCAGCAGCCTCTAAGGTGCAGGGTTGAGTAACCGGGTGGTAGCCGGCTTGTGATGGCTATTTAACAGGCTGATGGCCTTGAGATAGAAGCTGTTTTTCAGTCTCTCGGTCCCAGCTTGATGCACCTGTACTGACTTCGCCTTCTGGATGATAGCGGAGTGAACAGGCCATGGCTCAGGTGGTTGATGTCGTTGATGATCTTCTTGGCCTTCCTGTGACAACGGGTGCTGTAGGTGTCCTGGAGGGCAGGCAGTGTGTCCCCGGTGATGGGTTGGGCAGACCTCACTATCCTCTGGAGAGCCCTGCGGTGGGGGGCAGTGCGGTTGCCGTACCAGGCAGTGATACAGCCAGACAGGATGTTCTCAATTGTGCATCTGTAAAAGTTTGTGAGGGTCTTAGTGGCCAAGCCAAATTTCTTCAGCCTCCTGAGGTTGAAGAGACGCTGTTGCGCCTTCTTCACCACACTGTCTGAGTGGGTGGACCATTTCAGATCGTCGGTGATGTGTACGCCGAGGAACTTGCAGCCATAGACTGCATAAGGGACGGTTATTGTGGATCAATTGGACAGTGGCTGCATAATTTGTGAGTAACAAAACATCTGCCCCACATTGAAATGATGCACGCCAGTGCAACTCCATATTCTATAGATTGCACTGTAATCTCCTGAGTTTGTTGCATGTAGTTTAGGCTTTTCTTGTAGTTTGTCAAAAAGCAGTGTGTCCCCATATCAATGCCATATACTATAAGCTACATTTTATTGAGTTGCCTATGATTTAATACAACAGGGGGATTGATATCCATATTTAATATAAACCATGATTTTCAAGTAACCTATCCAATGAATTCCCTAGCATTGCCATGTTTTGAATATAGACAGTCAGGGATAGAGGCCTGTCAGTACGCCTGTGTAGCCTAACTCAACGTCTTTGAAGGATATGGTGACAAGAACACCATGGAGTAGCTTGTCAATTGTTCATCTGGCAAACCACTCTAAATGATGTTGTTGAATGCTAATTTGCATATTTTCCACCACAGGAGATTATGCTAATTATATACCGAACTAGAAATTGCATTACTTTCTCACATGACAGTGTAAGAAGCAGTAGCGATGCGTGGGTAAAATCACTGGGGAAGCCAAGCCAGGGAAAAATTACAACCTTTGTGTTGTGACAATTGCGGTATTTGCTCTATAATCTGTTAGTTCATTATGCCTTGCCATATTGATATATAGGCCTAAGGCCGAGACAATAAGAAGACACAGGGGCAGAATAAATTCAACCACACCTTTGTTTCATCATAAAACCGGAGAGCAACATCTGTCTGGTGAAGCCCCCAAAGTATTTTAAATAAAATAATAGCCAATTACAATTTTATCTAGCTAGCTAGCCACCGGAGGACAAAGACACAACGGGATACAACAATTCAATTTTTTTCTGTAAATTACGTTCTGCTTTTGATGTGATGTGATTGGTGTGAAGCCAAATCCTAACTGGTTTCCCATGACATTTGTTTTTTGGTGCGCCACGACCATTCACAGTTGAGCTTGCCCAGTAAAGCTCAACGCTGATTGGCTATTATTTTATTTTTTAAATTATTAAGGGAGTGCAAATGCTCGCTGGCTTCCCTTGCATTCAATGCTGTGGGCGGCAACAATACCATACTCTTTTTGACCATACAGCATCAGATATATAGGCTACACATACAGAGAAAGAGGGGTGCTGTTTTGCTCGCCGGAATCTTTCTCCGGTGAGATAAATTCAAGCTCTTGCAAAAAAAGGAAAAATTATGAAACACAAAAACGAAAGATACCACATTTTTGTAATTGTATTTTTATTTTTTTGTACATTTTTGGGGAAGCCTGGCTTCCATTGGTATCCATGAGTACATGCCAGTGGTGAGAGGGAGAGAAAATGTTTTTAAATGGCTGAAATCCCACATGGCCTACCTGTGCTCACGTCATGGCTATCCAGCCTGCATGCGAACTGTGATCATGACAAAAAGGAGAAGTGTGGAGAAGATGAGAAAATAATAAATCCATGCTGAGTGCATTAATCAAAGTCCATCATCTTGAAGTAGGGCCGGACCCCTCATTAGACAGGATTAGGCGGCCGCCTAGGGTGGCAGATTAACGAGGGCGGCATTTTCTGAGCTAAACAGTGCCCACTTTGTCAAAGGCAAGGGCGCAAAATATTTTGCTTATTCATTCCCAGCGTGCCTCTCCAGTGTGCTGTTGGAGAGACACATCGCTGCGGCATTCTAATGTAAAAAAAGAATCTAACATAAATCATGTAGCAGATACAGCCTATGGTAGAAAGAGTAGGTCATGGCCTTTTCTGTAGCATTACAGGCTGGAGATAAAATGACTGACATTGTAGTGAGATGGACCCTTTTTAAAGATCATGCACGTTTCTCAGATCAAATAGCCTTACCTAAATGACGCCCAATCAAATAAAAAATGCTCTGACATGTTAACGAACACCATATCCTAAAAACAGGACAGATCAAAGTAAAATTAACAATATGGAATGGACAATCAGGCTACTTACAACTGCTGATTAACGCATGGGCTAAAATGTCATGATCAGTGGTTTCAAGTTTGTATCCATCAGCCGATCATAGCGAAAAATAAAATACGTATGCATTTCCTGCTGTGTAAACAAATTGATTATCATTGAAAATAAGCTCAGGATAACTCCTGATAAAGTTGGATAGCTGATATTCAGAGCTTAAATTTGATACTGTGAGATTTCAAAACTGTTAAAACCATGACTAGAGAGAGACTCAATGAATACAGCAAAGAGCTGCTGTTTTTATAAGTAAGTTCATGTTTAATTTGTTTTTCAGCACTTTGTTCAACACTTTTATAAGCCATAACATGCTAGTTCTCCCTACTTCCACTCACGCTACAACCAGCACTGCAGCTGCAATGAATGACTCTAGCAAGGTGTTTCCATAAGCTTGTGTTGTTATTATTAGCGGCTTGTGTCTTTTTAATATCGAGGAATAGAGACAGTTTCATCATATCACATGATGGTTTTTATGACTGCGCTCGAAAAATCTTACAAAGTTCTTGAAATGTTCCGTATTGACTGACCTTCATATCTTAAAGTAACGATGGACTGTCGTTTCTCTTTGCTTATTTGAGCTGTTCTTGCCATAATAATAGCCTATTTTTACCAAATAGGGCTATCTTCTGTTAACTAATCCTACCTTGTCACAACACAACTTATTGGCACAAACCCATTAAGAAGGAAAGAAATTCCACAAATTAACTTTTAACAAGGCACACCTGTTTATTGAAATGCAATCCAGGTGACAACCTCATGAAGCTGGTTGAGAGAATGCCAAGAGTGTGCAAAGCTGTCATCAAGGCAAACGGTGGCTACTTTGAAGAATCTCAAATATAAAATATACTTTGATTTGTTGAACACTTTTTTGGTTACTACATGATTCCATATGCGTTATTTAATTTCATTATTCTACAATGTAGAAAATAGTAAAAAAGAAAGAAAAACTCTTGAATGAGTAGGTGTCTAAACTTTTGACTGGTACTGTTCGTCATATACGATTTCATCCGTGTTCATGCGTCTGAGTGGGGCTGTAGCCTTACAGTGCATTTCCACATAACACGATGGGGGATTTGAAACAATGGAGCCCCATTCATTTTCAGCGGAGGGAAGTGAAGTGGGTGGGGGGATCGTTGGGCGATGTGAGCATGGGCGAGGGAGCGTGAACAGAGCAGCACCAAAGTTGGGGAAAGCTGAACTTTATGCAAATACTAAGCAATGTTGTGAAGCGATTGACCAATCGAAGCTCCCTATAGCTTCCCCTACTGGATTTGCGGTTGATATCTAGCACTACGTAGCCTGCTTGCTACCTTGCTAGCACCCACAGCAGGGCGAAGCTAGCGTGGCTATCTGAATTATTGTGTTATGTGTCAGCGTGTGTCCATTTCCCTGCCTGTTGTGCCGAGCCTCATCATCAGTGTGGTGTTGTTATTACTCTGCGATACGGCTCCCTTCATTTCCTGTTTCTCCAGCCGTGTGAAGGCACAACGGCAGCGTTATTGAAAGGGAAGGGTAAAAGAGCAGAAGCCGTCTCCTGTCACTGCTGATTGTAAGACATATTGCACTGTCACTGTGTCACACACACACACACACACACACACACACACACACACACACACACACACACACACACACACACACACACACACACACACACACACACACACACACACACACACATACACACACACACACACACACAAACACACACACACACACTAAGAGCGCAATATGTCATATATTTTCAAAATAAATGAAATAAAGCAATCGATGGTGAAGCATGACGATGATGCAGAGGCCAGTCTGTATTCCTCACACCGCAAAAATATCAATCAACAATTTGGTCATGTCAATTTGTCCAACGTACACCCCCACATAGACGCAGGGTCATCATTATTGGAGTGAAAGTAGTTCCTTTCTTGCACCATACGTTCATCAATACTGGCTCATCTTGTGGTAGCCTGTACCCACATGACTTCTTGTCAAGCAAAATGTTATTTTTCCTGGGCTAATTATGATTCGTGTTGATGTTGGACAAGTTCACACAGCAATACCTGGTAACCCTACTGTTGTACACCACAGTATTATTGTGGTGTGAGTTGTCATAACAACAGCTGCTTTATCGGTAGCGAGCTGTCAGGCAAGCTGGGCCCCAGAAGAAAGCTTGTTTACTGTTCAGAGAACCAGAGTAGAGAAAGAAAGGGAAAAATAGAGGGAGAGTGAGTGCGATGCTGTTGGTCCAGGTGTTTTTCAGGAATGAAGCGATTTAAGCGGGGTGAGGCTGAGTTGTTTGTCAGGTGGAAGCTTGATAGAGTGAGAGATAGAGTCACCTCAGCGCGACTGACTCTTGATTGCCGCGGTGCGTTCCCCACACCCTTTAATTTCCACGCCAGCACAAATTTGCAAAACATTGTCCTCTATCAATTACTTTCGGAATTGTTGATGCTCAGTCTAGCTTTTGTTTCGATGACTGTTACCAAGCTGAACAGTGTGCTGAGTGGAGAGACTATAAATGTAGAGCCATTATCATTTTTCTTGACAGTTTAGATTTAGTTTGAGTAATTTCAATGTCGATTAAGATCGTCCCCCCCCCCCCCCCTGCATTTAAAATTGGATTGAAAGGGCTCGCCGTATGTTTAACACCCCTGGCTTACTGTATTTATACTTGGGATATCGTTTTTCATTGGGAAAAGTACAAAAAAAAGCTGGATCTTTATATCTTAATTAAGCTTTCAGCACCGGGTTCTTTGTTTTGTTGGATGACTGAGTATATTGGCCAAACCAGTGGCCTATTCGGTGGACCTATAAAACCACTGAATAGATGGGAAGTATTGCAAAAAGCGATAGCCTAATGCTGATACTATCTGTGATTTGACCTTTTCATACCGTCATACTAACAATGGACTATCTGTTGCTATTATTAGGTGGATTTAGCGGTAACTACTTTCACTAATTGAGACTAGTACGCACTGCACATATTTCAAACATAGCCAAACATAGCCTACAGTATGTATACTATCAACAGCTGACAATATTTCTTATGTTATTGAAGTCATAAATCTTCCAGACAGAACTGGGTCAAGCCTAACAGTACAGTTTGATGACCATGAGAGAGAAGACAAGAAACCAAGGACACGGTGTTCTTGGATTTGAAATCTCAACACGTCCCTACATTTTTTTCCCCTTTAAAACCTCCTATAGTTGATCTCCTCGCCCTGTGGAAACCTAATTAGAATAGTTTAAAAAAATCCCCTCTAAAGATGTGTCAGTTTAGGCTATAGATACACTACATGACCAAACGTATGTGGACACCTACTCCTCGATCATCTCATTTCAAAATCATGAGCATTAATATGGAGTTGGTCCCCCTTTGCTGCTATAACAGCCTCCACTCTTCTGGGAAGGCTTTCAACTAGATGTCGGAACATTTCTGCGGGGACTTGCTTCCATTCAGCCAAAAGAGCATTAGTGAAGTCGGGCACAGATGTTGGGCGATTAGGCCTGGCTCGCAGTCGGCGTTCCAATTCATCCAAAAGGTTTTCAATGGGGTTGAGGTCAGGGCTCTGTGCAGGCCAGACAAGTTCTTCCACAACGATCTCGACAAACCATTTCTGTATGGACCTCGCTTTGTGCAGAATGTCCAGCCACGTGACACACACACACACACACACACACACACACACACACACACACACACACACACACACACACACACACACACACACACACACACACACACACACACACACACACACACACACACACACACACACACACACACACACACACACATACACAGATACAAAGGTATTTCTCATGGAGGCGTATTCTTAACCATCAGACTGTGTAGCTTCTAGGGATGGGGGAAAAATCGATTCAGATAATCAATTTTGACTATATTATAAAGATTCTATGACTCTGTAGTGTATCAATGCTCTAAATAATAATACAAATATATATATATATATATATATATATATATATATATATATATATATATATATATATATATATATATATATATATTTTGCCAGGTAGTTAACGTTAGCGAGCGCTAGTTGGCTGTAGCTGCGTCAAAACTTTTGTATTTCTCCTCCTATAACTTGACCTCAATCATCTTTTTAAATGGTGAGTCAACATATTTTCAGCACTTTTATTTCCATGACTGATCAAAACGTGTTTTTATTATGGCTCTCTCTTGTCCCTCTGCAGCAGACATGTAGTGAGCAATATGTTTGCAACATTGAATCGCAATAAAATCGCAGTATCGAATCGCAATACATATAATTGTGATAAATGGTCATATATATGGAACAGCAACACATATAATTGTGATAAATGGTCATATATATGGAACAGCAACACATATAATTGCGATGAATCGGGATACATACTGTATGGAATTGCAACACATACTGTGCATTTGGAAAGTATTCTGACCCCTTGACTTTTTCCCATTTTGTTACATTACAGCCGTATTCTAAAATGGATTACATCGTTTTCCCCCCTCATTGATCTATACACAACATCCCATAATGACGAAGCGAAAACATATTTTTTTGCGAATGTATAAAAAAAAAGTTTTTTAAAGAATACCTTAAATATATTTAGACTCTTTGCTATGAGAAATTGAGCTCAGGTGCATCTTGTTTCCATTGATCATCCTTGAGATGTTTCTACAACTTGATTGGAGTCCACCTGTGGTAAATGGAATTGATTGGACATGATTTGGAAAGGCACACACCTGTCTATATCAGGTCCCACAGTTGACAGTACATATCAGAGCAAAAACCAAGCGAGGAGGTCAAAGAAATTGTCCGTAGAGCTCAGAGACAGGATTGTGTCGAGGCATAGATCTGGGGAAAGGTAACAAAACATTTATGCAGCATTGAAGGTCCCCAAGAACACAATGGTCTCCATCATTCTTAAATGGAAGTCGTTTGGAACCACCAAGACTCTTCCTAGAGCTGACCGCACGGCCAAACTAAGCAATGGGGGAGAAGAAGGGCCTTGGTCAGGGAGGTGGCCAAGAACCCCCCCGATGGTCACCCTGACAGAGTTCCAGAGTTCCTCTGTGGAGATGGGAGAACCTTCATGAAGGACAACCATCTCTGCAGCATTCCAGCAATCAGGCCTTTATGGTAGAGTGGCCAGACGAAAGCCACTCTGCAGTAAAAGGCACACGACAGCCCACTTAGAGTTTACCAAAAGGCACCTAAAGGATTCTCAGACCATGAGAAACAAGATTCTCTGGTCTGATGAAACCTAGATTGAACTATTTGGCCTGAATGCCAAGCATCACATCTGGAGAAAACCTGATATCATCCCTACAGTGAAGCATGTTGGTGGCAGCATCATGCGGTGGGGATGTTTTTCAGCAGCAGGGACTGGGAGACTAGTCGGGATCAAGGGAAAGATGAACGGAGCAAAGTAAAGATAGATCCTCCAGAGTGCTCAGGACCTCAGACTGGGGCGAAGATTCACCTTCCAACGGTACAACGATCCTAAGCACACAGCCAAGACAATGCAGGAGTGGCTTAGGGACAAGTCTCTGAATGTCTTTGAGTGGCCCAGCCAGACCCCGGACTCTCCGGAAAGACCTGAAAATAGCTGTACAGTGACGGTTCTCATACACCCATACAGAGCTTGAGAGGATCTGCAGAGAAGAATGGGAGAAACTTCCCAAATACAGGTGTTGCCAAGCTTGTAGCGTCATATCCAAGAAGATTCGGGGCTGTAATCACTGTCAAAGGTGCTTCAACAAAGTACTGAGTAAAGGGTCTGAATTTTCTGTTTTAATTTTTTTATAAATTTGCAAAAGTTTATAAAAACCTGTTTTTGCTTTGTCATTATGGGCTTTGTGTGTAGAATGATTTGACTTAATCCATTTTAGAATAAGGCTGCAACATAACAAAACGTAGAAAAATTCAAGGGGTCTGAAAACTTTCCGAATGCACTGTAATTGTGATAAATCATAATACATACACTGAGTATACCAAGCTTTACGAACACCTTTGCCCTCAGAACAGCCTCAATGTGGACTCTACAACGTGTCGAAAGATATTCCACAGGGATGCTGGCCCATGTTGACTCTAATGCTTTCTACAGTTGTGTCAAGTTGGCTGGATGTCCTTTGGGTGGTGGGCCATTCTTGATACACACTGGAAACTGTTTAGTGTGCAGTTCTTCACACAAACCGATGCGCCTGGCACCTACTACCATACCCCATTTCAAAGGCACTTAAATCTTGCCCATTCACCCTCAGCCTATGTCATGGAAAGAGCATATTTGTATATTTCAGTCCACTTTTAAAAAGGTCGAATTAGCTCTGTGTTTTTATTCTGTGTTTAAGTTGGAGCTGGCCGGAGGGTTTTCATGTACTCTCAAAAGATCCCAAAATATATCTTTGAAAAAGATGAATGTGCTTTAGCTCAGTTCATTTCAATGTCAGAGGTCGCTGAAGGTTTATGACGACTGACTAGACGGGGGCACAGTCTAGTAAAGGGATTACATGGTCAACCATTCTAGCCTGCTATGCTATTTAAAACTCACTCCATACCAATTAGGGAAACTATTCAGTTCTGAAATGGAGACTAATGACCCCACTGATGTACAGCACCTATATGTTTAATAGTTGTACAGCACCTATATGTTGAATAGTTGTACAGCACCTATATGTTGAATAGTTGTACAGCACCTATATGTTGAATAGTTGTACAGCACCTATATGTTGAATAGTTGTACAGCACCTATATGTTTAATAGTTGTACAGCACCTATATGTTTAATAGTTGTACAGCACCTATATGTTGAATAGTTGTACAGCACCTATATGTTTAATAGTTGTACAGCACCTATATGTTGAATAGTTGTACAGCACCTATATGTTTAATAGTTGTACAGCACCTATATGTTGAATAGTTGTACAGCACCTATATGTTTAATAGTTGTACAGCACCTATATGTTTAATAGTTGTACAGCACCTATATGTTGAATAGTTGTACAGCACCTATATGTTGAATAGTTGTACAGCACCTATATGTTGAATAGTTGTACAGCACCTATATGTTGAATAGTTGTACAGCACCTATATGTTGAATAGTTGTACAGCACCTATATGTTGAATAGTTGTACAGCACCTATATGTTGAATAGTTGTACAGCACCTATATGTTGAATAGTTGTACAGCACCTATATGTTGAATAGTTGTACAGCACCTATATGTTGAATAGTTGTACAGCACCTATATGTTGAATAGTTGTACAGCACCTATATGTTGAATAGTTGTACAGCACCTATATGTTGAATAGTTGTACAGCACCTATATGTTTAATAGTTGTACAGCACCTATATGTTTAATAGTTGTACAGCACCTATATGTTTAATAGTTGTACAGCACCTATATGTTGAATAGTTGTACAGCACCTATATGTTGAATAGTTGTATAGCACCTATATGTTTAATAGTTGTACAGCACCTATATGTTGAATAAACTCCGTCCTCACCTTTTACTCTTGCCCTGTCCATTTTATTCAATGTAATATTCTCTCAGGGACCATTCAACCCAATCATTATGTCTTTTTCTTATAAAGGGGAATTAATCAAAAATCTTTGGAGAGAATCTCAATAATTAGGCATCTTTATTCTCTGATGAAGTTGGTAATGAACTATGGCTGAAAGAAACAAACGTCATGATTTCGTTCAATAAGACAAAAAAGAAAGTGGAAAACAATTGACCGAGGCTTTATTATTAGTTACGCTCAACCAGAAGAGGTATCTTCTCTTAAGTTTTGGACCCACTGTGATGACGAACAGCTAAGCGGGTGACTGTCCTATCGTTTGCTGTTGCTGCAGTGTGTTATAGCAACCACTTGCTGGGTGTCAGCGGGCAGTGGCTATTGTCACGTACTCAACCTGTAGAAACATCTAAAAATGAACAGAAAATAACAGACAATGTTCTATTCATAGACACTCTTTTGCACTTGGCCGTCCATCATTCTGGTGTGTTTCCTCTGTAAGACATTTAATCTTTAAGAAATTGCTTTTGTGTCTCTCTTTCATAGTCTTCACAATAACAGTGCTTCAGTGCAATTGTTTAAGATGCAGATTGTGACTACTGCCTCTAAGCATGAGATGATTTAGGATTTATATTCGGATCCCTATTAGCTGTTGAAGAAGCAGCAGCTATTCTTCCCGTTGTCCATACAAAACATACAGAACACTACACTAAGAGACAAGAACAGCAACACAAATTAAATGTTTGCCTTTGATATTCGTATGTACCGCAGCCTCACTGAATCCTCCGGTGTTGTGCCTCTCAATGCTCTCTCAACCAGATGTTCTGCCATTGAGAGTTCCAGTCAGACCCTATGTGGTGAAGAGCCTGTCCCAGTTCCACTCTCCACTAGCATCTTCCCATTGTGCTGATAACAGTATGTTCATCTCGCTTTTGTGACAACTCAATATTCACCACACAGCTGCCACTGCCTCACAAGCCTCTCCCGTTTTTATTAAAAACTCTCCCTGACGTTCAATGATCTCTGTCTGAGGTTGATCAGGGACCAGAATAGATACTGGAAATAAGGGGAGGAGAGAAGAGATCTTTAAAAAAAGGCTTTTCGTTTCGGTCAACTTTATACACCACATGACTTTTATTGTTCTGTTATTGACGACATGTCTTCTTGTTGGAGCTAGCTGGATCAACCCGGTTTTCATTGTTGAGCCAGACTCTCCATAATCTCATTGTTTGCTATGTATACATATTTCCCAGGGTTACATTGTAATGTTGTCAGAGAGGTTTCATGCAGGCATTCTGCTCCAACGTGCCTCTTACGTCAAGGTTTAGGTTACTGGAATGCAACTCCCATGGACTTGAGAAGCTGCACTGATTATTGTACTTCTCAGTTTGAATTGAAAACTTGGCTAAAATCTATCCAAACCTGTACACACGAGTTATCTGTGGTTCCTCATATGTAAGACGACAGTTGATGATAGTGTTGTTGTTAGAATAATATATTATTGGATGTAATGTATTGGTATGTCGTATGTAGGTATGTAGTGAGTATGTAGGTGCTTCTACACCTGCATTGCTTGCTGTTTGGGGTTTTAGGCTGGGTTTCTGTACAGCACTTCGAGATATTAGCTGATGTACGAAGGGCTATATAAAATAAACTTGATTTGATTATATTGTTGCTGTTTAATTGTCCTTACCTGTCCTGGGACTACAGGTACAGATGATCTTCTGGCTAACCCTGCCACATTTACATGGATGTTGCATTATTGTAATATTAATGTTGATTAATGTGCATTGTCCCCTATAAATAAATAAATCAAATAAATGTTTGGCTATGTGGATATCCTTGGTGTTTATCAGTTCCATTATTACCCAACACTGCCAGCCTAAAGCTGTTTCAACATCTGGTTTGATTGACAGAGCGATATGTGTTGTAGACAAGGTGCTGGGACTGACACCTCACATATTAGTGCTGGCCAAGGCAATTTCTCTGCTGCAGTGATGCCAGCTGTGCAGTGGAGGGTCAAAACACACGTAAAGACTGTTTACGCACCTTTTGCGGGGAAAGAAAAAATGCTTTGAAAGCGTATGGAACCTCAGAATTTACCCACCATTTTTTTTTACCACTACATCACTGAATGATGCATATCTTACATCGTATTACAAAGCACCCTGTTATGTCATCCAACAAGGTTATGGATTAAAGCTACTGTTTCGTTTACCCAATATATCTTGCGAGCCTTACATTCCTTTTTTGTGTTGGCTACTGCAGCATTAGAACATTTTCCATAATAGATTTGACTAGCCACTATTTTCAGTCTTCAGCTAAGGAAATTCTGCTTATTTGGCACTGGTGATAATACAGCTTCTCCCTGAGGGTTATTGTAAGGATCTGTGTGTGTAGACCTGTCACAAACATTCACAGAGGAGCTGACCTCACCACACACAATGAAACTACCACTAGTCAGTCAGACAGCCCAGCTAGCCTTGGACTATTTTGGGTTTCATATTGGTTGTAAGAACAAAGCCATACGCTTCATGACAGTTTTTTTTTAAACGTGAACATTTAGCCTTTTCTGGGAACGTTTATTTTTTAGGTTGCAGGGAGGTTCTGAGAACGTTTTATTCTGGTTCATTAAATGTTTTCCTGGAAGGTTTTATTAACGCTCTGAGAACGGAAATTATGTTATCCTGAGGTTTTGAATAACTTCCTTTCACTGAATTTTTCAATAAGATTTTTAATAACACTGCTAGCTTATTTTTGGTTACTTTTTTGAACTCCAAGCACAGATAGGACACATATAAATTAATTTCCTTAGGCCTTAATCATGCAAACACATTTACTTTTTATTGTACTACTACATCTCTTTCCATGGAATTAGTCCACTGCGCCACCAGGATGGAGCTAGCATGCCATGTTTTTTTTACGCATACAAAACTTTCCAGAGGAGGAAAGAGAGAAGAGAGGGATGAAAAACGCCTGTTTTGAGAGGGATGAGAGGGAGTCCATCGACTGGAGGAGGTATGACTGACACCTCCAAAGATTACCACTCCGCTTGAAGATCTCAAAGATTACCACTCTGCTTGAAGATCTCAAAGACTACCACTCAGCTTGAAGATATCAAAGACTACCACTCTGCTTGAAGATATCAAAGACTACCACTCCGCTTGAAGATATCAAAGACTACCACTCTGCTTGAAGATATCAAAGACTACCACTCCGCTTGAAGATATCAAAGACTACCACTCTGCTTGAAGATATCAAAGACTACCACTCCGCTTGAAGATATCAAAGACTACCACCCCGCTTGAAGATATCAAAGACTACCACTCAGCTTGAAGATATCAAAGACTACCACTCCACTTGAAGATATCAAAGACTACCACTCCACTTGAAGATATCAAAGACTACCACTCCACTTGAAGATATCAAAGACTACCACTCCACTTGGCACACAATGGTTGAGTCAACGTTGTTTTCATGCCATTTCAATGAAATGACGTAGAACCAACGTGGAATAGACATTAAATTGACGTTTATGCCTAGTGGGACTTCCATGCCACTCTTTCCTATCTGTGGAGTTCTGACTGTGTTTCATGTCAATGTCTGCCTGCATGAGAGAGAGAGTTTGCTTGTTTGAGGATTCCCCTCTGTTCATTATCATGTTCTTTTTTTGAAAAATGAGAAAAGTAGATTATGCTGGTGGCCTTTAGAGGAAAACCTCAATCTTCCCTTGGAGTGTTCACCGAGGCTTTGATACGCCACATATCATTTGTGATAAAGTCCTGTGAGAGAAGGGCCAATGGATGCCTTTTGAATTCAAGGCTCCTATAGTCCTCTGATCCCTCTAATACACTTCCTCTTCTCTTGCCCTCCTGTCTCGGTTTTCCTGACATACTCATTCAGTCTCTTTTCTTTCCCCTTTCTCTCTCTCTCTCTCTCTCTCTCTCTCTCTCTCTCTCTCTAGTTCTCTCTTTATCTCTGTCTCTCTCTCTTTCTCTTTCTCTCTCTCTCTCTCTTTCTCTCATCCCACGTTCCTCTTTACCCATGTGGACCTTTCAGACTTAAACATTAACCTGCGGCTTTGCCTAATCTGGGAAGTACAGCTGGCTGGAGAGAGAAGTTGAAGCAAAGGCCAGATAAATAAAAGCTCTGAATGTGTGTTGAACCAGAGATAGTCCAACTTCACCTATAAGCATACCTTGGTTGCCGCTATGTCTGGAGAATGTTCATCCACAGACAGTATGTTCAAAGTGTTTCGATCAATAGAGCCTTTAAAAGTTGATAGGTTAGTCTTCAGTGGCTCCGAAATGTTTGCCCAAGTCAGAACGTGGGATTGTCTTGGCCAGGTTGCAGTTGTAAATGAGAACTTGTTCTCAACTAGCTTACCTGATTAAATAAAGGTGAATTTTTTTTATTTTTTTTAACTTGAAGACACTGGGAGGATGTGTCAGGAAATAACATGCTACAATTTGTTAATGGAATATCATAATTTCACTATCATATAACCACATGCTGCTGCAGGGGCATCATGCACCCCAGAATTCTGAGGGGGCGCAAAGTACATTAGGATGGCTGGGGGGGGGGGGGGGGGGGGGGTGTTAGTGTAGGTGCCAGCTAAGATTTCCATACTTGAGTAAAAGTAAAGATACCTTAATGGAAAATGACTTATGTAAAAGTGAAAGTCACCCAGTAAAATACTACTTGAGTAAAAGTCTTAAAGTATTTAGTATTACATTTACAGTGGTGGAAAAAGTACAAAATTGTCATACTTGAGTAAAAGTAAAAAGTATAAGTAAATGCTATACATCAAATTAAGTATATGAATTAAAACAGACATAATTTACAAACACTTTATTTGTGTTTAGTAGTAATAATAATACAACATTTTATTTTAAGTGTTTTCCACAACACCCAAAGTCATACACAATAAAATCGGCAGGATAAAAAGTTATACAATCTCATATTAAATAAGTATATAAAAGAACACTAAACATGATGACAGACTAACCATGGAGAACACTAAACATGATGACAGACTGACCATGGAGAACACTAGACATGATGACAGACTAACCATGGAGAACACTAAACATGATGACAGACTGACCATGGAGAACACTAGACATGATGACAGACTGACCATAGAGAACACTAAACATGATGACAGACTAACCATGGAGAACACTAAACATGATGACAGACTAACCATAGAGAACACTAAACATGATGACAGACTGACCAGGGAGAACACTAAACATGATGACAGACTGACCAGGGAGAACACTAAACATGATGACAGACTGACCATGGAGAACACTAAACATGATGACAGACTGACCATGGAGAACACTAGACATGATGACAGACTGACCATGGAGAACACTAGACATGATGACAGACTGACCATGGAGAACACTAAACATGATGACAGACTGACCATGGAGAACACTAAACATGATGACAGACTGACCATGGAGAACACTAAACATGATGACAGACTGACCATGGAGAACACTAGACATGATGACAGACTAACCATGGAGAACACTAAACATGATGACAGACTAACCATAGAGAACACTAAACATGATGACAGACTAACCATAGAGAACACTAAACATGATGACAGACTAAACAGTGAGAACACTAAACATGATGACAGACTGACCAGGGAGAACACTAAACATGATGACAGACTGACCATGGAGAACACTAAACATGATGACAGACTGACCATAGAGAACACTAAACATGATGACAGACTGATCAGGGAAGTGAATTAGACAGAAGATAAAAGCTAAGACAACAGAGAATCTGGGTAAGCCTGTGTCCTATGATTGAATGTAGTCTGGCCCAGGAGTGTGAAGGTGAACTGAAGGGCACTGGAGCAACGAACCGCCCTTGCTGTCTCTGCCTGGCCGGTTCCCCTCTCTCCACTGGGATTCTCTGCCTCTAACCCTGTTACAGGGGCTGAGTCACTGGCTTACTGGTGCTCTTCCATGCCGTCCCTAGGAGGGGTGCGTCACTTGAGTGGGTTGAATCACTGACGTGGTCTTCCTGTCTGGGTTGGCGCCCCCCCTTGTGTTGTGCCGTGGCGGAGATCTTCGTGGGCTATACTCGGCCTTGTCTCAGGATGGTAAGTTGGTGGTTGAAGATATCCCTCTAGTGGTGTGGGGGCTGTGCTTTGGCAAAGTGGGTGGGGTTATATCCTGCCTGTTTGGCCCTGTCCGGGGGTATCATCGGATGGGGCCACAGTGTCTCCTGACCCCTCCTGTCTCAGCCTCCAGTATTTATGCTGCAGTAGCTTATGTGTCGGGGGGCTAGGGTCAGTCTGTTATATCTGGAGTATTTCTCCTGTCTTATCCGGTGTCCTGTGTGAATTTAAGTATGCTCTCTCTAATTCTCTCTTTCTTTCTTTCTTTCTCTCTCTCGGAGGACCTGAGCCCTAGGACCATGCCTCAGGACTACCTGGCATGATGACTCCTTGTTGTCCCCAGTCCACCTGGTCGTGCTCCAGTTTCAACTGTTCTGCCTGCGGCTATGGAACCCTGACCTGTTCACAGTCATTACTATTATTTGACCATGCTGGTCATTTATGAACATTTGAACATCTTGGCCATGGTCTGTTATAATCTCCACCCGGCACAGCCAGAAGAGGACTGGCCACCCCTCATAGCCTGGTTCCTCTAGGTTTCTTCCTAGGTTTTGGCCTTTCTAGGGAGTTTTTCCTAGCCACTGTGCTTCTACACCTGCATTGCTTGCTGTTTGGGGTTTTAGGCCGGGTTTCTGTACAGCACTTTGATATATCAGCTGATGTAAGAAGGGCTATATAAATACATTTGATTTGACTTGATTTGATTTGTGAAGCGGTGTGTCTTTAGTGTGGACTAGATTATCTGTATGGATTGTGAGGTTCTGACATGGAGAGGGAGGGAGTTCCAAGGTTGGGGAGCTGCACTGCTAAAAGCCCCATCTCCCATGGAGTGGAGCCTGGTGAGAGGGAGGGTGAGGAGGCCAGTGTCAGAGGAGCGCAGTGAACAGGTGGGAGTGTAGGAGGTCTGTGTCAGAGGAGCGCTGTGAACAGGTGGGAGTGTAGGGGTGCAGGAGGTCAGTAAGGTATGAGGGCGTCAGTACATTGAGTGCTTTGTAGGTGAGCATGAGCAATTTACAAGCATTTCACTACACCCACAATAACATCTGCTAAACACGTGTATGTGACCAATAACATTTGATTTAAAGATGCTCCTGTATTGAAGTGGGATCCAGTGGAGTTTGATGAGGGTGGGCGTGATGTGGTCCCAAGGTCTGGTGTGTGTGAGGACTTTTGCAGCTGAATTTTTTATATGTTGAAGTCTGTCCAGTGTTTTGGCGGGGAGTCCGTAGAGAATAACGTTGAAGTAGTCCAGGCGTGATACAAATTGAGGCGTGAATTAAGCTTTTAGCAGTGGGGTCAGTGAGAGAGGGTGTGAGTTGTGAAATGTTTTTGAGTTGGAAGAAGGCTGACTTGGTGATGTTCAGGATGTAGGGTTCAAATGACAGAGTGGGGTCAAATGACAGAGTGGGGTCAAATGTAACACCAAGCTTCCTGACTGTGGAGTAGGAGTGGATGGTGCAGCTGTCAATTTTCATGTTGAGTTGACCCAGTCACACTAAGTCCACCAGATCAGAGGTAGTAGGGATGACAGTGCGTTATATTGATAGGTGTGTGAATTGGACTGCTGTCCTGTCTGAGCATTTAAAGTACTTTTGGGTGTCAGTGAAAATGTATGCAGTAGTGTTGCGGGGGGAAACTCACTGGGGAATCCAAGCGAGTAAAAAAATCCATATTCCAACATATGTTGTGATAATTGTGTTGTTTGCTCTATAACCCATTCGTTCATACGCCACCATGACATACAATAAGGCCGTGACAACAAAAAATACCACTATCACACAGTGGCAGAATAAATTAAACTAACATACATTTGTTTCATCACAAAACCAGACAGCAACATCTGTCCTGTGAAGTCCACAAAGCAAATATTGCGTGTAACAAACAGTTATATGACCTGTAGCATGGTTAAGCAAGTTAATGTTTTCGACAGTTTACTAAACAACTACTGATATAGAACCACAGAGTTACCTCAAGTCAGCACAAAAACAACAGGAGCCCTGCCTCCGCTATTCCAGCACCATTTCCACTTAAACATTTAAACATTATCATATCAACAAGGCTATATATGCTTAGTTTAATACACTGAAAACAAAATTAAAGATACCAAAAGCAATTTAGTCCAATCAATGTTGCTAAATATCATGTGGCTGTCTATGGTACTGATTTCTGCGTGTGTTTTGTGTGTGTGTGAGTGTGTGTGTGTGTGTTTATTTATTTATTTATTTTTTATTTTTTTTACCGTTATTTTACCAGGTAAGTTGACTGAGAACACGTTCTCATTTGCAGCAACGACCTGGGGAATAGTTACAGGGGAGAGGAGGGGGATGAATGAGCCAATTGTAAACTGGGGATTATTAGGTGACTATGATGGTTTGAGGGCCAGATTGGGAATTTAGCCAGGACACCGGGGTTAACACCCCTACTCTTACGATAAGTGCCATGGGATCTTTAATGACCTCAGAGAGTCAGGACACCCGTTTTAACGTCCCATCCGAAAGACGGCACCCTACACCCTGTGTGAGTGTGTGTGTGTAAGTAAGTAAGGGGGGGAAAAAATGTTGACTCAGCCATTTATTTATTTATTTTATTTCACCTTTATTTAACCAGGTAGGCTAGTTGAGAACAAGTTCTCATTTACAACTGCGACCTGGCCAAGATAAAGCAAAGCAGTGTGACACAAACAACAACACAGAGTTACACATGGAATAAACAAACGTACAGTCAATAACACAATAGAAAAAAAGAAAGTCTATATACAGTGTGTGCAAATGGCGTGAGGAGGTAAGGCAATAAATAGGTCATAGTAGCGAAGTAATTACAATTAAAAAATTAACACAGGAGTGATAGATGAGCAGATGATGATGTGCAAGTAGAAATACTGGTGTGCAAAAGAGCAGAAAAGTAAATTAAAACAATATGGGGATGAGGTAGGTAGATTGGGTGGGATATTTACAGATGGACTATGTACAGCTGCAGCGATCGATTAGTTGCTCAGATAGCTGATGTTTTAAGTTAGTGAGGGAAATATAAGTCTCCAGCTTCAGCGATTTTTGCAATTCGGTCCAGTCATTTGCAGCAGAGAACTGGAATGAAAGGCGGCCAAAGGAGGTGTTGGCTTTGGGGATGACCAGTGAGATATACCTGCTGGAGCGCGTGCTACGGGTGGGCGTTGTTATCGTGACCAGTGAGCTGATAAAGCGGAGCTTTACCTTACATCGACTTACAGATGACCTCGAGCCAGAGGGTCTGGCGACGAATATGTAGCGAGGGCCAGCCGACTAGAGTATACAGATCGCAGTGGTGGGTGGTATAAGGGGCTTTGGTAACAAAACGGATGGCACTGTGATAGACTGCATTCAGTTTGCTGAGTAGAGTATTGGAAGCTATTTGTAAATGACATCACCGAAGTCAAGGATCGGTAGCATAGTCAGTTTTACGAGGGTATGTTTGGCGGCGTGAGTGAAGGAGGCTTTGTTGCGAAATAGGAAGCCAATTCTACATTTAATTTTGGATTGGAGATGTTTAATATGAGTGGAAGGAGAGTTTACAGTCTAGCTAGACACCTAGGTATTTGTAGTTATCCACATATTCTAAGTTAGAACCGTCCAGAGTAGTGATGCTAGTCGGGCGGGCGGGTGCGGGCAAGAATCATTTGAAGAGATTGCATTTAATTTTACTAGCATTTTAAAGCAGTTGGAGACCACTGAAGGAGTGTTGTATGGCATTGAAGCTCGTTTGGAGGTTAGTTAACACAGTGTCCAAAGAAGGGCCAGATGTATACAGAATGATGTTGTCTACGTAGAGGTGGAACAGGGAATCACACACAGCAAGAGCGACATTGTTGATATATACAGAGAAAAGAGTCGGCCTGAGAATTTGACACACTGAACTCTGTCTGAGAAGTAGTTGGTAAACCAGGCGAGGTAGTCATTTGTGAAACCAAGGCTGTTGAGTCTGCCGATAAGAATATGGTGATTGACAGAGTCGAAAGCCTTGGCCAGGTTGATGAAGACGGCTCCACAGTACTGTCTTTTATCGATGACGGTTATGATATCGTTTAGTACCTTGAGCGTGGCTGAGGTGCACCCGTGACCAGCTCGGAAACCGGATTGCACAGTGGAGAAGGTACGGTGGGATTCGAAATGGTCAGTGATCTGTTTATAAACTTGGCTTTTGAAGACTTTAGAAAGGCAGGGCAGGATGGATCTGGTCTATAACAGTTTGGGTCTAGAGGGTCACCCCCATTGCAGAAGGGGATGACCGCGGCAGCTTTCCAATCTTTAGGGATCTCGGACGATAAGAAAGAGAGGTTGAACAGACTGGTAATAGGGGTTGCAACAATGGCGGCGGATAATTTTAGAAGAGAGGGTCCAGATTGTTAAGCCCAGCTGATTTGTACGAGTCCAGGTTTTGCAGCTCTTTCAGAACATCTGCTATCTGGATTTGGGTGAAGGAGAACTTGATGACTAGTTGAATGCCAATGCCATCCTCCTCTCTTCATGTTGGCGAAATGGTCTTTGGCTCTGTCATACAGTACACTTTTAGTTTTTGTTGTCATAGGCCACCTAGCTAAAATGGGCAACAATGAATCAGGTAAGTTAGCTAGCTAGATAACATGAGCCTACTAGGCTACATCTAGCCTACATATTGAACTTAAATCATCTCAGGCCAGTGGCACAACATATGAATTTATGGTTAGATCAGAATCACTGTCATAATCATTGGCCTGTACAGAGAATTAAGTCAAAACCGCAAGTCCAAATCCCCACCTCCATCCATACTAGCTACTGCAGGACATCAACACAAGCAGAGTAGAAACAGACAAGTTTTTCTGAAAATGATGTTTTGCTTAGGACATGATTTAACTGGTGTGAAGCCAAATCAAAACCGACCCCTTTGGGGGGGGTGGGGGGGGGCATTTTGCTGCACCAGGTCAACCCATAGTTGAGATCAGCTCAATGCTGATATGATAATAATATAATTCTTTATCAATGAGTCCAAATGTTTGCTGGCGTCTTTCAATCAAATGCTACGGCAGAAACATATCCTACTCTTTTGGTCCAGACAGCATCAGATACATGGACTACACATACAGAGACAGAGGGGTTGGTTTCTATGGTGAGATTCAGCCACTTGCGAATTGTTGGAAAATTATGAAAGCACAGAGACGGATGAAACTGTTTTTTTATTGGTCAAATATTTGGGGAAGCCACTGAACGTATGGGAGTAAAGATTATTATTTTTTCTTTAGGAATGTCGTGGAGCAAAAGTAAAGGTGTCATACAAATATACTGTATATAAATAGTAAAGTACAGCTAATCCAAAAAAAGGACTTAAGTAGTACTTCAAAGTACTTTTACTTAGTTACTTTACACAACTGGTTACATCGTATTGAAGTCAGGGAATGGAAGGTGGAATGATGGATCAAGGACTTACGTCGATGGCATTGATAGAGGAGGATCTTCAGGCATGGATGGTCACGCAGAATGGAACTGGTCGGAGTCAGTGAGCAGTCAGGGTCAGCAGATGCTCTACAGCGCACTCTGCTGACCCCAACGTCAGTGCTCCGGTCATTTTAGCCTGATGGTTAGCTAACTAGCTATCAAGCTACTCCTCACCACTAAGTCATTGGGGATGCTACTGCTGTCACAGATGCTGAAAGCTCCCCACAAATAATTAACAGTCAAGACTATCTTCACTAGAACAAGCCAACTCTGTATGCAGTCCTCTACTTCAGGCTTCTCATGAAGCCGCCCACTGGGCACACACTGGTTGAATCAATGTTGTTTCCACATCATTTCAATTAAATTAAGTTGAACCAATGTCAAATAGACGTTGAATTGACGTCTGTCCCCAGTGGGCAGTGCTGTGGCGTTCAAATCCAAACAGTCCAAACAGTCCATAGCTGCTAGTTAGCTAAGCCAAACAAGACAACATCAGTCTTGAATCTCTGTCGAGATGACCCATTACAACAAATTCAAAAGAGCAATCAAAAAACTAAAAACGGATGGAAAAATGTTAATACACAAAACACTTAAAAACAACAAAATCGAAAATAAATATGCAAAACAATATAGGAGCGATCTGCCATTATCCTCCGTGTAATAGTACGGCGCCATTACTTTCTTCGTGTGTTGTTTTTTGGAGGTTGATTTTTACAGATTTGTTAGACTCGCCATACACACGTAATTTGTCCTTATTATATTGACTCACATAATGACATATAGCCATCCGAGTTAAAAACACCCAGTTAATGGGCATTTTCAGGCGTGCTGTAAACCAAACCCTTTATTGCATTTTCTATGTTAATTAGTCCCACAGTTAGTTTAAAGCATCACAGCAATTATGGAAATGACCACTAAGCACTTAATGCCTGCCCATGGTTTTATAACCACGATTAGAAATACTTCTGATTTCAGCATCAACAGCGGGGATTATAGATTATAGAATTGTGGTTAAACATGGGGGATGTTTAGACCCAGGGAATGGATAATTTTAGGTTCTCTTAGGTTTAGTTTTGTTGAGAGAGAGTTCCAATATCCCATTGATCGCTTTGATATTTTCATTAAAAAAATCAGCATCTCAGCAAAAGCCATGCACATGGTTTAAACCTTAAAGCCATCTGTGAAAAAGATCCATAGAAACATCCTAACTAATAGAGAAGAGGGGGCACCTGGAGTTATAAAGCATTCAGTAGCTCTGTTGGCACTGGTCAGGGGTCATGGGTTCAGGCAGGTGGGAATCTATCTACCCAGCAGGCTTAGAGTCACTGGCCATCTCGTCCCTACTCCCCAACCTACTTCTACTATTCATCATCTTCCTCCTCTGTCATGGTGTAGCCCCAACCCAACTCCCTTCTCCACAGACATTGCATAATGCCTTCACGACGTGAGCTGGAACTGGAAGTGAGTTTGGATTCTATCCATTTTCTTCCTGTTCCGGCTTTAACATTCCATGTTTAATGAATGGAATTATGAGACAGTCTCAAAGTATAACTCAACCGCTCCAGCAGTGCTGATGCGGAGATGTACAACATAACAAATGCAGATAACTTCTAAGGAGTCCAAAGAGAAGGGCACCGTACTCAATATAAGATCAACTGTGCAAAGTCAGATTAGGCTTTGCAGACACTGTGAATATATACAGTACCAGTCAAACGTTTGGACACACCTACTCATTCAAGGGTTTTTCTTTATTTTTAATACTTTTTTGTTTGTTGATTACTACATGATTCCATATGTGTTATTTCATAGTTTTGATGTCTTCACTATTATTCTACAATGTAGAAAATAGTACAAATAAAGAAAAATCCTTGAATGAGTAGGTGTGTCCAAACTTTTGACTGGTACTGTTTAAATACTGAACAAAAATATCAACGCAAATTGCAACAATTTCAATGATTTTACTGAGTTACAGTTCATAGATGGAAATTAGTCAATTGAAAGAAATGAATTAGGCCCTAATCTATGGATTTCACATGACTGGGCAAGGGCGCAGACATGTTTAGGCCTGGGAGGGCACCCACTGGTGAGCCAGGCCCAGCCAATCAGAATTTGTTTTTCCCCGCAAAAGGGCTTTATTACAGACAGAAATACTCGTCAGTTTCCTCAGCTGTCCGGGTGGCTGGTCTCAGAAGATCCTGCAGGTGAAGAAGCCGGATATGGAGATCCTGGGATGGTATGGTTACACATGGTCTGCGGTTGTTAACCTCTACCGGACCGGTGTATGCCCCCCCCCCCCCCCCTTGGGACGGTTGAGCTAAAGTAGGCTAATGTGATTAGCATGAGGTTGTAAGTAACAAAAACATTTCCTTAAATTCTAGTTAATCTAACTGCACTGTCAAATTATTATTATTATGTTTTACCTTTATTTAACTAGGCAAGTCAGTTAAGAACAAATTCTTATTTTCAATGATGGCCTTGGAACAGTGGGTTAACTGCCTTGCTCAGGGGCATAATGACAGATTTTTACCTTGTCAGCTCGGGGATTTGATCCTGCAACCTTTCGGTTACTAGTCCAACGCTCTAACCAGTAGGCTACCTGCCGCCCAATTTACAGTAGCTAGTACAGTGAAAGAATACCATGCTATTGTTTGAGGAGAGTGCACAATGATGATCTTGAAAATGTATTAATAAACCAATTCTTGATACAACATTTTGAACAGATATGCAATGGTTCATTGGATCAGTCAAAAAATTTGCACATACACTGCTGCCATCTAGTGGCTAAATTGCACCTGTGCTGGAATAATACATTATGGCCTTTCTCTTGGATTTCAAAGATGATGGTACAAAAAAAAAAGAACGTATGTTTTTTTCTTTGTGTCACGACCCCGACCGAAGGTGACTCCCCTTCCCGTTCGGGTGGCGCTCGGCGGTCGTCGTCGCCGGCCTACTAGCTGCCACTGATTCTTTTTCCTCCCCCTCCTTATGTGTTTATTTGTTACACCTGTGTGGAGGTGATTATCATTAGTTGGGCTTTATTAGTCAGCCAGCCTGTTGTAAGGGCTGTCGTTCTCCTCATCCTCGGACGAGGAGAGAAGGATCATCAGACCAAAATGCAGCATTAGGGAAATAAGCCATCTCTTTATTTATAACGACGATGGCAACACGAAAAAACAAAACACTTTCAAAATACAAAACAAGAAAACGACGTAGACGAAAACCTATACATGAACTTACAAAACTAACGTAAAACTCACGGACAGGAAACAGACTACATCAAAACGAAACGAACAGCCAAACAGTCCCGTATGGTACATACATTCGACGACACAGACACAGGAGACAATCACCCACAAACAAACAGTGAGAACACCCTACCTAAATATGACTCTTAATTAGAGGAGAACGCAAAACACCTGCCTCTAATTAAGAGCCATACCAGGCAACCAAAACCAACATAGAAACAGATAACATAGACTGCCCACCCAAAACACATGCCCTGACCTAAACACATACAAAAACAACATAAAACAGGTCAGGACCGTTACAGAACCCCCCCCCCTCAAGGTGCGAACGCCGGGCGCACCAGCACAAAGTCCAGGGGAGGGTCTGGGTGGGCAGTTGACCACGGTGGTGGCTCCGGCTCTGGACGCTGTCCCCACACCACCATAGTCACTCCCCGTTTCTGTCTTCCCCTCCCAATGACCACCCTAAAACTAACATCCCCTAAATAAACGGCCAGCACCAGGACAAGGGGCAGCACCGGGACAAGGGGCAGCACCGGGACAAGGGGCAGCACCGGGACAAGGGGCAGCACCGGGACAAGGGGCAGCACCGGGACAAGGGGCAGCACCGGGATAAGGGGCAGCACCGGGATAAGGGGCAGCACCGGGATAAGGGGCAGCACCGGGACAAGGGGCAGCACCGGGATAAGGGGCAGCACCGGGATAAGGGGCAGCACCGGGACAAGGGGCAGCACCGGGACAAGGGGCAGCACCAGGACAAGGGGCAGCACCAGGACAAGGGGCAGCACCGGGATAAGGGGCAGCACCGGGACAAGGGGCAGGTCCCGGCTGAGATACTCTGGCAGATCCTGGCTGAGGGACTCTGGCAGATCCTGGCTGGATGGCTCTGGCAGGTCCTGGCTGGACGGCTCTGGCAGGTCCTGGCTGGACGGCTCTGGCAGGTCCTGGCTGGACGGCTCTGGCAGGTCCTGGCTGGACGGCTCTGGCAGGTCCTGGCTGGACGGCTCTGGCAGGTCCTGGCTGGACGGCTCTGGCAGGTCCTGGCTGGACGGCTCTGGCAGGTCATAACAGGACGGCTCTGGCTGGTCATGGCAGGGCGGCTCTGGCTGGTCATGGCAGGGCGGCTCTGGCTGGTCATGGCAGGGCGGCTCTGGCTGGTCATGGCAGGGCGGCTCTGGCTGGTCATGGCAGGGCGGCTCTGGCTGGTCATGGCAGGGCGGCTCTGGCTGGTCATGGCAGGACGGCTCTGGCTGGTCATGGCAGGACGGCTCTGGCTGGTCATGGCAGGACGGCTCTGTAGGGAGGAGAAGGAGAGACAGCCTGGTGCGTGGTCTAGGCACTGGCTGCGCTGGAGAGGAGGAAACAGCAGGAGAGAGAACCCGGAGAGACAGCCTGGTACGGGGGGCTGCCACCGGAGGACTGGTACATGGAGGTGGCACCGGGTCTACCGGACCGTGAAGGAGGACACGTGCTCTTGAGCACCGAGCCTCCCCAACCCTACCAGGTTGAATGGTCCCCGTAGCCCTGCCAGTGCGGCGAGGTGGAATAGCCCGCACTAGGCTATGCAAGCGAACCAGGGACACCACCTGTAAGGCTGGTGCCATGTACGCCGGCCCGAGGAGACGTACTGGAGGCCAGATACGTTGGGCCGGCTTCATGACATCCGGCTCGATGCCCAACTTAGCCCTCCCAGTGCGGCAAGGTGGAATAGCCCGCACTGGGCTAAGCACGCGTACTGGGGACACCGTGCGCTTTACCGCATAACACGGTGTCTTACCAGTACGACGCCTTCTACCTCCACGGTAAGCACGGGGAGTTGGCTCGGGTAACCTACCCGGCTTTGCCACACTCCTCGTGTGCCCCCCCCCCCCAAGAAATTTTTGGGTCTGACTCACGGGCTCCCAACCGCGTCGCCGCGCTGCCTCCTCATACCAGCGCCTCTCAGCCTTCGCTGCTTCCAACTCCTCCTTGGGACGGCGATATTCCCCTGGCTGAGCCCAAGGTCCTCTACCGTCCAGGATCTCCTCCCAAGTCCAGGAGTCCTTTTTGCTCTGTTGAGCACTCCCTTGCCGCTTGGTCCTAGTTTGGTGGGTGATTCTGTAAGGGCTGTCGTTCTCCTCATCCTCGGACGAGGAGAGGAGAGAAGGATCATCAGACCAAAATGCAGCATTAGGGAAATAAGCCATCTGTTTATTTATAACGACGATGGCAACACGAAAAAACAAAACACTTTCAAAATACAAAACAAGAAAACGACGTAGACGAAAACCTATACATGAACTTACAAAACTAACGTAAAACTCACGGACAGGAAACAGACTACATCAAAACGAAACGAACAGCCAAACAGTCCCGTATGGTACATACATTCGACGACACAGACACAGGTGACAATCACCCACAAACAAACAGTGAGAACACCCTACCTAAATATGACTCTTAATTAGAGGAGAACGCAAAACACCTGCCTCTAATTAAGAGCCATACCAGGCAACCAAAACCAACATAGAAACAGATAACATAGACTGCCCACCCAAAACACATGCCCTGACCTAAACACATACAAAAACAACATAAAACAGGTCAGGACCGTTACACCCGTACGTTTCTTTGTGCGTGATTGATTCAGTTGTTCATTGGGATTCGGGAGTAGACGAACGTATTTGTTTGTTGCGTTCATTAGAGTTATTTGGACTGGGTTTTTGTCCCCCGTGTGTGGGACATTTGTTTTGTTACACTCAGTGTTTTCGTGGGGACATTGTTTCCCGTGTGCTCATTAAAGGCACTATATTGAAACTATCTGTTGTTTCCTGCGCCTGACTTCACACCCCCGACACCCAGAGCGTTACACTTTGTATTATGTTTTACCAGATATAATGTGTTATATTCTCCTACATTTCCACAAACTTCAAAGGGTTTCCTTTCAAATGGTATCACGAAAATGCATATCCTAGCTTACAGTCGTGAGCTACAGGCAGTTAGATTTGGCTATGTCATTTGAAGCGGGAAAAAAAAAAAAAAAAAAGGGTCAGATCCTTAAGAGTTTTTAAGGCCGGTTGGACGTACTGCCAAATTCTCTAAAATTATATTGTAGAGCTTAATATATATAGAGAAATGAACATTCAATTCTCTGGCAACAGCTCTGGTGGACAATCCTGCTTTCAGCATGACAAATGCACACTCCCTCAAAACTTGAGACATCTGTGGCATTGTCTTGTGTGACAAAACTGCATATTTTAGAGTGGCCTTTGATTGTCCCCAGCACAAGGTGCACCTGTGTAATGATCATGCTGTATTACTCAGATCGAGGTAGAATCTTTTCCAAGAGAATGACACATTTTCAGTAGAAAGTTGTACATGGCTTAGAATTATTATCTGATATTCTATTTTCATTTCATTTAAATCAGCTTTTATTAGAGGATAAGAGTGCATATTTCTTTGAAGAATGGTGCTGGAATGTATTGCGGACGTTGCACGGGCTCCTGAACAATTCTGCTATTTTGTGTGTTTTTTTGCGTGGATCTTTACTTTTTTGTACATAATGTTTCCATCATCGTTTCCTATGAGCAAAAAAAGCTTCTGGACATTAGAACCGCGACTACTAACCTCAATTTGGATTAGGATTTCTACTTCAATGAGTCAGCGGCACAGCACATGCTGCTCACCCCAGACCAGGCACTAATCCCCGACACTGGGATGAGAAAGACAACACTGATATAGAGGCCGACGTGCGGGTACCCTGATGAAACTACGGCAGTGAGTAAATCCTTTGCCTCTACTCTCTGTTCTATTGGCGAATGTACAATCACTGGAGAACAAACTGGATGAGCTTTGTTCGAGACTATCCCACCAACGGGACCTGAAGAACTGTAATAACCTATATTTCTCGGAAACTTGACTGTTTTTTTTTTTATCCATCGGCAGGACAAAACGGCAGAGTAAGTAAGCTATAGCCATGAAATGCTTTGAAAGGTGGGTCATGGCTCACATCAACATCATCATCCCAGACACCCTGGACCCACTCCAATTCGCATACCGCCCCAACAGATCCACAGATGACGTAATCTCTATTGCACTCCACACTGCCCTTTTCCACTTGGACAAAAGGAACACCTACGTACGAATGCTGTTCATTGACTACAGCTCAGCGTTCAACACCATAGTGCCCGCACACAACTCCAACACAATCATTAAGTCTGCCGACGACACAACGGTGGTAAACCTGATCACCGACCACGATGAGACAGTCTATAGGCAGCAGTTCAGAGACCTGGCCAGAACAACAACCTTTCCCTCAACATCAGCAAAACAAAGGAGCTGATTGTAGACTACAGGAAACGGAGGGCCGAGCACACACCCATCGACGGGGCTGTAGTGGAGTGGGTCGGGAGCATCCAGTTCCTCGGTGTCCACATCACTAAGGATCTATCATTGTCATAACACACCAACACATTCGTGAAGGGGGCGCAACAACGCATCTTCCCCCTCAGAGAACTGGAAAGATTTTGCAGAAAGTTCTACAGCTGCACCATTGAGAGCATCTTGACTAACCTCTTGGTATGGCAACTGCTTGGTATCTGACCGCTACAGAGGGTAGTGCTGACGGCCCAGTACAACACTGGGGCCAACCTCAGAGATCGGCCCCAGTAATGTATTAGGCTGTCCGCACCACCCTTTGTAACGCTATTGCCATACAAAGCAGGGATGCAGCCAGTCAAGATGCTCTCAATAGTCATAGTGAATGCACATGAACAGTGTGGGAGTGGGCTACTTAACTAGCCAGCATCATTCATCTACCAAACTGTTTTTTATGCTAGATCGCTGTGATGCTTTAATGCTTCACCCACCCACTCCTGACAGCCTCACAGCATGGTTTCTACTGGGAATGTCCTATGTCCTTGACTCTAAGGTCGATTTCCAATACTGTGATCAGTATTCTTTGTCACTGTCGAGTTGTTATGATAGCGTTCATCGTTGCTTAGCATTAATCCCTTCCCTCTACTCCCTTGCCGTTGGCTCTGGTCTTTGTGTAAGCAGCTGTTGTGCGGCTGCAAAGGAATAAACCAGCTGCTTTTTTAATTGAACTGTAAAGTCCACAATGCTACATCCACCTAAAACATACCATTGTGAGACTGTGTCTCGGAAGATTGAATGGTTCTGGTCTTCACCTGAATGAGGGCAGAACACCCTGCTATGCTGACAACTCTGCCAAAGCTCACACAGACCGTTGAGACTTTGGGATTTGGGGATTTTATTTTTATATCTTTATCTTTCCACCTCCACCTCAATATCCCCCTCTCTCTTTCTCCCGTGCTCTCTCTCTCTCTCTCTCTCTCTCTCTCTCTCTCTCTCTCTCTCTCTCTCTCTCTCTCTCTCTCTCTCTCTCTCTCTCTCTCTCTTTCTCTTTCTCTTTTCATTAAATTATACATAATTCATATCTCCTTCATTATAAGGCCCTTCCTTGGCTGTGGTAAGTGTCAGTTGTATCATAGTGATGACAAAGTAAAAGAAAGAGAGATGGAAAACTTTCTCTAAACTTTCTCCGTAACGTCTGATGAATAAAGATGTGCTTTTAGGGAATGATTTTGAAATAATAATGGCTTGGCTGTGAGCATGGAAAATGGGTGCAAATCAACCAAAAATGTTGAACAAATGGGCAACCATTGTTAAAGTCTACCTTGGTTCTTTAGTCTTACCATGTCAAAACAATACTATTGCTGGGATGAAGCTCTCTCTAAGAAATATTGCTAGTGCTCGTTCCAAGCAAGAGACAACACTACTGTGTGTTTTTATTTAGACTCAAAGTGCATGTCTCATCAATGAAAATATGACTTTCAGGCGATGTCCCTTTGGGAAATTAATGGTAGACGTAATGTGACGAGGTTATCAGATCCCACTGTCTATTTCAAAATGCTAAATAGAATGTATATTGCGTACATACATCTATTGCCTTAGAAGAGCAGGTGCTGGATATAAAACATGTCAATAAAAATGGAAAAGGGACTTTTCAAACTGCATTCAATGCTCCCGTGTGAATTTTGAAATGCTTGAAACGTTTTCTAATAAATTCACATGGGAGCATAGAAATCAATGTGCCCCTTTTTTATCTCGTCCAAATTGCTCGCATATCAAACCAATAATTGTTGTCATTGACGCACAAAAGGCATTTGACAGAATCGAATGGAGCTTTCTGTTCCGAAATCTTTAAGAGAAACCAATTCAAAAGTCGATGGACACCCCTTCAAATTAGTGGATTCGGCTATTTCAGCCACATCCGTTGCTGACAGGTGAATAATAATCAAGCACACAGCCATACAATCTCCATAGACAAACATTGGCAGTAGAATGGCTTTACTGAAGAGCTCAGTGTCTTTCACTTTCTGCCCTGCTATTGCTGCCCCGGTCAACTGTAAGTGCAACTATTGTGAAGTGTAAATGTCTAGGAGCAACAATGGCTCAGCTGCGAAGTGGTAGGCCACACAAGCTCACAGAACTGGACCGCCGAGTGCTGAAGCGCGTAGTGCGTAAAAATGGTCTCTCTGTCCTCAGTTGCAACCCTCACCAACGAGTTTCAAACTGCCTCTGTTTGTTGGGAGCTTCATGAAATGGGTTTCCATGGCTGAGCAGCGGCACACAAGCCTAAGATCACCATGCACAATGCCAAGCGTCGGCTGGAGTGGTGTAAAGCTCGCCGCCATCTGACTCTGGAGCAGTGGAAACGTGTTATCTGGAGTGATGAATTACAGAGTGGGGAGACCCTCAGCAGATACAGTACATCTATAATTATAGGGATTGTCTACTGACTGAATGGGAGCAGGATAGGACATTTGCAGCACATGTTTTGTGACTTTTTATAAGAATTTATATGAGCAGGGACCATTGACCACTTTTGGATGTGTTTTATGCATTTCTGTGTTTACTGCTTTCATTTAAATTATTCTGTTGAACTTCTCCCATGGCCATCGGTGTCTTGGTGGCCATCTCCCATGACCATCGGTGTCACATATTCAACAGTGAGGTTATTGGACCTTTCTGTTCACAACCGGTGGCTTTTATTTCAGGGATTGTGTACAGATGGGCAGATCTGGATTATAGATGTGGATTATACAGTAGGTCAGATCATTTATAAATAAACAGAGAACAGGTCTGTATGTCTGTCTGCCTTCCTGTGCCTGCCTGCCTGTCTGTCTGCCAGTATGCTCTTCCCATTGCCGTAGAAACCCTATCCGAAGTAAGTATGTCCCTTTGTTACAATTCCGTATTGTGTTTTTGGGTACTTTTGCTTAAGTTAAACTAGGTGGTGAATCTGAGCTAAAAATACCCACTCTATGACTTTCGACTTGTCCGTTCAAATCATAGATACTGAAATATAAACTGACACTTTAAAAGAAAATATGCAAACCAACAGTGACAAGTACATGTGTCTTAGGCTCATACATGTTTTAAACAAATGTCTTTATGGAATCTTCTTCCCACGGCTCCAAACACAATATATGATGGTTTGGCCAAGATGAGAAAACCTTTTGGCTATGTATACACACTGATGTGGCAGAGAAGAAAAAGGAACAAGGCAATCTAAAGAACAAAAAAACTGAACGTTACTTATTCATTGACTTTTGGGTCTTACATAATACACCTGAATTCTGGGTATCTCGATCTAATTTGACTGTTGACTGCTAATAGGGGCGGCAGGTAGCCTAGTGGTTAGAGCACTGGGCCAGTAACTGAAAGGTTGCTAGATTGAATCCCCAAGCTAACAAGGTAAAAATCTGTCGTTCTGCCCCTGAACAAGGCAGTTAACCCATTATTCCTAGGCCATCATTGTAAATAAGAATTTGTTCTTAACTGACTTGCCTAGTTAAGTAAAGGTAATAAAATAATCTCAGGTAAGACCAAGTTACTCTCCAACAAAGAACAAACTGTGTATTTGTATGTGACAGTAATATGCACTCTGCTTTGAGTGATTTGCATAATTCTTATTTCCTCTTACACTTGCAACCTCCTTTTGGACACAAAGGAGCATTAGACAGTCTTATCTCCACAAGTATGTTCGCCTGAGGAATTTGATAACGGAGCCCCCCATAAGCACTGTTGCTAATTGGGATTTTAGACAGGTTTAACAGCCATTCTGATAAACCATGAGCTCTTCATACCAAACTCATTTCTGAGCACAAGAACCGGGCCAGTTTTGATAATGAGCTTTCTGCCCTCCTACTCTAAGGCAGTTATAGGCTAGTACATGGACTTGAAAAGCAAAGCCCCCATCTTGACTTCCATGAACACTGACAAACCATGACAGGGGATGCACACCATGTTCGAGAACCGCATTGCACTCATAGGCAGCATGGACGCCAGGTAGATTAGCTTTAATGGGATCTCTCTGTTCATATTAAGTTTACAGTGAGGAATTTCATCCTAACATCATCAGGAAATGTGTGTAGGCAGATGGCAAGGACACACTTAAGATCACCCAGAAATAACCTTTGATTCTTTGAAGACAATTGTAATTTCTCAAATCAAATCAAATTTTATTTGTCACATGCTCTGAATACAACAGGTGTAGAGCTTACAGTGAAATGCTTACTACCAAGCCCTTAAATACCTAAAAACATATCTAAAAATAACAATAGCGAGGCTATATACAGGGGGTACCGGTACAGAGTCAATGTGCGGGGGCACCGGTTAGTCGAGGTAATTGAGGTAATATATACAAGTAGGTAGAGTTATTAAAGTGACTTATGCATAGATAATAACAGAGAGTAGCAGCAGCGTAAAAGGGGGGGGTGCAAATAGTCTGGGCGCAAATAGTCTGGGCAAATAGTCTATTTGATTAGATGTTCAGTAGTCTTATGGCTTGGGATAGAAGCTGTTTAGAAGCCTCTTGAGCCTAGACTTGGCGCTCTGGTACAGCTTGCCGTAGTTTGTTGGTGATGTGGACACCAAGGAACTTGAAGCTCTCAACCTGCTCTACTACAGCCCTGTTGATGAGAATGGAGGCGTGCTCGGCCCTCCTTTTCCTGTAGTCCACAATCATCTCCTTTGTCTTGATCACGTTGAGGGAGAGGTTGTTGTCCTGGCACTACACGGCCAGGTCTCTGACCTCCTCCCTTTATGCTGTCTTGTCGTTGTCATTGGTAAACTTAATGATGGTGTTGGAGTCGTGCCTGGCCGTGCAGTCATGAGTGACCACGGAGTACAGGAGGGGACTGAGCACGCACCCCTATGGGGCCCCCGTGTTGAGGATCAGCGTGGTGGTTGTGTTGTTACCTACCCTTAACACCTGGGGCGGCACGTCAGGAAGTCCAGGATCCAGTTGCAGAGGGAGGTGTTTAGTCCCACGGTCCTTATCTTAGTGATGAGCTTTGAGGGCACTATGGTGTTGAACACTGATCTATAGTCAATGAATAGCATTCTCACGTAGGTGTTCCTTTTGTCCGGGTGTGAAAGGGCAGTGTGGAGTGCAATAGAGATTGCATCATCTGTGGATCTGTTGGGGCGGAATGCAAATTGGAGTTGGTCTAGGGTTTCTGGGATAATGGTGTTGTTGTGAGCCATGACCAGCCTTTCAAAGCATTTCATGGCTACAGATGTGAGTGCTACGGGTCGGTAGTCATTTAGGCAGGTTACCTTTGTGTTCTTGGGCACAGGGACTATGGTGGTCTGCTTGAAAAATGTTGGTATTACAGACTCAGACAGGGAGAGTTTGAAAATGTCAGTGAAGACACTTGCCAGTTTCACGCCCTGACCTTAGAGAGCCTTTTTATGTCTCTATTTGGTTTGGTCAGGGTGTGATTTGGGGTGGGTATTCTATGTTCTTTAGTTCTATTATTTGTATTTCTATGTTTTGGCCGGGTAGGGTTCTCAATCAGGGAAAGCTGTCTATCGTTGTCTCTGATTGAGAACCATACTTAGGTAGCCCTTTTTCCCACCTGTCTTTGTGGGAGGTTAACTTTGTTTGTGGCACTTAGCCCTTTAGCTTCACGGTTGTTTTGGATTGTTTATTGTTTTTGTCGGCGTCAGATAAATAAAGGAATATGTACGCTCACCACGCTGTGCTTTGGTCTACTTCTGTTGACGGCCGTGACAGCCAGTTGGTCAGCGCATGCTAGGAGTCCACGTCCTGGTAATCCATCTGGCCCTGCGGCCTTGTGAATGTTGAGAACTTGTTCTCAACAACTGAGAACTTATTTTCAACTGGCCTACCTGGTTAAATCAAGGTGAAATAATAAAAAAATGTAAATAAAATTGACCTGTTTAAAGGTCTTACTCACATCGGCTGGAGCCTGTGTAGTACGATTCTATCTTAGTCCTGTATTGACGCTTTGCCTGTTTGATGGTTCGTCGGCGGGTATAGCGGGATTTCTTATAAGCTTCCGGGTTAGAGTCCCGCTCCTTGAAAGCAGCAGCGCTACCCTTTAGCTCAGTGCAGATGTTGCCTGAAATCCATGGCTTCTGGTTGTGGTCTGTACGTACAGTCACTGTGGAGACGACATCATCAATGCACTTATTGATGAAGCCAGTGACTGATGTGGTGTACTCCTCAATGCCATCGGAAGAATCTCAGAACATATTCAAGTCTGTTGTAGCAAAACAGTCCTGTAGCTTAGCATCTGCTACATCTGACCAAAGGTGGTCTAGAGTTTTTTTCTTCTGGTTGCACATTAAACGTCCTGTTAGAAATGAGGTAAAATGGATTTAAGTTTCCCTGCATTAAAGTCCTCGGCCACTAGGAGGACCGCCTCTGGATGTGCGCTTTCGGGTTTGCTTATGGCGGTATACAGCTCATTGAGTGCGTTCTTATGTAGACAGCTATGATCCTCACAAGGCACATTGATCTCCTTCTGCAATATCTTTTCCATCTCTTTCTCCTGTGAATGACTGGGATGAGGGCCTGTTTGGGTGTCTAGAGTAAATCCCTAATGTCCGACTCATTAAAGAGAAATACTTTGTCCAGTTCAAGGTGAGTAATCACTGTTCTGATTTCCAGTAGCTCTTTTCGGTCATAAGAGATGGTAGCAGCAACATTATGTACAAAATAAGCTATAAACAATGCAAAAAAAACAACAAAATAGCACGATTGGTTAAGAGCCCATAAAACGGCAGCCATCTTCTCCAGCGCCATCTTTTTGAGAAACTATTGATAAACATTCGGTACAATGCCACCCTAGCTGCGTGAAGTAGGGGTGCTGAGGGTGCTGCAGAATCCCCCGAAAAATCATAATAAAAAATGAAATATTAATTAAAAAAATATATTGTTCTTAAGAAGAAAAAACATTTTTGAACTGGGCCTTTAGTCTTGTATTAGCTGACCGATATAGCCATCTGTAGCTTGGGGAAAACATTCTCAGCCCCCCACCCACCCGTCAGAGAAAATAATCAAAGCACCTCTACCCCCAAACATCTTCCCACGGCTATCAATGCCACTGAAACATTTAATGAACATTGTTCACACAGGCAGTTATTGTAGCACAACTATTGCAGGTCTCTTCTAGTAGTTCCACTGTGTCTTTGAGCTTTCCTAACCTTTTCTTCACTCTTGTTTTTGATGTTCTTTGACATATCATCCACATTAGTGATAAACCCATGGAAAGGCATTGGGAATGTGACGTATGTAACATATCACCTAGCATAAGTCTCTCTCCAGTTTCCTTAAAGATGGATATGATATGAACTATGATGTTGATATGATGTTTCCCATGAAGAGTGAATTATGTATGTCATTTAAACTATTCTGACATTTATAGATTCAAATGAATCTATAACATTAAGAATGGCATATCCAGTAATTCACGTAAAGAAGACAAGAAACAGATTTTCTCATTTTCTCAATCTCTTTCATGACATTTGTGAATTGCATGTTTGAGAAATCTTCTTTATAGGATATTTAAGTTGCTTTAAGACAGGGGTGTCAAACTCATTTCGCATCGTGGGCCACATACGGCCTAGGGAGATGTCAAGTGGGCCGGACCATTAAAATTATACCATACTCTGCTATAAATAACCAAAATATCATGTCTTTCCTTTGTTTTGGTGTAAAGAAGCACAAGAACATTAGGAAAATATTGAAATTTAATGAACTATCCTTTTACAAAATATTTCATGAAACACCTCATATTTCCTTAGACAAATGTGCAATTTACTTTTATCATTCACAAATATGCATTGCAACTGATCCCACTGATTGTACAAAGGCACAAAACTTTAATTGGTACTGAAAAATATAGTAATGCACTTTAAGATTAAATGAGACTTTTAAAGAAAGGAATTTTTAAACCACTTACACATACGCATATAAAATCTAAATGTAATCCCTGCGTACACCTTACAAACTAAGGAGAGTGATTTTAAATGTGTAATGAAGAAAGTGTTCGCCTGTCCTGTAAATCTGTAAACTTCATACATACATTCCTCAGACCCGCCAGCAATTCGTTAATCTTATCTCTTCTCAGTTGTCCTTGCAAGCCGTCATATTTTTCGCTGTGATGAGTCTCGTAGTGGCGTCGAATATTATATTCCTTCAATACCGAAACTTGTTGCAAACACACCAAGCACGAAGGTTTTCCGTGCATCTCTGTAAATAAATAGGACGTGGTCCATTTTTCTTTGAAAATTCTACACTCCTTATCTACTTTTCTCCGTTTGGATAACGACATTTTGGCTAATGAGGGTGTAGCGGAGAGGTAGAGACCAAGGTATTAACAACGTCGTAACAAGCAGCAGATGGCGCATTGATACCGTCTGCTGTTTTCAGTCTGTCTCAGTGATGCGGCTTGTCTTCTACTCTGATGGAAAGAGTGCGCCCCTTAGCGGATAATCCATGAATTGCAGCGAATTAAAAATATTAATTCCATGTCTTTTATGCATTTTTTCCACTTTCAAATTATCCTGCGGGCCTGATCGAACCTCCTTGGGGGCCGGTTCCGGCCCGCGGGCCGTATGTTTGACACCCCTGCTTTAAGACAACGCTATTCATATGAGCTGAGATAGTCCAGACCAAACTTTCTCTTGAGGCTAATTTTCCTTGTTTGTGGGGCTGTCAGGGTTGTTCCCTCTCCCACCTCGGAGTCTGTTAACACGAGCCATGAAGTGACATCCTCCATCCTCCACCCAGGGAGCTTTTGGTTTTATGTCAGAGAAGCACCAATGCTATTCGAAACCATCACCCTCGTCTCAGAATAGAAGGTGGCAACTTATTTGGCCTTCTTTAGTTATCTTTCCATTTCCCCTTTAATTAACTGGGACAGGTTTGGAACCCCTTGTGATTGCCGGAGGGGGAAATCAATTGCTGGACAGCTAATCAGGGCATGTTTAATGCTGTGGCTTTTGTGATTGAGTTTCATTCATTTGTCTTCACTCTGAGACACGTGAACCACCTTGACATCCTGCAGCAACCTTCATTTAGCTCTGGGCTGCAAGGAGGTAATCAAGCGGCTGTTCTAACTGGACTCGAACAACACAATTAGTGTGACCCTCTCAAGGTCAGATAATTACTATGGTAATTCATTATTTTATGCTAATCGATATACAATTGGTTTATTGGCTTTGTAGTTTTGCTGTTGGCAGGTTTAATTCCATAAATTGACAGATTTGTTTTTAATAGCAGGTCAACATCAAAAGCCAGACATGTAGCAGTTGGGTCATTCGCCAACATAAACAAAAATAAATTGACCGTAAATAATAAATTGTCAGTAAGTGGTTACCCTCATCTGCCCCAGTCTTCCTCATGGTTGGGTCTTGGTCAATCATGATGGTATCCCCTTTTGACACTTGTGACACTCGTGGTCAAACCATATAAGGAGCACATTGGTACCATGAAGCAAGGTAAATTTTTTTGGAAAGAAGCTTGTCGGGAAAGCAATGAGAATTGATGGCAGGCACAGATGGAGGTTCATTAGGTCTGACTACAGTAGGCTCTGCTCTGATGCGTGTGCAGGGCTGTAGCAGCTAAAGTGCTTTATCTAAAGGTGCTTCCAAACAACATATCTGCACACCATGTACTTTCCCGAAATGAGCACACAGAGATTCTGACAGCAAAGTTAGAAACACATAATATTGTGTAACCATACCATTTGCAGCACAGTCTTACATATACATTTTTGTCATTTAGTGAGTGCATACATTTTTGTACCAGTCCACCGTGGGAATTGAACCCACAACCCTGGTGTTGCAAGCACCATTCTCTAGCAGCTGAGCTTCTAGGGTTTTCTTTCTCGCTCACAATCTAAACGCACATTTTGCCACCTGACAAATAAGAGTGTGACACCTCTCAGTATGATTCTAACTTTCTGACACGGTCCGCTTTATCACCTCATTTCTGACCTTTTCCACCCCACTTTAGCATGTCATGACTCTGACAGTGTTGTTTACGGGCATGGCAAGTTTCAGTCATAATAAACACAAACCAGGGTGTCAGGAATAGATGTGAAAGATACGGCAAGGCTGACAAAGGTCACTTTACCACAGCTGTCATCAGTTACCCCATGTACTGTACTAGTAGTACCATTTTCTCTTATGGTGAAGGACAGTTAAATATTTGAAGAGCTTATGCCTATTTTTTTGTAGGAGACAAATTGGAGGAATGGTGATAAACTCTTTCCCTCACTGATGTTTTTAACATCACAGAAACAGTAGTGGTACACATGTCCAAGCCTCAATGGAAACAATCCTATGTCATATTTGTAATCCTCTTCAGTAAGGCATTTGACAAATTTGTTCTAGACAGCCTGCATGTTGAATCAATGATTCATTATGACAACTTCACAGTAGCTCATGCAGATTAATATGTTGACAGGGAAGAGGCCATAATTCATTTTTAGGTTCAATCCGAAGGTAAATGCTGTGTCCTACACAGAGAAGTCAGCCTCTTAGAGCATTTAAAACCAAAAAACTTTTCTTGCCCAGGGACTCCCCCATCATACCTTAGCAATAATAGTCACGTCTTATCATCAGGTCAGTTGATAATGGCAAGTAGAAGTAATCAATATTTTAAAATTAATAGATTTTGTCGACCGTTTCATAATTTTGACCTTCCCACAGTTGGAGAGAGACAATTTTGCAGTTGTAAAGCAGTTTTTGGCTATTTTTCCATTGAGCTGAGAGAAAATATTGCCGTTTTGAAGATATTTTCCAGGAGTTCTACACAGTTTGGCATGGAGCTGAGAGACCATCTTGGAGTTTAAAGCGAATTTCCTGCAATTCTATGCATTTTGTCATAGCTAATGCTGTGTTCCTCTGCTGTAACATTATAACCACATCAATGGGCATGTGTACTGAATGACTGCTTTTGGGACTGTTTGATTCTCTGTGACTGTCTTGCTTTTGTTAGTTAGATTGTTAGTTCTCAAAGATAGTATTATTAAAAAATGTATACACTGCGTGGATAACCTTCCTAATATTGAATTGCACCCCCTATTGCCTTCAGAACAGCCTCAATTCGTTGGGGCATGGAATCTACAAGGCATTCCACAGGCATGCTGGCACATGTTGACTCCAATGTTTCCCACAGCTGTCTCTAGTTGGCTGGATGTCCTTTGGGTGGTGGACTATTCTTGTTACACACAGGAAACTGTTGAGCGTGAAAAACCCAGCAGCATTACAGTTCTTGACACATTCAATACGGACCCCCCCCCCCCACACGCACACACCCCCACACCCAGAGCAAGGTGACAACTCCTCCACACAGAAACAAACGCATACACATAAAGTGCGTAAGACTTCATCTTTATATATTTCTCTATTGTACTGTACCACAGACGTGTTATGGACGATGAGCCTCTGTAATGTGACATTTCTGTGACAACATGCTATGGCTTTTCCAGTACGATGGGAGTTTATAATCCGCTTCTCAGTTATAATCCATGGATCAATCCCCTCATGTCTACCATCCAAAGGAGATCCCAGTCTCATACTGCGTAGTCTCATTCATTTGTCTCAATGTATGAAAAGTCTGTTCTTTTGGGGTCTGTAATATCCAAACCCAAACCCTCATTCATAAGGAGTTTTGTAGTCTGAATGTGTTTTACTCTCTCTTCTTTTAGAAATGCATGCATACATCTGTATTAAGGAAATATCTGAATGAGCTGTGGCACCTCATAAGCTGGTCAATGAAGTTACAATGTACAGAAAAATGTACAGAGACCAAACACAATGAGCATGTGTGTTTACAACATGAACTAATGCAACAGTACAGTGTTTCTATGAATAGGCCCTATATTATCATACCGGTAAGGCGAGAGACTAGGTTATGGATTTAAATTTTGAATGTTCAATCCTCGCATTCCCTCAATAGCATCTCTTGAACTTGATGAGTTTGTGGAAGGCCAGTTTGAACTCGTCATTGAAGGCGGTGTAGATGACGGGATTGATGAGCGAGTTCAGGTAGCCAAGCCAGGTGAACACGTCGAAGAGCACTGGGTGGAACCAGCATTCTTTGCAAATGGCCAGTACCAGGGTACCCACAAAGAAAGGCAGCCAGCACACGATGAAGGCTCCCAGGATGATGCCCAGCGTCTTGGTGGCCTTCTTCTCCCGAGCGGCGCACAGACGCTTCCTCTCCAGCACGCTGTCTGCCAGCTTCACCTTCACGCTATTGAAGAGAGGCGACCCACCTCTGCCTCCTCCTCCACCTCCGCTGGTTCCCCCTCCGGGTTGCAGGTGGCTCTCCTGGTTGGAGGCGGAAGAGTTGATGGAGCAGAGGGAGGAGCCGGCTGAAGTCTGGATGAGATGGGCTGTGGTGAAACGCTTGCCGGACGACACCGGAGTCTTGAAGATGCGCGAGCGGGCGGCCACGTAGATCCGGCCATAGAGGATGATCAGCAGCACGGTGGGCACGTAGAAGGCCCCAAAGGTGGAGTAGAGCGTGTAGGAGATCTGGTCCGTGTTTACCAGGCACTCCATCACTTCCTCGTTGGCCTTGGCCTGCCTCCAGAACAGCGGCGGTATGGAGATAGAGATGGAGATCACCCACACCACCGCTATCATCAGGCCCGCTCGACGCATCGTCCGGCGCTTGGAGTACTCCAGGGCATCAGTGATGGCCCAGTAGCGGTCCAGCGCGATGACACACAGGTGCAGGATGGAGGCGGTGCAAAAGGTGATGTCTGATGACAGCCAGATGTCGCAGACGATCTGCCCCAGGGACCAAGTCTTACTCACTGTGTACACAATGCTGATAGGCATGACCAGGATGGACACCAGCAGGTCTGTCACGGCCAGCGAGCCGATCAGAAAATTGGCTGGCGTATGTAGCTTCCGGGTCAGGAAGATGGTGGCTATAACAAAGGCGTTGGACAGTACGGTGGCCAGGGTGATGATGGCCAGGATGGCCGACAGGAAGATCTGCAGACCTAGGAGAATGGCCTCGTCCCAATGTGCCTCTGAAGGTTTGGGGCTCTCTGTGGCATTGGTGAAGATTGAATCAACAGAGCTATTATCCTGATCCATCTCGCCGTTCCCCTGTAACCCTTTGTTCCAGGTCTAGATGAGCCACATCACCTCAATCGATCAGAGCCAACGATTCACTTTGTCTTCTCCGCATGGTAAAGAGGGCTGCATCGATGGATGTCACTGTTGGTTGTCACACGTATCCATGGGACGTGATGGATCCTTTATTCCTTATTTCAGTCTTGAAGACACACTGGGTTATTTGTTTATCTCCGTTTTGATCGTCTCAAAAGTGATGACTGCTATTTAGTTTCATATTAGAGATTTTGGTTATACTCGTACCTTTCAATGCACAACTGTTGGAGTTATTATTTCAGTAGACACACTAATATTGGTTTGACGCTGAAGTCCGGCGGAGGGACGGCAGACGCTGATTTGTATTCTGCTCTGGTCTCATCAAACCTCTGCTTTCTCGCTCGCCCAAGCTCTTATCTCCACTCCAGCCAGGCCGAGCACAACACCCCAGACCACAACTCCATATCAACTGCTGCTTTCATGGTCTCATTCTCTTCAATAACCCTCAGTGAGTCCACACTCAGAGATGATAGTAATACACAGGGTTGGCTCGCTCTGTCCTAGTTTAAAGCTGAACCAGGGGTTATTTAATTTGGTTTCAGAGTCAAAGCCTGGGCGGTCCAGCCGTGTTGATGTTGAGAGTGAGCTAGAATGTTAACATGATCCACATCAAGTGGGGAGTCCTTTTCAACCGGTCCAGTCATGGACAACAAGTCAATATCACTTCTTCATGCCATATGTTTTTGTCTCTGCCATAGAAATTCTCAACTCAATGCGATAAAGGCCAAGGCATTTGCAGACTCCCAGTGAGACGAAGCACAGCATGTGCTGTATTGATTTCCGGTGTGTGTTAACTTTTTTCCTGTCAAATCTTTGTTGGTCAGTTAAGCATTGCGGTTTGAGGTCCAGAGGGGAATAGTACTGCACAGCTTATTCCAGGCTTCTATTACAGCATGACAACCTAAGAAGAGGAAAGAGAGAGACAGAAATTGTGTGCATTAGAAATACATACGAGTCACCATTTCAAACCGCCAACAATCCCACCTACCTAAAGTATCCTACATGCAGTGACACAAGTAAGAATTAGCAATACGTGACCTCGACATCTCTGCAATCTCATGCTATGAGACATATTTCTACCACCTACATCATATACCCTCATTTCAGCCATTGCATCCACGCAAGATTGATATTACAATCTTAGGAGCAGGGCTGTAATGTGAAAGGCATCTCGTATATGCCTATATCATAATGAAATGCAAATTGATGGACCTGTATCACCTTTCTGATTATCGTTTCAAAAGAACCACTGATTGCTCTTACAGGCACAGGATGTGGACAGGTTATGGTATACATGATATGATATGCGGAACGCACTACACCTATACAGTAGTATACCGCCTACGGCACAACGATGACCACTCTGCTCAATACTGGGGCATCACAGGCATCGTACCTAATGTAATGGTAATGTGCCAGCCAAGTCCACAACTGCCAGTTATAAAGAAAATGTGTTATTGAGGGGGAGGAGCAGCAAATGTCATACTACTCTCAGTACACCTGCCCGCAGTACCTTACATTGCAAAACGTAATTATTGGCACACAAAGTCACAAGTTGAATCCATTATTCTCTGTAATGAAGATCTATATGGCAAGACATTGGCTGAGGAAACCACAAATGACAGAAAAAAGCTATTAAGACTCCTCACTCCCTCAACAATCTTTGCTTTGAATGAGGGAATCCCAGAAGGAGAAAGCACTTAGCAGGACACAAAACCCCCCTGCTGTGGTAATCCCTGGGGGAAAAATATAGCATTTGTTTACATCTGGATATAATTTTGACATTTAACATCAGATATGCCAAGTCCTTAGATTGTTTTGCATATTCAAGAGGATTTTAATACATGGATTATTTGATTCAAATTATTAAATTTAATAGCCACTGCCACTGACACAGGGCAACATGCCACTAAGTGCCTGTCTCATTAAAGGCTCCAATAGAGGGAACCACTAGGATGCATGAGGGACTAGAACTGACAGGTTGATGACGTGACACCATTTAATCCGGGTCTCTCAGGTGAACACAATCCGTCAGACCCTATGCATGCTGGTCATTGAAAATATGGTGAGGTCATACAATAAGTTTTGTAGTGATTACTATGTTGTTGATGTAAACAATATTTGTTGGTCTGTGGTGGGTAATGAGGAGCAACCAGACACTGTACTTGGCACATTTTTGAAATTGCTTATTCCAGTTACTAATAAGCATGCACCTATTAAGAAAATGACTGTAAAAACTGTTAAATCCCAGTGGATTGATGAGGAATTGAAAAATTGTTTAGTTTAGAGGGATGAGGCAAAAGGAACGTCAAATAAGTCTGGCTGCACAACCGATTGGCAAATGTACTGCATATTGAGAAATCATGTGACTAAACTGAATAAAAAGAATAAGAAACTACGCTATGAAACAAAGATAAATGAGATAAAGAATGATAGTAAAAAGCTTTGGAGCACCTTAAATTCAATTTTGTGCAAAAAGGCTAACTCAGCTCCATCATTCATTGAATCAGATGGCTCATTCATCACAAAACCCACTGATATTGCCAATTACTTTAATGATTTTTTTAATGGCAAGATTAGCAAATTTAGGCATGACATGCCAGCAACAAACGCTGACTCTACACATCCAAGTAAAACTGATCAAATTATTTCCGTGAAGTGAGTGTGGAAGAAGTGGGGAAATTATTGTTGTCTATCAACAATGACAAGCCCCCGGGATTTGACAACTTGGATGGAAAACTACTGAGGATAATAGCGGACGATATTGTCACTCCTATTTGCCATATCTTCAAACTAAGCCCACTAGAAAGTGTGTGCCCTCAGGCCTGGAGGGAAGCAAAAGTAATTCCGCTACCCAAGAATAGTAAAGCCCCCTTTACTGGCCCAAATCGCCGACCAATCAGCCTGTTACCAACCCTTAGTAAACTTTTGGGAAAAAAATGTGTTTTAAGAGATACAATGCTATTTTACTGTAAACAAATTAACAACAGACTTTCAGCATGCTTATAGGGAAGGACATTCAACAAGCACAGCACTTACACAAATGACTGATGATTGGCTGAGAGAAATGTATGATTTAAAGACTTCAATGCGGCTTTTGACATTAATGATCATATTCTGCTGTTGGAAAAACGTATGTATTATGGCTTTACACCCACTGCTATATTGTGGATTATGTTGGAGAGGCTTCCAATAAGGAACACCCTCTGTGTTCTGTCTAACAGACCACTATCTCCAGGTAGAATCCCCAGAGCAGCTGTCTAGGCCCCTTACTTTTATCAATCTTTTCTAATGACATGCCACTGGCCTTGAGTAAAGCCAGTGTGGCTATGTATGCGGATGACTCAACACTATACACGTCAGCTACTACCGCAAATTAAATCACTGTAACACTTAACAAAGAGCTGCAGTTAGTTTCAGAATGGCTGGCAAAGAATAACTTAGTCCTAAATATTTAAAAAACTAAAAGCATTGTATTTGGGACAAATCATTCACTAAACCATAAACCTCTACTAAATCTGGTAATTAATAATGTGGAAATTGAGCAAGTTGAGGTGACTAAAATGCTTGGAGTAACATTGTAAACTGTCATGGTCAAAACATTTTTAATACAGCAGTAGCTGTATGGACAGAAGTCTGTCCATAATAAAGCGCTGCTCTGCCTTTTTACAACACTATCAACAAGGCAGGTCCTATAGGCTCTAGTTTTGTTGCAACTGGACTACTGTGGTCAAGAGGAACCTCGGAAAATTACAATTGGCTCAGAACAGGGCAGCATGGCTGGCCCTTAAATGTACACGGAGAGCTAACATTAATAATATGCATGTACATCTCTCATGGCTCAAAGTTGAGGAGAGATTTTTTATTTTATTTTATTTTACCGTTATTTTACCAGGTAAGTTGACTGAGAACACGTTCTCATTTGCAGCAACGACCTGGGGAATAGTTACAGGGGAGAGGAGGGGGATGAATGAGCCAATTGTAAACTGGGGATTATTAGGTGACCATGATGGTTTGAGGGCCAGATTGGGAATTTAGCCAGGACACCGGGGTTAACACCCCTACTCTTACGATAAGGGCCATGGGATCTTTAATGACCTCAGAGAGTCAGGACACCCGTTTAACGTCCCATCCGAAAGACGGCACCCTACACAGGGCAGTGTCCCCAATCACTGCCCTGGGGCATTGGGATATTTTTTTAGACCAGAGGAAAGAGTGCCTCCTACTGGCCCTCCAACACCACTTCCAGCAGCATCTGGTCTCCCATCCAGGGACTGACCAGGACCAACCCTGCTTAGCTTCAGAAGCAAGCCTGCAGCGGTATGCAGGGTGGTATGCTGCTGGATAAACTTCATCATTACTTGTTTTTGTAAAACGTGTTGACATGCTTAATGCACCGAGGTGTCTGTTTTACTACTAGCACTAAGCTCAGACACCCATGCATACCTCACAAGACATGCCACCAAAGGTCTCCTCTCAATCCTCAAGTCAAGAAAAGACTATTGGAGACGCACAGTACTACATAGAGCCATGACTACATCAAACTATTTTCCATATCAGGTAACTGATGCAAGCAGTAGAATCGCCTTTTAAAAAATATTAAAAAACACCTTTTGGAACAGCAGGGACTGTAAAGAGGCACACATGATAAGACACACACTCTACACACGTAGACATGGAAGTTGTATTGTAAATATGTGATAGTGGAGTAGTGGCCTGAGGGAACACACTAAATGTACTGGGTAAAGTGTTATGAAATTTAATGTCATGTAATATTTTAAACTGTATATATCTGTCTTAATGTTGCTGGACCCCAGGAAGAGTGGCTGCTGCCAATGGGGATCCTTAACAAATACAAATATGCCTGAAATAACCCAGCTGCAAAATGGATACTTCTAATTTGGTGGATTTTGAAAGAAAACAATATGGCTACAAAACAAAAGTCATTCATCACAAGAACGAGAGGGATTTGAAATATCAAATTAATGTAACAGGCTAGCATTAACAAGTCCCGTGTGATAACTCAAAGCTTATAGTTTTTCTTGTTGTTTATTTCCAGAAAGAATTTCATGTTTTTGTGACCCCACCAGTTTTGAAACGTGGCTGAAAATAAGGAACGGAGCTTCACTGACGAGGTGGTTGAGATTTGGCACCGACAGTTTGTTTAATTAGAGCGCTGAATGAGTGTTAAGGTATGTCTACTCCTGTCGTTTCACAGTTGCACATCCTTGCACAGTACCAAATGACAGCCCAGGGAGATTGAACTGTGCATGTTTCATCCTGATATGACACAGTAAATCACCTCCATTTGTAGAATAGTGGTGATTGACAAGTAGCCACTAGAGGAGATTACGGTTTTATAATAGTGTGACAAAATAACAAGCATTTTGGATTAATTTGCAGAGATCTTTTGCCTCTTGCTGTTTGCAAGAAGCGTAGGTGTGTGGGAATAAATAGTCTAAGCATACATCTCTAGCAAGTCAGAGAATTATTAATAATGTATGCCTAATTTCTATAGCTAATCTCCATGGAGATGCCAATGAGTCTAAGGAGGAAGCTGGCTGCCGTACTTCAGAGAAGACGTGTAGATGGAGATGCCAATGAGTCTGAGGAGGATGCTGGCGCCCGTACTTCAGAGAGGACGTGTAGATGGAGATGCCAATGAGTCTGAGGAGGAAGTTGGCTAACGTACTTCAGAGAGGACGTGTAGATGGAGATGCCAATGAGTCTGAGGAGGAAGTTGGCTAACGTACTTCAGAGAGGACGTGTAGATGGAGATGCCAATGAGTCTGAGGAGGAAGTTGGCTGCCGTACTTCAGAGAGGACGTGTAGATGGAGATGCCAATGAGTCTGAGGAGGAAGTTGGCTGCCGTACTTCAGAGAGGACGTGTAGATGGAGATGCCAATGAGTCTGAGGAGGAAGTTGGCTGCCGTACTTCAGAGAGGACGTGTAGATGGAGATGCCAATGAGTCTGAGGAGGAAGTTGGCTGCCGTACTTCAGAGAGGACGTGTAGATGGAGATGCCAATGAGTCTGAGGAGGAAGTTGGCTGCCGTACTTCAGAGAGGACGTGTAGATGGAGATGCCAATGAGTCTGAGGAGGAAGTTGGCTGCCGTACTTCAGAGAGGACGTGTAGATGGAGATGCCAATGAGTCTGAGGAGGAAGTTGGCTGCCGTACTTCAGAGAGGACGTGTAGATGGAGATGCCAATGAGTCTGAGGAGGATGCTGGCGCCCGTACTTCAGAGAGGACGTGTAGATGGAGATGCCAATGAGTCTGAGGAGGAAGTTGGCTGCCGTACTTCAGAGAGGACGTGTAGATGGAGATGCCAATGAGTCTGAGGAGGAAGTTGGCTGCCGTACTTCAGAGAGGACGTGTAGATGGAGATGCCAATGAGTCTGAGGAGGAAGTTGGCTGCCGTACTTCAGAGAGGACGTGTAGATGGAGATGCCAATGAGTCTGAGGAGGAAGTTGGCTCCCGTACTTCAGAGAGGACGTGTAGATGGAGATGCCAATGAGTCTGAGGAGGAAGTTGGCTGCCGTACTTCAGAGAGGACGTGTAGATGGAGATGCCAATGAGTCTGAGGAGGAAGTTGGCTGCCGTACTTCAGAGAGGACGTGTAGATGGAGATGCCAATGAGTCTGAGGAGGAAGTTGGCTGCCGTACTTCAGAGAGGACGTGTAGATGGAGATGCCAATGAGTCTGAGGAGGAAGTTGGCTGCCGTACTTCAGAGAGGACGTGTAGATGGAGATGCCAATGAGTCTGAGGAGGAAGTTGGCTGCCGTACTTCAGAGAGGACGTGTAGATGGAGATGCCAATGAGTCTGAGGAGGAAGATGGCTGCCGTACTTCAGAGAGGACGTGTAGATGGAGATGCCAATGAGTCTGAGGAGGAAGTTGGCTGCCGTACTTCAGAGAGGACGTGTAGATGGAGATGCCAATGAGTCTGAGGAGGAAGTTGGCTGCCGTACTTCAGAGAGGACGTGTAGATGGAGATGCCAATGAGTCTGAGGAGGAAGTTGGCTGCCGTACTTCAGAGAGGACGTGTAGATGGAGATGCCAATGAGTCTGAGGAGGAAGATGGCTGCCGTACTTCAGAGAGGACGTGTAGATGGAGATGCCAATGAGTCTGAGGAGGAAGTTGGCTGCCGTACTTCAGAGAGGACGTGTAGATGGAGATGCCAATGAGTCTGAGGAGGAAGTTGGCTGCCGTACTTCAGAGAGGACGTGTAGATGGAGATGCCAATGAGTCTGAGGAGGAAGTTGGCTGCCGTACTTCAGAGAGGACGTGTAGATGGAGATGCCAATGAGTCTGAGGAGGATGCTGGCGCCCGTACTTCAGAGAGGACGTGTAGATGGAGATGCCAATGAGTCTGAGGAGGAAGTTGGCTGCCGTACTTCAGAGAGGACGTGTAGATGGAGATGCCAATGAGTCTGAGGAGGAAGTTGGCTGCCGTACTTCAGAGAGGACGTGTAGATGGAGATGCCAATGAGTCTGAGGAGGAAGTTGGCTGCCGTACTTCAGAGAGGACGTGTAGATGGAGATGCCAATGAGTCTGAGGAGGAAGTTGGCTGCCGTACTTCAGAGAGGACGTGTAGATGGAGATGCCAATGAGTCTGAGGAGGAAGTTGGCTGCCGTACTTCAGAGAGGACGTGTAGATGGAGATGCCAATGAGTCTGAGGAGGAAGTTGGCTCCCGTACTTCAGAGAGGACGTGTAGATGGAGATGCCAATGAGTCTGAGGAGGAAGTTGGCTGCCGTACTTCAGAGAGGACGTGTAGATGGAGATGCCAATGAGTCTGAGGAGGAAGTTGGCTGCCGTACTTCAGAGAGGACGTGTAGATGGAGATGCCAATGAGTCTGAGGAGGAAGTTGGCTGCCGTACTTCAGAGAGGACGTGTAGATGGAGATGCCAATGAGTCTGAGGAGGAAGTTGGCTCCCGTACTTCAGAGAGGACGTGTAGATGGAGATGCCAATGAGTCTGAGGAGGAAGTTGGCTGCCGTACTTCAGAGAGGACGTGTAGATGGAGATGCCAATGAGTCTGAGGAGGAAGTTGGCTGCCGTACTTCAGAGAGGACGTGTAGATGGAGATGCCAATGAGTCTGAGGAGGAAGTTGGCTGCCGTACTTCAGAGAGGACGTGTAGATGGAGATGCCAATGAGTCTGAGGAGGAAGTTGGCTGCCGTACTTCAGAGAGGACGTGTAGATGGAGATGCCAATGAGTCTGAGGAGGAAGTTGGCTGCCGTACTTCAGAGAGGACGTGTAGATGGAGATGCCAATGAGTCTGAGGAGGATGCTGGCGCCCGTACTTCAGAGAGGACGTGTAGATGGAGATGCCAATGAGTCTGAGGAGGAAGTTGGCTGCCGTACTTCAGAGAGGACGTGTAGATGGAGATACCAATGAGTCTGAGGAGGAAGTTGGCTGCCGTACTTCAGAGAGGACGTGTAGATGGAGATGCCAATGAGTCTGAGGAGGAAGTTGGCTGCCGTACTTCAGAGAGGACGTGTAGATGGAGATGCCAATGAGTCTGAGGAGGAAGTTGGCTGCCGTACTTCAGAGAGGACGTGTAGATGGAGATGCCAATGAGTCTGAGGAGGATGCTGGCGCCCGTACTTCAGAGAGGACGTGTAGATGGAGATGCCAATGAGTCTGAGGAGGAAGTTGGCTGCCGTACTTCAGAGAGGACGTGTAGATGGAGATGCCAATGAGTCTGAGGAGGAAGTTGGCTGCCGTACTTCAGAGAGGACGTGTAGATGGAGATGCCAATGAGTCTGAGGAGGAAGTTGGCTGCCGTACTTCAGAGAGGACGTGTAGATGGAGATGCCAATGAGTCTGAGGAGGATGCTGGCGCCCGTACTTCAGAGAGGACGTGTAGATGGAGATGCCAATGAGTCTGAGGAGGAAGTTGGCTGCCGTACTTCAGAGAGGACGTGTAGATGGAGATGCCAATGAGTCTGAGGAGGAAGTTGGCTCCCGTACTTCAGAGAGGACGTGTAGATGGAGATGCCAATGAGTCTGAGGAGGAAGTTGGCTGCCGTACTTCAGAGAGGACGTGTAGATGGAGATGCCAATGAGTCTGAGGAGGAAGTTGGCTGCCGTACTTCAGAGAGGACGTGTAGATGGAGATCTGATTCAAATCAATGCACGCTAAAAAAAAAACGCTATGTTACACTTTGAACTATGGGAGTCTTTCCCCATATGCAAAGTGATGTGACATTTCACAGACAAAATAGACACTCAAGAGTTTTAAGTAATTACAACGATGCATATCATATGTTTTGCTTTGGAGGGTATTTGCTTTATACTTTTATATATTGTAAATACTGATATATTGTAGATATATATATATATATATATATATATATATATATATATTGTTTGATTCTGTACAGAGGGTGAAAAAACAACAACAAAATGTCTTGTATCAGAGATACAATCAATTCTCAAGGTGTCTAAACCCAATTTACTACCAATTGAGCTGGACATACTGTATAAGTTCTCAGCGCAGTCACCCCGAGACAAGGCAGAGGAAAAATGGAGACTCCGGCGCTGCTAAAGTGTCCATTGTGCCAGAGTCAGATAGAGACAGTCTTGGTGGTGAAGTGCCTTATGATACATCTAGGAGGGACGTTGCTTTCTGCTCTTTTCAATTACTTCGGCAAACTGAATAAAACCCTGTCTAACAGAAGCAAAGGCAGGGCACAGTTTATCTGGAGAGATGAGATTCCACTGTAATTCATTTAGCGGAGAGCTTTAGGGGCCAGACAGACCACAAAAACCAATATTAACGGTGACTGAGAGGGATTTAAAGGATTTAGAGGGCAGAGAATTTCCATGTGGGGAATAGGGCTCAGGTCTAAAGGTACAAGGTTTTAATTTGGTTCAGTTGTGTGGGTGAGGCTTAAACCTAGCACTCACAATGCTATCATCCCACTGTTGCCATGATGTACAATGAGTTAGGTAACCTACATTTTGCCTTGATTGTGAGGAGTTTAAATAATGGAATAAAGTTATTAGCATGATTCACAGGAGCTTTGCAGAGAAGAAAATTAAGATATTATTTAGCGCCATGATAAGTCACTAAAGCCTTAAATCCCTATCTGGGATTTAAACCTGTCACCTATCAAAACACTGACTTCTGAGCTGGTTACAACTAAAGATGGTAGCTCTGTCCTTTAGTCTTGTCAGGTCTATGGTATTGTCTACAGCAGCATAGTCCACTGTAGTCTAGCCTACTACAGTATAGTCTACCACAGTATAGTCTACTACAGTATAATCTAAAACAATATAGTTTACTAGAGTATATTCTACTGCAGTATAGTCGAGTACAGTATAGTCTACTACGGTATAGCCTACTACAGTATAATATACTACAGTATAGTCTACTACAGTATAGTCTACTACAGTATAGCCCACTAGAGTATATTCTACTGCAGTATAGTCTACTGCAGTATAATCTACTACAGTATAGTCCACTAGAGTATATTCTACTGCAGTATAGTCTACTACAGTATATTCTACTACAGTATAGTCTACTGAATTATAGTATATTCTACTACTATATAGTCTACTACAGTATAGTCTACTGAATTATAGTACAGTCTACTACTATATAGTCTACTACAGTATAGTCTACTACAGTAAAGAATACTACAGCATATTCAACTACAGTATAGTCTACAACAGTAAAGTAAACCTACTCAAGTAAAGTAAACCTACTCAGGGATAATTTACTACAGTATGGTATAGTCTACTACAGTATATTCTACATCATTGTAGTGTACTGAATTATAGTATACTAAAGTATGGTCTACTACAGTATAGTTTACTACAGTATAGTATACTACAGTACAGCCTACAACATTCAAGTCCACTACAGTATAGCATACTACAGGATAGCATATTACAGTATAATATACTACAGTATAGTATAGTCTACCATGGTATAGCCTACTACAGTTTAGCCTACTACAGATAATCTACTACAGTATAGTATAGTCCACTACCGTAAAGTCTACTACATTATAATATAACACACTCTATTCTACTACACTGTAGCCAACTACCGTATAATATACTACAGAATAGTATAGGCTACGATAGTATAGCCTACGACAGTATAGCCTACTACAGTATACACTACTACAGCATAGTACAGTCTACAACAGTATAGTTGCCTAAAGTATATTCTACTACAATATAGCCTACTACAGTTTAGTATACCACATGGTTGCATAGTACAGTATAGCCTAAAACAGAATAACATACTACAGTATAGCACACTACAGTATAATATACTACAGTATAGTACAGACTACTAGAGTATAGTCTACTACAGTACACACTACTGCATTATAGTCTACTACAGTATAATCTACTACAGTATAGTATAGTCTACTACAGTATTGTCTATGATAGTATAATCTACTACAGTATGGTATAGTCAAACTACAGTTTAGCCTACTGAATAATATGATCTTCCACTACTATATGGTCAACTTCAGTAGACTATATGTAGTCTACTACAGTATAGCGTACTACAGTATATTCAAATACAGTATAGTGTACTAAAGTATCATCTACTACAGTATCATTTTATACAATATAGTCTACTAAGGTATAGTCTAGTACAATATAATCTACTATAGTATGGAACAGTCTACTACATTATACTATAGTCAGTCTATCTATTACACTATAGTCTACTATAGTATAATCCACCACAGTATGGTATAGTCTACTACAATATAGACTGCTACAGTATAGTCTACTAAAGCATAGTCTAAAACAGTATAATATACCACAGTATATTATAGTACATTATAGCCTATTACAGTACAGTCTACTACATTATAGCCTACAATAGTATACTATACTATGGTATAGCCTACTACAGTATAGTCCACTACAGTATAGTCTAAGATAGTGTAATGAAACAGGCAGGGAGCAGGTCTCGAACCCTCGACCTCCTAGCCCGAGGTCCGGCGCGCTATCGACTGTGCCGCAAAAGCATGCTCAAGCGGCAGAGTCGATTTCCGCGCTTATAAACCCAGGGTCGTTACAATAGTATATCCATTACAATATAGCTTACCGCAGTTTAGTATACCACAGTGTAGCCTACTGCAGTATTATTACGGTATAATATACTACAGTATTGTATAGTCTACTATAGTACAGCATACTACAGTATAGACTGCTACAGTAAAAACCTACCAAATTGTAGTACGTCTACTATAGTATAGCCTACTAGAGTATAGCCTACTACAGTATAGTCTACTACAGTATAGTCTACGGAATTATATTCCACAACAGTATAGCCTACTGCAGTTTAGTCTGCTACAGTATAGCATACTACATTACAGCCTAATACAGTATACTTTACTACAGTATAGTATATTTTACTATAGTATAGCCTACTACAGATAATCTACTACAGTACAGTATAGTCTACTACAGTATAGTCTTCTGCAGCATAGTCTACGACAGCATAGTCTACTGCAGGTGAGCCTAATACAGTATAATCTACTACAGAATAGTATAGTCTACTACAGTATTGTCTACTATAGTAAAACATGCAATATTACATACTAGTACAGTATAAACTACAGTGCAGTCTACTACATTATAGTTTACCACAGCATAGCCTACTATTGTACATTTTACTACAGTATGGTATCTTCTACCACAGTTTATTCTACTACATTATAGTCTAATGAATTATAGTATAGTCTACTACTTTATAGTCTACTACAGCAAAGTCTACTGCAGTATAGAATAAGATAGTATATTTAACTACAGTATAGTCTACACCAGTATAGTCTACTACATTGTAATTGAATACACTGCAGTCTACTGCAATATAGTCTACAACAGTGTAATCTACCATAGTACAGTATAGCCTGCTATAGTACAATATACTACAGTATTGTACTACTAATATACTACAGTATGGTATCTTCTACAACAGTATATTCTACTACAGTATAGTCTACTGAGTTATAGTATAGTCTACTACTGTATACTATACTACAGTAACGTCTACTGAAGTATAGAATATGATAGTATATTTAACTACAGTACAGTCTGCAACAGTATAGGCTATTGCAATATAGCCTACTACAGTATAGCCTCCTACATAATACTATACTACAGTATAGTACTGTCTACTATAGCCTACTATAGAATAAACTGCCACAGTATAGTTTAGCCAACTACAGTATATTCTACTACAGTATGGTCTACTACAGTATAGTCTACTACAGTATAGTCTACTACAGTATAGCCTACTACAGTATATTCTACTATATCATAATCTACTACAGTAAGGTATAGTCTAATACAGTACAGCCTACTACAGTATAGCATACTACTGCATGGCCTTCTACAGTATAGTCTACTACAGTATAATATAACCCACTATAGTCTACTACGGTATAGTCGACTACAGTATAGTCTACTATAGTTTGGAATACTCTACAACACTATAGTCAAATACACTATAATCTACTATAGCATAATACACCACAGGATGGTATAGTCTACTACAATATAGACTACTACAGGATAGTCTAGTGAAGTATATTCTACTACAGTATAACCTACTACAGTATATCATAGTAGAGCATAGCCTACTATAGTACAGTCTACTACGGTATAACCTACTATAGTATGATACACTATAGTGAAGCCTATTACAGTATAGTCTACTACAGTATAGTCTAAGTGTCACGTTCCTGACCTGTTTTCTGTTCTTTTGTATGTGTTAGTCGGTCAGGGCGTGAGTTTGGGTGGGCAGTCTATGTTATGTGTTTCTATGTTGGTTAATGGGTGACCTGATATGGTTCTCAATTAGAGGCAGGTGGTTTTCATTTCCTCTGATTGAGAGCCATCTTAAGGTAGGTGTTTTCACATTGTTTGTGGTGGGTGGTTGTCTCCTGTGTCTGTGTTTGTCACGCCATACGGGACTGTTTCGGTTTGTTTGTCAGTTCGTTCTTTTGTGTAGTCATTTTTCCTGTTCGTGAGTTCTTCGTTTTATGTAAGTTCGCATGTCCAGGTCTGTCTACTCCGTTTTGTTATTTTGTTAGTTATTCAAGTTAGTTCGTTTTTTGTCTTGTTAAATAAATTCATTATGTCCTATTCCAACGCTGCATTTTGGTCGAATCCTTGCTCCTCCTCTTCGGATGAAGAGGAGGAGGAAATCCGTTACACTAAGAGAGTACATTCATTTCAATATAGCCTACTACAGTTTAGTACACTACGGTATAGCCTACTACGTTATAGCCAACTACAGTAAAATACACTACAGTATAGCCTATTAAGGTAAACTATACTACCCTATAGTATAGTCTAGTATAGTATAGCCTACTACAGTAAAGTCTACTTCAGTATAGTCTTTTACAGTATAGTCTACTACAGTATAATCTACTACAGTACAGTGTAATCTACTACAGTATGGTAAAGTCTACTATAGTATAGCCTACTACAGTATAGTCTACTGAAGTGTAGTAGTCAACTACAGTATAATCTACTATAGTAAAGTCTACTACAGTATAGCCTACGGCAGTATAGTCTACTATAGTACAATCTACTACACTATAGTCCACTACACTGTAGTCTAACACAGTATGGGAAAGTCTACTACAGCATAGCCTACTTCAGTAAAGCCTACTACAGTATATCATACACAGTGGTCTACCACTGTATATACTATACTGTATAGTCTACACCAGTATAGTCTACTACAGTATAGTACCATCTACTACAGTATTGTATAGTCTACTACAGTATAGATTACCACAGCATATTCTACGATTGTATAATTTACTACAGTATGGTATAGTCCACCACAATATATTCTACTACAGTATAGTCTACTGAAATATAGTATAGTCTACTACTGTATAGTCTACTACAGCATAGTCTACTGCAGTATAGAGTACGACCGTATATTCAACTACATTATAGTCTACAACAGTATAATCTACTACATTGTAATTTAATACATCATAGTCTACTACAGTATATTCTACTAACGTATAATCATCTATAGTATGTTATAGTCTACTACACTATAGTACTACAGAATAATATACTACAGTATAGTTTAGTTTCCTATAGCCTACGACAGTATAATCTACTACTATAGTTTAGCCTACTACAGTATAGTATAGTCTTATACAATATAGTCTACTACAGTATAGTATAGTTGAATAAAGTTTTTTTTTTTTTTTTTACCATTATTTAACTAGGCACGTCAGTTAAGAATAAATTCTTATTTACAATGATGCCCTACCAAAAGGCAAAAGGCCTCCTGCGGGACAGGGGCCTGGGATTTAAAAAAGAAATACAATTGAAATATAGGACAAAAGCATGACAACAACATGGTAAGACCACAACATGGTAGCAGCACAAAAAGAGGGTACAAACATTATTGGGCAAAGTCAACAGCACAAAGGTCATGAAGGTAGAGACAACAATACATCATACGAAGCAGCCACAACTGTCAGTAAGAGTGTCCATGATAGAGTCAATGAATTAAGAGATTGAGATAAAACTGTCCAGTTAGTCTACATTATATTCCACTAAAGTATAGCCTACAACAGTATAGTCTACATAAGTATATTATAGTCTAATACAGTATAGCCTACTACAGTATAGTCTACTACAGTATATTCTACTACAGTATAGTCTCCTACAGTATAGCCTACTGCAGTTTAATCTACTACAGCATTGCCTATTCTAGTATAGTATACTATAGTATAGCCTATAACACTATAGTCTACTACAGTATAGTCTACAACAGCATACTCTACTACAGTATAGTCCACTACAGTATAGCCCACTACAGTATAGCCTACTATAGTATAACATACTACATTGCAGTCTACTGCAGTATAATCTACTACAGAATAGAATACGACACTATATTCAACTACATTATAGTCTACAACAGTATGGACTACTACAAAATTATATACTACAGTATAGTAGTGTACTATAGCCTACTATAGTATAATCTGCTATAGTATTGTATAATCTACTACAGTATAGTCTACTACAGTATATTTTACGATAGTATAATCTACTACAGTATGGTATAGTCTACAAATATTTTGCCTACTTCAGTATAGTCTACTGAAGTATAGTGCAGTCCACCACAGTATAGTCTAGTACAGTATAGTCTACTACAGTGTAGCCTGCCACAGTAGTATATTGTACAGCATTATAGTATATTACAATATCGCCCACTACAGTATAGCCCACTACATATTTATATACTACAGTATAGTCTACTATAGCCTACTACAGTATACTCTACTATAGCATGGTATAATCTACTACGGTATAGTCTGCTACAGTTTAGTATACTACAGTATAGCCTGCTACAGTATAATGTACTACAGTATACACTACTATAGTATAGCCTACTATAGTATACCTACTACAGTTTCATATAGACTACTACAGTATAGTCTACTATAGTATAATCTACTACAGTATGGTATAGTCTACTACAGTATATCCTACTACAGTATAGGCTACTATATCATAATCTACTGCGGTATGGTATAGTCTACTACAGTATAGTCTTCTGAAGGATAGTATAGTCTAATACAGTATAGTCTACTACAGTATATGCCACTGAAGTATAGTATAGTCTAGTCTAATACAGTATAGTCTACGAAAGTATAGCATTCTACAGTACAGTCTACTGAAGTATAGAATAGTCTAATACAGTATAGTCTACTGCAGTACAGTATAGTCTAATACAGTATAGTCTAATACAGTATAGTCTACTACAGTATAGCCTACTACACTATAGCCTATTCCAGTATAGTATATACTACATATACTACAGTATATTCCCCTACATTATTTTCTACTACAGTATAGCATGCTACAGTATAGTCTACTACAGTTTAGTCTACTACATTATAGTATAGTCTGCCACAGTATAGTCTACTACAGTATAGTATGTTATAGTATAGCATTCTACAGTAGCACCTACTACAACATAGTATAGTATACTAGAGTTTAGTCTACTACAGTTTAGTCAACTACAGTATACCCTACTATAGTATAATATACTATAGTATACACTACTGCAGTATAGTCTACTATAATAAAGTCTGCTACAGTATAGCCTAAAACAGTTTAGTATACTACAGTATACTATACTACAGTCATTGCCAAAAGTTTTGAGAAAGACACAAATATTAATTTGCACAAAGTTTGCTGCTTCAGTGTCTTAAGATATTTTTGTCAGATGTTACTATGGAGTACTGAAGAATAATTACAATCATTTCATAAGTGTCAAAGGCTTTTATTGACAATACATGAAGTTGATGAAAAGAGTCAATATTTGCAGTGTTGACCCTTCTTTTCAAGACCTCTGCAATCCACCCTGGCATGCTGTCAATTAACTTCTGGGCCACATCCTGACTGATGGCAGTTTATTCTTGCATAATCAATGCTTGGAGTTTGTCAGAATTTGTGGGTTTTTGTTTGTCCACCCGCCTCTTGAGGATTAAACACAAGTTCTCAATGGGATTAAGGTCTGGGGGGTTTCCTGGCCATGGACCCAAAATATCGATGTTTTGTTCCCCGAGCCACTTAGTTATCACTTTTGCCTCATGGCAAGGTGCTCCATCATGCTGGAAAAGGCATTGTTCGTCACCAAACTGTTCCTGGATGGTTGGGAGAAGTTGCTCTCGGAGGATGTGTTAGTACCATTCTTTATTCATGGCTGTGTTCTTAGGCAAAAATGTGAGTGAGCCCACTCCCTTGGCTGAGAAGCAATCCCATACATGAATGGTCTCAGGATGCTTTACTGTTGGCATGACACAGGACTGATGGTAGCGCTCACCTTGTCTTCTCCGGACAAGCTTTTTTCCGATGCCGCAAACAATCGGAAAGGGGATTCATCAGAGAAAATGACTTTACCCCAGTCCTCAGCAGTCCAATCCCTGTTCCTTTAGCAGAACATCAGTCTGTCCCTGATGTTTTTCCTGGAGAGAAGTGGCTTCTTTGCTGCCCTTCTTGACACCAGGCCATCCTCCAAAAGTCTTCACCTCCCTGTGCGTGCAGATGCACTCACACCTGTCTGCTGCCATTCTTGAGCAAGCTCTGTAATGGCTTGCTGGACTTTCTTAGTCGCCCTGAAGCCTTCTTCACAACAATTGAACCGCTCTCCTTGAAGTTCTTGATATCCGATAAATGTTTAATTTAGGTGCAATCTTACTGGCAGCAATATCCTTGCCTGTGAAGCCATTTTTGTGCAAAGCAATGATGACGGCACATGTTTCCTTGCAGGTAACCGTGCTGACAGAGGAAGAACAATGATTCCAAGCACCACCCTTTTGAAGCTTCCAGTCTGTTATTCAAACTCAAATCAGCATGACAGAGTGATCTCCAGCCTTGTCCTCGTCAATACTCACACCTGGGTTAACGAAGGAATCACTAACACGATGTCAGCTGGTCCTTTTGTGGCAGGGCTGAAGTGCAGTGGAAATGTTGTTTTGGGATTCAGTTAATTTGCATGGCAACGAGGGACTTTGCAATTAAATGCAATTCATCTGATTACTCTTCATAACATTCTGGAGTATATGCAAATTGCCATCATACAAACTGAGGCAGCAGACTTTGTGAAAATCAATTATTTGTGTCATTCTCAAAACTTGTGGCCACGACTGTTTAGTAAAGTACAGTGTGCTACAGTATAGTCTACTACAGTATAGTCTAGTACAGTTTAGTCTACTACAGTATAGCCTAATACAGTATAGGCTACTATATCATAATCTACTACAGTATGGTATAGTCTACTACAGCATAGCCTACTGTAGTATAGTCTACCGAAGTACAGTATAGCCTTACACAATATAGTCTACTACACTATAGCCTACAACAGTATAGCCTACTGAAGTATAGTATAGTCTAATACAGTATAGTCTAACACAGTATAGTCTACTGCAGTATGTGCCAGTGAAGTATAGTCTAATACAGTATAGTCTACTAAAGTATAGCATTCTACAATATAGACGACTGAAGAATAATATAGTCTAATACAGTATAGTCTACTACAGTACAGCATAGTCTAATACAGTATAGTCTGCTACAGTATAGCCTACTATAGTATATGCTACTATATCATAATCTACTATGGTATTGTATAGTCTACTAGAGTATAGCCTGCTACAGTATAGTCTACCAAAGTATAGCATAGTCTTATACAATATAGTCTACTACACTATAGCCTACAACAGTATAGCCTTCCGAAGTATAGTATGGTCTAACACGGTATAGTCTACTACAGTATGTGCCACTGAAGTATAGTATAGTCTAATACAGTATAGTCTACTATGGTGCAGTATAGTCCACAACAGTATAGCCTATTCCAGTATAGTATACTACAGTATATTCCACCACAGTATTTTCTACTACAGTATAGCGTACCACAGTTTGGTCTACTACATATTAGTATAGTCTGCTACAGTATAGTATACTACAGTATATCATACGATAGTATAATATACTATAGTATAAACTACTACAGTATAGTCTAATACAGTACAGTATACTACAGTATAGCCTAGAAAAGTTTAGCCTCCTGCAGTATATCCTTCTACAGTATAATATACCACAGTATAGTATAGTGCGCTACAGTAGTGTCTACTACAGTATAGTCTACTGAAGTACAGTATATTCTACTACAGTATAGTCTACTATAGTATTCTACAGTATAGCCTACTACAGCATAGTCTACTATAGTATAGTCTACTATAGTATAGTCTACTACAGTATAGTCTACTACATTATAGTATAGTCTACGATAGTATAGCCTACTAGCGTTTAGCCTGCTACAGTAAAATCTACTAGAGTATAGTATAGTCTACTACAGTTTAGTCTACTACAGTATAGCCTACTACGTTATTAGCCTACTACAGTATAGTCTCCTACAGTGTAGTCTACGGCAGTAAGGCTTTTATTGCATAGAAAACCAGGTATTCCCACATAAAAGAGAAAGATGTTTGTATTTCTGCATGGATAATAATAAGCGAACAGGCCAAATGAGATCGCGAGAGAGAGAGAGTGTGAGACACAGAGAGAGAGAGAGAGAGAGAGAGAGAGAGAGAGAGAGAGAGAGAGAGAGAGACAGAGAGAGAGACAGAGAGAGAGAGATACACAGAGAGAGAGAGAGACATAGAGAGAGTGAGAGAGAGAGAGACAGAGAGACAGAGAGAGAGAGAGACAGAGAGAGAGAGATACACAGAGAGAGAGACAGAGAGAGAGTGAGAGAGAGAGAGAGAGAGAGACAGAGAGAGAGAGAGAGAGAGAGAGAGAGAGAGAGTGACAGTGAGACAGAGAGAGAGAGATACACAGAGAGAGAGAGACAGAGAGAGAGTGAGAGACAGAGAGAGAGAGAGAGAGAGAGAGACAGAGAGAGAGAGAGAGAGAGAGAGAGAGAGAGAGAGTGACAGTGAGAGACACAGAGAGAGAAAGAGAGAGAGAGAGAGAGAGAGAGAGAGAGAGAGAGAGAGAGAGAGAGAGAGAGAGAGAGAGAGAGAGAGAGAGAGAGAGAGAGAGAGAGAGAGAACATACGAGAGAGTGAGAGAGACATAGAAAGAGAGAGAGAGAAATTTCAATTGGCTATATTAAAACTGTTTAATTTGATCCTGAGTGTAGGTTATTTCCCTGACATCTGGAATCAAGGACTCATAACCCCAATCTTTAAAAACGGAGACAAATTTGACCCTAACAATTACAGAGGCATTTGTGTGAACAGTAACCTGGGGAAGGTTTTCTGTAGTATTATAAATGTAAGAGTTCTAAACTTCCTTAATAAGCACAATGTCTTGAGTAAAAGCCAAATTGGATTTATACCAAAACATCGCACGACCGATCATATTTACACCCTACACACCCTGATAGGTAAACATGTCCACCAAAATAATACCAAAATATACGCTTGCTTTATCGACTTCCAAAAAGCATTTGATTCTATTTGGCATACAGGACTGTTCTACAAAGTTATTGAAAGTGGTGTAGGGGGTAAAACATATGACATAATTAAATCAATGTATACTGGCAATACGTGCAGCATTAAAATTGTCAAGAAAATAACAGAATTCTTTAACCAGGGGCAGGACCTTCGTCAGGGTTGTAATCTGAGCCCTGCACTCTTCAATATTTACATCAACGAATTGGCCACTATTCTAGAAAAATCCTCAGCCCCTGGTGTTAGTCTCCATAGATCAGAGGTTAAATGCCTACTCTTCGCAGATGACCTATGCCAGCTGTCACTCCACAAGACATGGCCTACAGCAGAGCCTGGATCTGCTAGAGCAGTACTGCCAGACCTGGGCCCTGGCAGTAAACCCCAAAAAGACTAAAATAATGATTTTCCAGAGAAGATCCAGATCTCAGGGAATTAGACCAAAGTTCTCAATTGGTACAAAATATATAGAGAACTGCACACACTACAATTACTTAGGTTTAAAAATAAGCTCAACTGGACACCTTAATGAGGCAGTGAATGAACTGAGAGAGAAAGCACGCAGGGCATTCTACGCAATTAAAAAGCTAATTCAAATTGAAATACCTATTAAAATTTGGCTAAAACTAATTGAATATGTCATTGAACCAATTGCACTTTATGGCAGCGAGGTGTGGGGTCCACTTGCAAAACAAGATTTCATCAAATGGGACAAACATCCCATTGAAACCCTGCATGCAGAGTTCTGTAAGATTCTCCTACATGTCCAGACGAAAACTACAAACAATGCATGCAGGGCAGAATTAGGCAAATATCCACTAATAATAAAAACTCAAAAAAGAGCAATTCAGTTTTGGAAACATCTAAAATACAGTGACCCCCTCTCATATCACTACCAAGCCCTGCAATACCAAGAGCTGAGCAAAGAAAAGAGTCCCCTCATCCAGCTGGTCTTGGGGCTGAGTTCACAAACCTGTTCTACTAACACACTGAAGCCTCAGGACCAGAACATCCAATCAATCAGGATAAACCAAATTACAACACAGTCAAAACAAAACTACATTGCTAATTGGGAAACACAAGCACAAGCACAGAGCAAAATGCAGTGCTATCTGGCCCTAAATCGACAGTACACCGTGGCTAAATATTTGACCATGGTTACTGATCAAAACCTTAGAAAAACCTTGACAAAGTACAGGCTCAGTGAGCACAGCCTTGCCATTGAGAAGGGTAGACACAGGAAAACCTGGCTCCCTGTAGAGGAAAGGCTGTGCAACCACTGCACAATAGCAGAACCTGAGACGGAGCTGCATTTGCTGACAAAATGTCAAAAATATAAAACAATTAGAGAGTGTCATTTCCCCAAATTTGAAACTCTTATTCAAGGTTTCAAAGACCTCTCTGATGAGAGTAGGCTACCCATCCTTTTGGGGGAGGATACAGAGAGCTGTGGGTTGGCAACGCACTACATTGCTGCCTGCCATAAGATGAGGGACAGTGTCTGACAGACCAATCAACCTGCACATGTCCTCTACTGTATGCGTATTGTTATTGTTGAATGTATCGTTATTTTGACCCTTGGTTATTGTTGTTACTGTTGTCCCGTTGACAATTTTGATTCTCATTTTTATATTGTAAATAAGCTTGGGCAATATGTACATTGTTACGTCATGCCAATAAAGCAAATTGAATTGAAATAAAAAATTGAGAGAGAGAGAGAGAGAGAGAGAGAGAGATAAAAGAGGAGTAATTGTGCGTAACTTATCCTCTGAAGGGAACCCTTAACAAATCTAATTCAACAACACCATATAAATGTTTAAAATGTCTGAGACTAAATAAGAGCTTATTACCAAAACAGCATAACTCACACAGTAGCAATGCAGTCTTCATCTTTCAACTTGACGGCAGCAAACTATCTGCAGTAACATTCTAGCCTGTTTTTTGGGGGGTTTCTCCCTTGGAGCTTAATTAAGAAGTTCCAACACCATTTTGCTTCTCTACCTGTCACTTCCGATATATGTAACGTAGCCTATTCTGGGGAGAAACAGCTTACGGTATGCTGCTTGTTAACTGTGCTGAGGGGGTCTGCCGTGTCTCTTTGATGTCATTTGAGTCGCCTGCCACACTGACAATGTCTGGGCTCTGCAGATGTTTGTTCGATTGCACAGCATTCGTGAGATGAACTCTGACAGCCAGGCGTGTACGCTGAGTCAACTCCACAGTGTGGCATGCTAATTAGGGGATGGAGGAAAAACGGCATGGTTCTTACTCTGGATTCAATCCATTGTCTCAATTGTCTCAAGGCTTAAAAATCCTTCTTTAACCTGTCTCTTGGATTTAACAAGTGACATCAATAAGGGATGATAGTTTTCACCTGGATTCACCTGGTTTGTCTGTGGCTGCAGTCCAAATGCAAAGTAGACAGTCCTCAGCCCTTGAATTGCATTTTCCATTGTCACATCCGGGTGTACCTTAAATGTCCCTTGCCCAAGTGAGGGAGAGTGGTGACCTGAGAGGCAACGTCCTTGGTGGAAATCTTGAAGTTGAGCTTAAAAACAACCAACCTAAAACTATTAATGTACCTAGCAAGCTAACGTAGCACTCATGTCAGGTATCTAGCTACAGTTAACCATAACTGGCTTGCTAGTTCATAGTTTGGTCATTTATTCCAATACATTTCAGAATTCCCCAAAAGTATGATTATGAAGCTAGCTACGTTTTATAGGCTCCTCACTACGAGACTAAGCCACTTTGAGCGTCATTCCCATTTGCCAACGCTACAGTACCAGTCAAAAGTTTGGACACACCTACTCATTCAAGGGTTTGTCTTTATTTTTTACTATTTTCTGCATTGAAGAACAATAGTGAAGACAATTAAACTATTAAATAACACATATGAAATCATGTAGTAACCAAAAAAGTGTTGAACACATCAAAATATATTTTACATTTGAGATTCTTCAAAGTAACCACCCTTTGCCTTGATGACAGCTTTGCACACTTTTGGCATTCTCTCAACCAGCTTCATGAGGTAGTCACCTAGAATGCATTTCAATTAACAGGTGTGCCTTGTTAAAAGTTAATTTGTGGAATTTCTTTCCTTCTTAATGCGTTTGAGCCAAACAGTTGTGTTGTAACAAGGTAGGGGTGGTATACAGAAGATAGCCCTTTGATAAAAGACCAAGCCCATATTATGACAAGAACAGCTCAAATAAGCAAAGACAAACGACAGTTCATCATTAACTTCAATCATTAATCAGTCAATCCGGAAATGTCTTAAAGTGCACTCGCAAAAAACATCAAGCGCTATGATGAAACTGGCTGTCATGTAGACCGCCACAGGAAAGGAAGACCCAGAGTTACCTCTGCTGCAGAGGATAAGTTCATTAGAGTTACCAGCCTCAGAAATTGCAACCCAAATAAATGCTTCACAGAGTTCAAGTAACAGACACATCTCAACATCAACTGTTCAGAGGAGACTACGTGAATCAGGCTTTCATGGTTGCATTGCTGCAAAGAAACCACTTCTAAAGTGCTATTTAAACAAGAAGGAGAGTGATGGAGTGCTGCATAACCTGGCCTCCACAATCACCCGACCTCAACCCAATAGAGATGGTTTGGGATGAGTTGGACCGCAGAGTGAAGGTAAAGCAGTCAACAAGTGCTCAGCATGTTCTAACAAGACTGTTAGAAAAGCATTCCAGGTGAAGCTGGTTTGGAGAATTCCAAGAGTGGGCAAGGCTGTCATCAAGGCAAAGGGTGGCAACTTTGAAGAATCTAAAATCTAAAATCTATTTTGATTTGTTTAACACTTTTATGTTTACTACATGATTCCATATGTGTTATTTCATAGTTTTGATGTCTTACAATGTAGAAAATAGCAAAAATAAAGAAAAACCCTTGAGTGAGTAGGTGTGTCCAAACTTTTGACTGGTACTGTATATATTTATTTTAGCAAGCTAGTGTCATAATTTTGTCTGACATGTCAGAATTGCAGCCGTGTTGATTCAATTTGACACTTCGCTGCTACCGGAGTTTGACACGTGACTACACTTTGCATTGAATTGTTGGTCATATCAACTCCACGGGTGATCAACGTTCTTCACTCGCTCCCTCGAGCTAAATAGAGGGCAGAGGGGGCAACTTTTGTGAATTGGACCTCCAAGTGAGTGCTGAGGTGGTCAAATTGATGTGTTTGGACTGCAGCCTATGTCATGGAAAGAGCAGGTTTCCTTAATGTTTTGTACACTCAGTGTAGATTTCAAGAAAACTGTAGGCTATTACATTATTTATCATTACCGCATGTCAGTCGCATGAACAATGAATGATTAGACTGAACAATTGTCGAATATGCTCCAAAATCCGGTGTGGTTCGATGAGTGGCCGAAAACGAGACACGCACGGACAGCAGTGTACACATCAATTCAGGTTACAAGACTTGTGAAGGCCTAATAAATGACAATCACTGAATATAATTCATAACACTTTCTGGTGTTTTGCATGTCTCTTTGAACTTCTGAAATGGTACCATATGGATGCTGGAATTGTAGGCCTCACATGTAACCTGTTATAATAGTAGCCCTATCCTGCAGCCAAATGACTAGTGGACTCATGGGTGGAATGTTATTAACATTTTTCATAATTCATAAACATTATTAAAAATAAAACTGTTGGAAATCTGGTGTTTTTATGTCAAACAGTTTTGTTATATTTCAGTCTTCTGTGATGTATATAAAGTGTTGCACACTCAAAATTGAATACATTTCAACTCTTTATCTGACATTGGTACAGGTATCTTCTTTTTTAAGCCCATAACCATGTACGTGAAGTGTATACTTTGGTTTGAAAGTAGATGTGTTTAAGAGTACCAAGAAACATTCTGTGTGACACTGATTTAGCCCACTGCAGTAAAAGGTTAACTCTTGCAGAATTAAGTGTTCCTCTCATTAAAATGAGAGCACACATGTTAATTTTTGCTCTGAGACAGGAGTAGAGAAATATGATTTCTTTCTTTCAGCATCTTGAGAGAATGCAAATGTGCACTTAAGGACCTGTTGTGTATTCTAAATGCCCCATTTATTTCAGTGACATAAAAGCTGACAGCATTTCATCTTCAACCAAATAAAATATGCATTCAAGACTAAATGAAATACTGTCAGAAACTTGCTGGATCGTTTTCAGTTTTTCGTCTCCTTAAAACCGATCAAACGGATGTAATTTTGAAATCTCTCTGGTCCCTAAACTTCCTCGCTCCTAGAGAGAAGTAGAAATGAAAGTGAAAACTTCATCGATGTCAACTAGATTGTTGATGATGCATTGATCATTTCATTGGTTTATGACATCATTCTGGTGAGCATGTCACAGATCCCTCTGGAACTTTCATTACGCACACCTGGCCCCTAATCCCACTGATTGTATTTGTATATATGTGCCCTTTGTTCACCATGGTGCTGTCCATTATTGTTCCCAGGTCCGTTGGTGGTGTGAGTACCTTTGCGTTGGTGCAGCTGTTATGCTGCGTGCTATATATATATATTGTGTATTAAGGGTATTGTCCCGTGTCGGTCAACGAGGTATACCCTGGTACTTTTGTTTGGATACAGCCCAGTGTTTTTGTATACGTGTTTGTTTTGGGTGTATTATAAAACCCTACTGTGTATTCCTGCGCCCGTCTCCAAAATCGTTTATACCAGCATGAGAGCAAGGCTTTATTTAGTATTCTGGACAAGCGTCACACCCTGATCTGTTTCACCTGTCTTGTGATTGTCTCCACCCCCTCCAGGTGTCGCTTATTTCCCTGGTGTATACTGTATATCCCTGTGTTTCCTGTCTCTCTGTGCCAGTTCGTCTTGTCTGTTTCAAGTCAACCAGCGTGTTTTTCCCAGTCTCCTGCTTTTGCTATTCTCTCTTTTGCTAGTCCTCCCGGTTTTGACCCTTGCCTGTTTTCTGAACTCTGTACCCGCCTGCCTGACCAGTCTACCTGCCCTGACCTCGAGCCTGCCTGCCACACTGTACCTCCTGGACTCTGAACTGGTTTTGACCTTTTGCCTGTCCACGACCATTCTCTTGCCATCCCTTTTGGATTGTTTAATAAATATCAAGACTCCAACCATCTGCCTCCCCTGTCTGCATCTGGGTCTCGCCTTTTGCCCTCATAACGAGTTGACTAACACATCTGAAATTATAAGCAGAAAAATATCTAAATGAGGCTTACATTTTTTCCCCCCACACCCCGTGTCATTCTGCCGTCCCTGAGTAATGTGCGCAGGTAGCCTACTGTATATGCAGCCAGGTTATCCGTTATACAAGTCAATAGTTGATGTCCATCCATGTCTGAGGATGTTGGGAATTGACACTGAAATCGTCCACTAGGGGCAACAGTGAGCACTGTTACCCTCAAGTAGGTTTCGGTTTCAAGATCGAATCCAGCAATAGAAAGTTGTTTTTGAGATTTTTGTTTCAAGCCTATCCCAGATCTTAACCCTTAACTATTCGGTATTAATGCCTAACCTTACATTAAGAGTTAATGCTTAACCTTACATTAAGAGTTAATGCCTAAACTTAACCATTGAGCACTTCAAAATGTGATGTTTGGAAATTTGACATTTGATGAACATGGACGTCTAATTCTGACGTGAGACTGTGAGAGCTAGTTGAAGTAATTGTTTGACAGTCAGACGAAAACATGACTGGTTGTGTTCATGCCACATTAAGCAAGTCAGTTAACCTCCAACAACAACTGCTTCCCGGGCGCTGATGACGTGGATGTCGATTAAGTCAGCCCCCCACAGCACTCTGATTCAGAGGGGTTGGGTTATGCAGAAGACACATTTCTGTTCAATGTATTCAGTTGTGCAACTTACTAGGTAACTCCCTTTCCCCTTGTATAAGTTAAATGACAAACCTTTACTATTAGGCCCATAATGATCCTATTAAAGTCATAGGGATTCTATATGTAATTATAAAAATGACAATAAAAAAGCCTGTGCATATAATAGGAGGTACCAGGAAGAAATTAAATCCCCCCCTCCCCTGTCAGAGGTCAGGTGCATGTGCAACAAAATGCACTAGTAATTCTGGATTTTACCCAGAAAAAGGGGGGAAAGGAGGTCTGGAATACCACAATTCAACTGTGTTACACTGATGCATTCCTCCATGGAAACAGGAGGATTATTGTACCTTTATTTTAACAGGGAGTCCCATTGAGGCCAATGTCTCTTTCACAAGGGAGCCCTGCATGCACACGATTTACTAAATACAATAGAATACAAATATACAAAATGACAAACACACTGAACTATCGTAAGGCTGCTTACATCATAGACCCTTCACTCACTTTGGACATATTGTGGGTTGTCCTGTTCTGAAAATACAGCTACTGTATTTTTATGTGTTGGTTTCCAGGGAATTCTTCTGTGCACAAAGAAGTATGTTTAACCCGTACACTCCAACATTATTAAATAAAGACCAGTACATTATGTTTGACTTGGCAGAAGAGATATTGATTCAACACATGTTGGTGGGCAATAAATATCTCATACACTTGAGGCCTGTAGATATGAATTATTGATCCGGTAGCTGTGTGTGTGCGGTATAGGCTAATGAAACTGTGAATAATATATTAGATAAGAATATAGACAGCAAAGTTTAACCATGTATCTAAACAGTTTCAATCATGCATCTACATGAACATTCAGAGTTTAGGCTTGTGGATCAATGGTCTATAATTGGGAGGGCTGCAAGAAAATGCAGGAATACAGAGTTTGGGGATTAGATCAACTTTCCTAAGTCAATTAAAATTCTATTACATGACTTTGAAGGTAGAGAGTAAAGCCTGAAAATGGTCCATAGACCAAGTCTTGAACTGTTGAGAGAGCTAGGGGGGTGGAGAATAGAACTTTGGAGATTACAGGCTGTTGTTATACTCTGCGGGATAGGCCCTACATAGCATTCTAATCTCTTGACATTCCGTGGGGGAGCTACCTATTCAACAGCCGGGCTGCAGCTATTGAGCCACCACAGAACGTTTGTCCCATCAGTGCTGCTGGAAGACTTGGAGGACTGAGAAAGCTTCATGTGTTGATTGTGACTGCAGTAGTGGGAGGTGCAGATGGTGCAGTGACAATGCTGTAATCCCAACCTCTGGGCACAAACCGCCAGACAGATCGGAGGGTTTGGGGAAAATAATCTCTGCTTCTGTGTCCGTAAGCGGATATGGGGGAGACGGAACACAAGAGACGAGAGGACAATTTGTCTGTCTGTCTGGGACACTATCTGTCTAGTTTTTCACTTCGTCAATCTGTCTGTAGCTATCTATCTGTCTCTTTCTAGTATATGTCCACTATATTGATATCGTCATTCCTCAGTAAATATTCCTCGGACCACTTTCCTCTGCTACACCTTCAGAACATTGTCCTTATCTAGAACTTGGCTCAAACATTCACATACAGTAGAACCAGTCTACTTAATCAAACCAGTCCACTCTATTGTTTGGAACTTGACACTTGACCATTCAAACACATTCTCTCCCTGCTATTGTACAATATGCTGCTCACTGCCTGGGGAAATTGGGATGAGTCCAGAGAAATCTAGGCCACCTGAGTTCCTTCCATAGAGAATGGAGAAGGTATACTGTATGCTGATGTGGGCTGTATCTCAGTCACAACTGCCCCAGGTGGAAGAGGGGGCCATGGGGTGTTTCATCTTATGCCAGCTGGACCTACAAAAGAAAGGCTCTCCAGCCCACCATGATATGTGATTATTTATGTTATTTTTACATAAGAAATGATTCAGTGTAGTCATCTGTCTCAGTGTATTACGGAAGTTGGAATCGAATCAGTTATAACTCTGAAGTAGGTCTATTTTTACCATTGTGTAGACTAGAGGATGTGAGAGTAGGAGTGGGCTGCGATTGCCGGTGTGTTTAGATATTTTATCCTCTTCAGACTCCTCTAACAGTGGAAGCTCCAATAATTCATCTGACTACAGTAACAATTAGGATAATAGGGCAGCAGATATTAAGAGCGTTGGGACAGTAACCGAAAGGTTGCTGGTTTAGAATCCTCGAACCAACTAGGTGAAACATCTGTTCGACGTGCCCTTGAGCAAGGCACTTAACCCTAATTACTCCTGTATGTCGCTCTGGATAAGAGCATCTGCTAAATGGCAAAAATTTTAAATCTATCTACAGTAACACTCATGATGAGGTCTGACTACAGTAACACTCAGGAAGAGGTCTGACTATAGTAACACTCAGGATGAGGTCTGACTATAGTAACACTCAGGATTAGATCTGACTACAGCAACACTCAGGATAATATCTGACTACAGTAACTAACACTCAAGATTAGATCTGACTACAGTAACATTCAGAATAAGATCTGACTACAGTAACATTCAGGATAAGATCTGACTACAGTAACACTCACAATGAGATCTGACTACAGTAACTAACACTCAGGATAAGATTTGACTACAGTAACACTCAGGATTAGATCTGACTACAGTAACTAACACTCAGGATAAGATTTGACTACAGTAACATTCAGAATAAGATCTGACTACAGCAACACTCAGGATAATATCTGACTACAGTAACTAACATTCAGGATAATATCTGACTACAGTAACATTCAGGATAATATCTGACTACACTAACACTCAAGATTAGATCTGACTACAGTAACATTCAGGATAATATCTGACTACAGTAACATTCAGGATTAGATCTGACTACAGTAACTAACACTCAAGATTAGATCTGACTACAGTAACATTCAGGATAATATCTGACTACAGTAACATTCAGGATTAGATCTGACTACAGTAACTAACACTCATGATAATATCTGACTACAGTAACACTCAGGATAATATCTGACTACAGTAACTAACACTCAAGATTAGATCTGACTACAGTAACTAACACTCAAGATTAGATCTGACTACAGTAACATTCAGGATAATATCTGACTACAGTAACATTCAGGATTAGATCTGACTACAGTAACTAACACTCATGATAATATCTGACTACAGTAACACTCAGGATAATATCTGACTACAGTAACATTCAGGATAATATCTGACTACAGTAACATTCAGGATAATATCTGACTACAGTAACACTCAGGATTAGATCTGACTACAGTAACTAACACTCAAGATTAGATCTGACTACAGTAACATTCAGGATAATATCTGACTACAGTAACATTCAGGATTAGATCTGACTACAGTAACTAACACTCATGATAATATCTGACTACAGTAACACTCAGGATAATATCTGACTACAGTAACTAACACTCAAGATTAGATCTGACTACAGTAACATTCAGGATAATATCTGACTACAGTAACATTCAGGATAATATCTGACTACAGTAACATTCAGGATAAGATCTGACTACAGTAACACTCAGGATAATATCTGACTACAGTAACATTCAGGATAATATCTGACTACAGTAACATTCAGGATAATATCTGACTACAGTAACATTCAGGATAAGATCTGACTACAGTAACACTCACAATGAGATCTGACTACAGTAACTAACATTCAGGATAATATCTGACTAACGTAACACTCAGGATTAGATCTGACTACAGTAACTAACATTCAGGATAATATCTGACTAACGTAACACTCAGGATTAGATCTGACTACAGTAACTAACACTCAAGATTAGATCTGACTACAGTAACATTCAGGATAATATCTGACTACAGTAACATTCAGGATTAGATCTGACTACAGTAACATTCAGGATAAGATCTGACTACAGTAACACTCACAATGAGATCTGACTACAGTAACTAACACTCAGGATTATATCTGACTTCAGTAACATTCAGGATAAGATCTGACTACAGTAACAATCAGGATAATATCTGACTACAGTAACTAACACTCATGATAATATCTGACTACAGTAACACTCAGGATAAGATCTGACTACAGTAACACTCAGGATAAGATCTGACTACAGTAACATTCAGGATAATATCTGACTACAGTAACATTCAGGATAACTGAGAGTGTGTTTCTCCTGTGTTTAGCACGCCAGCTCTGGTTATCATGCACTGATTTAACTGTACATTTTATTAACACTGGGAGAGCAGGAGACAGACAGACTGAGACCCAGTCTTCCCTTGTCTGTCCCCGCGAGACGGTCAGACAGCAGCAGAGGGAGCCTCACAGAATGTCTTTTGAAGTAGGTTTGTGTTTGTTCGATATATGGCTTTGAAACTATTGGAACTCACGTTGAGTGCCTTTACCTACCTATCCAATATTGCAAGACGCCTGATGCCTCCGCAGTGACAGGCACTGATTGTCAAATCACGAGTTGGAGGAGTTTTCATAAAAGTGACGGGATGTTCAACTGTGGAAAAGTAAAAGATTTCCTGTTGTTTTTCACAGTTGGCTATCCGTCAACGTATTACGAACACTTACCAGGAAGTGACTTTAAGAAATGGATGAATCTATCAACGCACAGCAGGCATTCTAGAGTCACCATTAACCACTCTTGGTTTTATAGAATTGCTGCAACATATGGCAACTATGGCTGCTTATGTTTTTCTTGTCATTTCCCCCCTGTGATTGATAAATTGTCCTGATCCATAGATTACTGAGAGATATGGATACGGAGATAGGAAGAATTGGAAGGGATGGCAGGGGATTCAAAAGGATGAGGGGATTCGAAAAAGGAGAGATGGAAACAGAGAAAGCGAGACTAAAACCAGAAAAGAGATTAAGGGAGATGAACACAGAGAAGGGGAGAAAGCGTTAAATCTGTGACTGAGAAATTGTGTAATTGTCATGGCAATGAAATCCTGGATTAAGACCCAATGGGATTAGCAATTTTGTCTCCATTTTCGGAGGTTGTTTAATTCAGGTGTGTGTAAAGATTACAATTATTTTAGCCTGATGGTCATAAGAATTTTTATGGGAACCATCACTGTATTGAGACAGAGAGCTTGGCTAATTTATCCTGACGTCAGGTATATTAATCAAAAATTCTACATAGGCCCACTTCTGGGGTGATGAATGGCTTATTTATCTCCAAATCTGTTTCTTATTTCATCACTTTCAGCAAGTTCCAATGCAATTACTTCCAGGTCTTGCATCGGACCAAGCCATATCGAAATTCTTCCATGCATCACAGACTCAAGTAAATATGAATTATATTCAACATACATTCACATGCAAAGTGTAGACCTATTATTCATATGTATGCCTGTACTTTGAATTAAAATGAAGATGACATTTGGTGAATTTGTTCTCCACAGCAGAGTGCTTGTATAAGACGGGTTATCTATTCTACAGCCAGTATAGGGAGGAGCCTCGGGTCAGGGTAACAGACCACGGTGAAAAGGTTTCTGCTGTTACTGAGCCGTAACATTTCACATCTCATGAGACAATGTGAAGACACGCATGGTGTGCAAGTGCATGTGTGCGCATGTGTGTATGGGTGGAAGAGAGCAGGGGGTGATGATCTGCCTCTTCTCCCCTCATATTCACAATCCCCCTCATCTCATGCACTTGACAATATCTCTTTAATCTGACAATATCACTATACAACAATTTATGTCACTTTGCTACTGCCTGGTGGCGCAGCTGTCCTGTCCTACAAACAGGAAGGAAGCACATCTCAGCTGGACAGTGTCTTTCTGTCACACTGAAAAGAGCTCTCCAGCAGACCTTAACATGCCATGATAGTGCGGCAGGGTAGCCTAGTGGTTAGAGTGTTGGGCTTGTAACCGAAAGGTTGCAAGTTCAATTCCCCGAGCTGACACGGTACAAATCTGTCTTTCTGCCACTGAACAGGCAGTTAACCCACTGTTCCTAGGCCGTCATTGAAAATAAGAATTTGTCCTTAACTGACTTGCCTCGATAAATAAAAATAGCTCCAGAGAAATATGGAAGAAAGGTTTAGTCATTCAAGTCTTCAAATGAGGGAGACTATCTTTATTTCTCTCCACATGTTCTGTTAGTAGGAAGAGGCAGGTGTCTTGGCCTGATATGTGCCAATCATTAACACTCTGTTCCCACACTAATAATGAAAGAAAGATTTGATACTTTTCCGAATGAGTTCTGAATGGGGCTCATCCTAAGAAGTTCTCTCATGCATTAGGAATATATCCAACGCTTTCAATATAGACGTCTCCTAATTTCACCACTATATAAAAACATATGTTTTATTGTCACATACACCAGATAGGTGCAGTGAAATGTGCTGTTTTATAGGGTCAGCCATAGTAGCTGCACCCCTGGAGCAAATTAGGGTTAAGTGCCCTGCTCAAGTACACATCAACAGATTGTTTCACCTTGTCGGCTCAGGTATTCGAACCAGCAACCTTTTGGTTACTGGCCCAACACTATACTATCACGGGGTAATTATACTGGTTATTTTATCACAATGGTCCAATGGTATGAACTCAAGATGGTAAATCGCTTTGGATAAAAGCATCTGCTAAAATGGAATATTGCTATTATTAGTTGTATTATAGTTATAAATGCACTGAGATGCCATTAATGCCTTGACACAATTCAGTCACCAAAGAACATGGAACAGAGGATGGTGTGGGAGAGAGATATATATGAGATTAAAGAAGACCAGACAAGAAAGAGAGGTGGTGGGGGGAGAACATGCCACGCTCTCTGGAAAATATTTAATGAGAGTAATTGGATGTCTGCTCTTCACTCTCGATGATTTGAGGGGGCAATTCCATGTTAACAGAGTGATGCTGAGACTCAGATTTTTTACTTTCAAATGTATGTCAAACAAAAAACAATAATTGCAAAGTTAAACAAACAATACAACTATATGCTCAAAGAATACTTTTAGTAATTTCCAATTAAAATTGTACAAAAACACATTTACTTGAAGAACAAAGCAGATGCAAAGTTTGGTAAAATAATGATAGTAAGAACAGCACATAAGGGCATGCTGTTACCAAACGTTGCATTTGCACTGTTCTTCAAGTAAATGTGTTTTTGTGAAATTTTCTTTAAAAATTGTTAAAAGTAGTCATTGTGCTGTAGATAAAGTTGTATGGTTTGTTTAACTTTGCAATCATTTGTTTTGTTTGACATACATTTGACCTGTTACCATGGAATTGTACTTGACTAGCACTCTACATCAGTGATGTAACTCGGTTACAAAATGCTCCTCCACCACACTAAGACCTGGTATGAAACATTAATGAAGTCCAAACATATCGACTAATGGAGTCCGAACAAACCACCATTCACCATCAATCCCCTTATGACAAGAAGGAACTAAAGCAATCCCCTCCTTACAGACTGTGGTCATTGTCCCTGTCCTGGCCCCTGAAGGTCACAGTCAACATTGCTCATGGACCCAGCACATGGCAGCAGTTTGTGCACAAGACCTCTTAGCGCCAGCCAAACCAACATCAGATCAGATCTGAAGTGGTGTAAATTATGACTGAAGAGAGCAACACTGGCTTGAATGAACGGGAAAGCGGGTAGAGAAATGGCTGTGAACCGTAATTGGTGTTGAACTGCCAACCCCTAACCCTATAAACCTAATTCTGCTGATATCTTGTCGGATTTGCTATTGTATATCCCCAAGACACATTTAACGAAACTGTCCAATTTAGACAATACTTCGTCCTTGGGCGAGCCGGGTAAATACAACAACCCTTGGGCAAGTTCCCCCACACGCGCAACCTGCGCAATCTAACACATACTCTCGCGCCAACGGCTACACAATGCCCACCGGACCTACACGACCAACATTTTGTTGAGAAATGTTTTTATGGTAAATTGACTGCACCTCCATATAACTGAATTGAACTCACATATTTAACTGAATGTGTTTTGCGTTGTTTTCTCTTTGAGACAGAATTGGAACACATCTATATAGCCCTGACTACTAACTGATGTGGTTTTACAAAACTGTCACAACTTCATGCAAATTCATGTTTCCTATTTCATTTCTTGAAAAGCTCTATCGTGTAAATTCAAGTAGCTGACCAGATCTTATTTTAGGCACTCGGAATCAGTGTTTATTGAATTACCAGCGCGTAATGGCAACGGAGACCGCACGGCTGCACAATATAGCCTAAAAGGGAAAATGCATTCACAACTGTATATTGTCTACTTACCATGGTTTTCAATTTTGCCACAAGGATAATTTCTTATTTTCGCCCTCATATGAGCAGTGAATGGTAATCTAACAAATGAGTCTCCAGATCCCTACAAAGTTATACGCAAAATGTCCATTACGCACGTCCAATTCAAAAATCGAAAGATTTTGTTGTGCTGAAAGATAACAGCAGGCATCTAAATGTTGCGGTGTTTCCAAAGGTGTCCATACTGCGTTTCACAAGACTTTAGAGTGGTCCCAATGTTTGTAGTTAATGTATAGCGAAGCATCCTCTTTTCCGAAATGAAACCCATTGACAGATATGTCGATATCTTTCCCCTTCAAACCTCAGAAAAAGTAGTATACGAATACTTTCCAATAAAAACACTTCTCGGCTTGAATAAGTCCCCAAACAAACCGACTGAAGCTACACTTTCCAAATTGAGAAATATAGCACCAGTCTCTTCGTTCCGTACTGTTTATTTACCAATAAGAGCTACAGTACATGCCACAGAGTCTACAGCATGAGTTGTCGACGCTCCCACTCGGAAGGGGGATTACCAACCCCTGTGACAATGCGCTGTGGATTGACTCATTGCTCTCGGGTAAATTAGTAATACCTCAACAAGTTTCATGATAAAGTGTATCCATGCAGCCTTGAAGAAAATGATGCATCAAAGTTTGAATGCGTCCATAACATACTGTGCATACTCTGTGTGTGTGCGTTCACTCACAGGTTTGTTCATACTTCTACGTTTGAGTGGCCGAACTCTACACAAACTCGTGACGCTGTCTTTTGCGCCACTGGTGATGATTATATTTTGTTGTATGTTGATGCTGATGTCGGTAGGTCTTTCGGTACTATACCATTACTGGAGGGTATGCTGATAGAGTTGTCAACAAACTGGACTACCATGGTTATAATACATTATTAACCTATGTTACCAATACATATCTTAAATCTTTCAATTTTATCACTTACTATTTGACATTGTAGGCTACTGCAGCCTAAACAGTAACCATGTGGGTGTCAAACCTGACAGGGATGATTGATGACCTGAAACAGCCAATAGGGCATTTTTCACCTCTGGTTGGTGTTGACTTTCATCTTCAGAATATGAATTTGTTTTATTCCTTGTTGAGCTGCACTAAGCGTCTTCCATAGAATCCTATGTTCTCACTGGGTTAGGTCCCTAACTCAGTGCACAGTTCAGGAGTTAGTGATGTTGTCCTGTGATAGCACAGTTTCCATGCAGACTTCAGCACAACAAATATAAATATAGCTTTTTATGTCCCAAGTGGTTGAGCTTTAAAACAGCTTTTTCAAACTTTTCTAAATGATCTGTTCTAAGAAAGAAGAGGCGAGGTATTTCATTAAACACTTGGATCAAAATGGTGTTTTTCCCACCCGGCTTTAGTTTATCTCTAATTGAACCAGTATGAGGTCTGAATGAAAAGCTAATTAATCACCTCTTAATGTCATATAAATGTTAATAAGGGGATCAATTGCATCATTTTGCACCCCTCATCCACAAGCTGGGATTCTGTTTAAAGTGGAAATAAAAAATTGAGAGTCTTCGCTTTCAGTCAGTCCAGTTCCTTCGCTCTCGAGGGAGAAGGGGAACGTGATGGAACTAATACTCGCTTTCAGTCAGTCCACTTCCTTTGCTCCAGAGGGAGACAGGGAACATGAGGGAACTAACACCTCAGAACTTAGCAGACTGGCTTTAGGGAACAATCCAGTCTTTAGAAAGGAGGCAGGAGAAATCAGAGCGTGCTGTGTATTGTGTTGTGTTTATGGGCCATGCTGTGTATTGTGTTGTGTTTATGTGCCATGCTGTGTATTGTGTTGTGTTTATGGGCCATGCTGTGTATTGTGTTGTGTTTATGGGCTATGCTGTGTATTGTGTTGTGTTTATGGGCCATGCTGTGTATTGTGTTGTGTTTATGGGCCATGCTGTGTATTGTGTTGTGTTTATGGGCCATGCTGTGTATCGTGTTGTGTTTATGGGCTATGCTGTGTATTGTGTTGTGTTTATGGGCCATGCTGTGTATTGTGTTGTGTTTATGGGCTATGCTGTGTATTGTGTTGTGTTTATGGGCCATGCTGTGTATTGTGTTGTGTTTATGGGCTATGCTGTGTATTGTGTTGTGTTTATGGGCTATGCTGTGTATTGTGTTGTGTTTATGGGCTATGCTGTGTATAGTTGTGTTTATGGGCCATGCTGTGTATTGTATTGTGTTTATGGGCCATACTGTGTATTGTGTTGTGTTTATGGGCTATGCTGTGTATTGTGTTGTGTTTATGGGCCATGCTGTGTATTGTGTTGTATTTATGGGTCATGCTGTGTATCGTGTTGTGTTTATGGGCCATGCTGTGTATAGTGTTGTGTTTATGGGCCATGCTGTGTATTGTGTTGTGTTTATGGGCCATGCTGTGTATTGTGTTGTGTTTATGGGCCATGCTGTGTATAGTGTTGTGTTTATGGGCCATGCTGTGTATTGTGTTGTGTTTATGGGCCATGCTGTGTATTGTGTTGTGTTTATGGGCCATGCTGTGTATTGTGTTGTGTTTATGGGCCATGCTGTGTATTGTGTTGTGTTTATGGGCCATGCTGTGTATTGTGTTGTGTTTATGGGCTATGCTGTGTATTGTGTTGTGTTTATGGGCCATGCTGTGTATTGTGTTGTGTTTATGGGCCATGCTGTGTATTGTGTTGTGTTTATGGGCCATGCTGTGTATTGTGTTGTGTTTATGGGCTATGCTGTGTATTGTGTTGTGTTTATGGGCCATGCTGTGTATTGTGTTGTGTTTATGGGCTATGCTGTGTATTGTGTTGTGTTTATGGGCCATGCTGTGTATTGTGTTGTGTTTATGGGCTATGCTGTGTATTGTGTTGTGTTTATGGGCTATGCTGTGTATTGTGTTGTGTTTATGGGCTATGCTGTGTATTGTGTTGTGTTTATGGGCCATGCTGTGTATTGTGTTGTGTTTATGGGCCATGCTGTGTATTGTGTTGTGTTTATGGGCTATGCTGTGTATTGTGTTGTGTTTATGGGCCATGCTGTGTATTGTGTTGTGTTTATGGGCTATGCTGTGTATTATGTTGTGTTTATGGGCTATGCTGTGTATTGTGTTGTGTTTATGGGCTATGCTGTGTATAGTTGTGTTTATGGGCCATGCTGTGTATTGTATTGTGTTTATGGGCCATACTGTGTATTGTGTTGTGTTTATGGGCTATGCTGTGTATTGTGTTGTGTTTATGGGCCATGCTGTGTATTGTGTTGTATTTATGGGTCATGCTGTGTATCGTGTTGTGTTTATGGGCCATGCTGTGTATAGTGTTGTGTTTATGGGCCATGCTGTGTATTGTGTTGTGTTTATGGGCCATGCTGTGTATTGTGTTGTGTTTATGGGCCATGCTGTGTATAGTGTTGTGTTTATGGGCCATGCTGTGTATTGTGTTGTGTTTATGGGCCATGCTGTGTATTGTGTTGTGTTTATGGGCCATGCTGTGTATTGTGTTGTGTTTATGGGCCATGCTGTGTATTGTGTTGTGTTTATGGGCCATGCTGTGTATTGTGTTGTGTTTATGGGCTATGCTGTGTATTGTGTTGTGTTTATGGGCCATGCTGTGTATTGTGTTGTGTTTATGGGCCATGCTGTGTATTGTGTTGTGTTTATGGGCCATGCTGTGTATTGTGTTGTGTTTATGGGCTATGCTGTGTATTGTGTTGTGTTTATGGGCCATGCTGTGTATTGTGTTGTGTTTATGGGCTATGCTGTGTATTGTGTTGTGTTTATGGGCCATGCTGTGTATTGTGTTGTGTTTATGGGCTATGCTGTGTATTGTGTTGTGTTTATGGGCTATGCTGTGTATTGTGTTGTGTTTATGGGCTATGCTGTGTATTGTGTTGTGTTTATGGGCCATGCTGTGTATTGTGTTGTGTTTATGGGCCATGCTGTGTATTGTGTTGTGTTTATGGGCTATGCTGTGTATTGTGTTGTGTTTATGGGCTATGCTGTGTATTGTGTTGTGTTTATGGGCCATGCTGTGTTGTTCCTGTATTCATTCACACGTCATATGATAATGGTCTGTGCTCCCCTGATGACCTTTACTAGGTGTCTCTCTCTCCCTAGAACCAGTGCGCTTTCCGTCCTCAACACCACATTTGCTAAATCTTAATTAAGGTGCTAGTTATATACTTAATTACGCCTGACACATCTTTTAGACTGGAGTCTAGAAACCGTGCGGTGTGCGTGTGGTGTGTGAATACTTCATGGCTTCCGATGGGCCATTTATATTGGGCATGAATGTGTTTTGTTCCTTCTGGAGGAAGAATGGAGGTGGAGTCAAGCAATCTCATGCATTTTTTCCTCTGCACTAATTGTTCTGTGCACAATGGAAAGAGGACTTGGAGTGAGACAGCAGCAGATGAACCAGCTGGATAGGAAGTCTCACAGCAGCTTGGGGCTGCCTGCAGTTCTCACTCGCTGAACAGTTGCAAGCTGTAGGCTGGCATTGAATAGAATTGGGCTAGAATTTGGATTAGAGATAAATAAATAAAAAACAGTTACACATCCTCCCTCCGGCCCAACAGTGAAGTCAATGGTGTTCTGCACAGTAATGATAAAGCAGTTATCAGCATGACTGTGTACAGACATCCCCCGTGCTGTGTACTGCTGAGAAACAAAGACCAGTCAATTGAATGGATACCTTTTTTAGTGTTGATGTTTCGTATGGACACTTTTTTTTTTAAAGGTTTCCTGACGTTTTTCCCAAGTATTACACTGCACAACTTTTCTTTGAGTATTAAAACTTTATTTGAGTAACTTTTCTTTGAGCCTGCAGAATCCACTGTGATTTCGAAGTGCAACGGTAAAGGTATGTACCTTAAGTACTTCATGCCAACGATTGGAGACATTCAAATCACATGAAGGTTTTAGGCAGGCGACAAAAGGGGAGATTCCACCAGCTAAAATCAGCTGTTAAGGGTTATCATTTTAAATACATGGATATAATATTTGAAAGGGGAGGGAAGGCCCTATTCTGTCAGACCTAAAGATCATTGTTTGAGAAATCGCAAACGGAAGGCACCACCCTAATAAGCTATGAATCACTGTTTGTGTCATGTAGTGTCAAAAGATTACACAGACGTCTCTCAAAGCAGACAATTTCACTTTGCAGTTTTGTTGACTTTCACTCGAATGCACAACAGATGGGTCATACACTACATGACCAAAAGTATATGGACACCTGCTCGTCAAACATCTCATTCCAAAATCATGGGCATTAATATGGAGTTGGTCCACCATTTGCTGTTATAACAGCCTCCACTCTTCTGGGAAGGCTTTCCACTAGATGTTGTAACATTGCTGGGGGAACTTCCATTCAGACACAAGAGCATTAGTGAAGTCGGGCACTAATACTGGGCAATTAGACCTGACTCGCAGTCGGTGTTCCAATTCATCCCAAAGGTGTTCGATGGGGTTGAGGTCAAGGCTCTGTGCAGGCCAGTCACGTTCTTCCACACCGATCTCGATAAACCATTTCTGTATGGAACTCGCTTTGTGAACGGGAGCATTGCCATGCTGAAATAGGAAAGCGCCTCCCCCAAACTGTTGCCACAAAGTTGGAAGCACAGAATCATGTAGAATGTCATTGTATGCTATAGCGTTGATTACCTTTCACTGGAACTAAGGGGCCTAGCCTGAACCATGAAAACAGCCCCAGACAATTATTCCTCCTCCACCAAACTTTACAGTTGGCACTATGCATTCAGGCAGGTAGCATTCTCCTGGCATGCGCCAAACCCAGATTCGTCCATAGTACAGCCAGATGGTGAAGCGTGATTCATCACTCCAGAGAATGCGTTTCCACTGCTCCAGAGTCCAATAGCGGCGAGCTTTACTCCACTCCAACCGACGCTTGGCATTGCACATGGTGATCTTACGGTTGTGTGCGGCTGCTTGGCCATGGAAACCCATTTCATGAAGTTCCCAACCAACAGTTCTTGGGTTGACCTTGCTTCCAGAGGCAGTTTGGAACTCGGTAGTGAGTGTTGCAACAGAGGGCAGATGATTTTTACACTCTACACCATTCATCACTCGGCGGTGCCGCTCTTTGAGCTTGTGTGACCTACCACTTTGCGGCTGAACCGTCGTTGCTCCTAGATGTTACATGGCTGTGTGCTCGCTTTTATACACCTGTCAGCAACAGGTGTGGCTGAAATAGCTGATTCCACTAATATGAAGGGGTGCCCACATACTTTTGTGTACCTCATATCTCAGAGATCCTATAAAATTATATGGTTCATGACTCTAGTTTTTAAAATGAAATTACATTGACTCGTAGCCCTTTCCTGCAGTCAATGACCAAAAGCTCCCTCTTTGGCCTCATGGGTGGAATGTTATTGTCACGATCGTCTTCTGGTGAAAGAGTGGACCAAGTCGCAGCGTGATATGAATACATCTTCCCTTTTATTTATAACAAAGATGAACACGAAACGAAACACTTTTACAAACTATACAAAACAACAAACGACCGTGAAGCTACAAAACGAAAGTGCACACACAAGCTACTAACGTTTAGACATAGACAATTACCCACAACCACCTAAAGCCTATGGCTGCCTTAAATATGTCTCCCAATCAGAGACAACAATAAACAGTTGTCTCTGATTGAGAACCAAACCAGGCAACCATAGACTTTCCTAAACATCTATACTGAACCCCATACACAATACACACACCCTAAACTAGACAACACACAAACATCCCCCATGTCACACCCTGACCTAACTAAACTAATAAAGAAAATCAATATAACAGAGGCCAGGGTGTGACAGTTATTAATATTTTTCATTATTTCACCATCAATAAAGATACTTATTTTTTACTTGCAAAAATTCTGTGTAATATTTGGATGTAAATTCAAAATTGACTACATTTCAAATTTATCTGACATAGTGCAGATGTCTTATTTTTTTAAGCCCATAACCATGTGTGTGAGGTGTATACTTTTGTTTCAAAGTAGATTTGTTTAAGACTACCAATAATCACTCTGTATGACTACAGCTGCAACAGAGCAGAGTAATAATATGCCCAATCAACATTTTATCCTGTATATATGTAGTTTGAAACTGTGACTGGCGATAGTATCATTGAAAGGAAGTGATATTCTCTTCAAGTAATTCCAGGAAACTTCTCCTCGATGCAGGTGTCTCTCCCTCAGTGGCACAGTCTCTCCATCATGACAGGACTGTTAGGCTACACCAGGGCATGTAGGTGCTGAGTGCCCATAACATGACTGTTAGAGCAGGTCATACAGGTCCTAAGTGCCCATGACGGCACTGAAGTAGGGGTGCTGAAGGTGCTGCAGCGACCCCTGATAAATATAAATGATTTTGCCAAAATTAGGCAATAAAAATAAATATTCCCCCCAAATTATATTAGGGTTGCAAAGGGTCGGAAACTTTCCGGAAATGTGATGCTGTGATGCTCACAGGCAATATGTATTGGAAGAGATTTCTGAATGTTCTTTGCCCAGCATACACCCCTCCAATCAGACATGCTTTATCTACTCATTTGCTGGATGCAGAGTTCAACAGAGTTCAAGTGAAGGTCAAGCAAATCATAGAGAAAGCAGACTATTGCAATCATCTCTGATGGGCGGTCGAATGTTCGTGGGCAAGGAATAATTAACATTATCTCCACCCCTCAACCAGTATTCTACAAGAGCACAGACACAGGGGACAACAGATACACCAGTCTCTACATTGCAGATGAGCTGAAGGCAGTCATCAATGATTTGGACCACAGAAGGTATTTGCACTGGTGAGACAATGCTGCGAACATGAAGGCTGCTTGGTCTAAAGTGGAGGAAGCCTACCCTCACATCACACCCATTGACTGTGCTGCTCATATATTGAATCTGCTCCTCAAGGACATCACGACACAGAAAACAATGGATACACTCTACAAGAGAGCCAAGGAAATGGTTAGGTATGTGTAGTGTCATCAAGTTATAGCAGCAATCTACCTCACCGAGCAAAGTGAGAAGAATAAAAGTACCACATTGAAGATTCCCAGCAACACCCGTTGGGGTGGTGTTGTCATCATCTTGGAGTTTCTCCAAGAAATGGCCATATCACAGTCTGCCGATATGGACAGCCCCATCAAGAGGATCCTCCTGGATTATGTATTTTGGCAGAGAGTGGTAAGCAGCCTGAAACTCCTGAAACGTATAGCAGTAGCCATTGCACGGATTGAGGGAGACAATACCATCCTGTCTGATGTTCAGACTCTGCTTGCAGATGTAAGAGAAGAAATCCGTACTGTCCTGCCCACCTCACTATTGCTCCAAGCAGAGGAAACTGCAGTTCTGAAATACATCAAAAATTGTGAAGACTTCTGCTTGAAGCCCACACAGCGTACATGTTGGACCCCAAGTCTGCTGGCAAGAGTATCCTGTCTGGTGCAGAGATCAACAAGGCCTATGGTGTCATCACTACCGTGTCTCACCACCTTGGCCTGGATGAGGGCAAGGTTCTTGGCAGTCTGGCGAAGTACACTTCCAAGCAAGGGCTTTGGAATGGAGATGCAATATGGCAGTCGTGCCAACATATCTCATCAGCCACCTGGTGGAAGGGACATTGTGGAACTGAAGCTCTTTCCCCAGTTGCCTCCATCATCCTCCAAATCCCACCAACATCAGCCGCCTCAGAGGGCAACTGGTTCTTGTTTGGGAACACACACACCAAAGCATGCAGCATTTGAGGCTTTTTGAGCCTGACAACGAACCATCCTCAACAAGATTGGAAAGTGACAGTGAAGATGAGGCCTCAGCGTCTGATGTTCAAGAGGTGGACATTTAGGAGGTCCAGGGAGAAGACATGGAAGCCTGAGAGGAAGACAACCAAAGCTTTAGTTACTATCATTTTACAGATGTTAAAAACGTTTTTGGGAGATGCGATGGATCATTGGGGATCATTTAATATTCCCTTTCTTTTGTTGTTCAGTGAAATCATCCTATCTGAAGACTCAACTCATTTAATTAAAGTTAAATTCGTAACTAAATTGTTTTTATCATTTGCATTTATGTCTACTTATGATAAGGTAAAATGTTTATGTTTCTCTTTCCATATATGGTAAATATATCCAATGCAAAAAACATCTACGTTTAAATTGTGTTAATATTAATTTGCATATATTCCCGTTAATTCCCATGGAAAGTTTTCACCTCTGAATATTCCCTAAAATGTGCAACCCTACTGCTGTCTAAACAGACATTAATAAAATAATTCAAAATACTACACCAGAAAGCATAATTTAGCTACGTAGAATCAATAGCGTTTAAAAAAAACAGTTGTGGATTAAGTTTTATCACAAGAATTTACAGTCACGAAGACCGCAATTTGGGCAGCATGTGTCCCGGGTGGCGCAGTGGTCTAGGGCACTGCATCGCAGTGCTAGCTGCGCCACCAGAGTCTCTGGGTTCGCGCCCAGGCTCTGTCGCAGCCGGCCGCAACCGGGATGTCCGTGGGGCGACGCACAATTGGCATAGCATCGTCCGGGTTAGGGAGGGTTTGGCCGGTAGGGATATCCTTGTCTCAGTATGTAAAAAGTAATAAAATGTATGCACTCTACTGTAAGTCGCTCTGGATAAGAGCGTCTGCTAAATGACTAAAATGTAAATGTAAAATGTAAATGTGTGCCAAATATAGAACATCTTCTATTGTGGCCAAAGATATACAGTAATGCAAATAATTATTTTGTAACCTCTAACCCTGCCACTTTGACTGTTAAACTCATGGGTACACTAGTAATGTCTGCCAGTCCTGACTTGAATGGGAACTGCGATCTATGGATTATATTTCAATGATTGGTTGCAGCTGTCATTTTGCCTCTCATAAATTGAAATATACAATTGTTAGAAAACAGGCCTACAGTTTGGAAATCAAATGCCTACTGCTGAATAGAGAAGACTGATCTGTCTGGGGGGGAAAAAAATCTCAAACTTTTGAGCAATTCTGAGCGAGCAGTACTGTTTTTCAAAGTAGGCTACCTTATCATGAGATATTGGCAGGAGCGTATTGGCCATCACCCGTGAGTATACTATGCTTCATCTACATCGATTCTAAAATGACTGCCTCGCCTGGTTCACCAACTACTTCTCAGATAGAGTTCAGTGTGTAAAATCGGAGGGCCTGTTGTACGGACCTCTGGCAGTCTCTATGGGGGTGCCACAGGGTTCAAATCTTGGGCCGACTCTTTTCTCTGTATATATCAATGATGTCGCTCTTGCTGCTGGTGATTCTCTGATCCACCTCTATGCAGACGACACCATTCTGTATATATCTGGCCCTTCTTTGGACACTGTTAACAGACCTCCAAACGAGCTACAATGCTGTACAACACTCCTTCCGTGGCCTCCACCTGCTTTTAAATGCTAGTAAAACTAAATGCAATCTCTTCAACCGATTCTTGCCCGCACCCGCCCGCCTGACTAGCATCACTACTCTGGACGGTTCTGACTTAGAATATGTGGACAACTACAAATACCTAGGTGTCTGGTTAGACTGTAAACTCTCCTTCGACTCACATTAAGCATCTCCAGTCCAATATTAAATCCAGAATCGGCTTCCTATTTCGCAACAAAGCCTCCTTCTCTCATGCTGCCAAACATACCCTCGTAAAACTGACTTCCTTGACTTCTGCGATGCCATTTACAAAATAGCTTCCAAAACTCTACTCAGCAAACTGGATGTAGTCTATCACAGTGCCATCCGTTTTGTCACCAAGGCCCCATATACTACCCACCACTGCGACCTGTATGCTCTCGTTGACTGGCCCTCACTACATATTTGTCGCCAAACGCACTGGCTCCAGGTCATCTGTTACGCACGCCTCTATGAAGTGGGAACGCAACACCCTGCTACAACTCAACTCCCCGTAAAGTGAAAGAGGTGTGGGACTGTAGGTGTGAGAAAGGACGACAAAAGGCTGAATTGACCGTTTACTAGGATTTATTTCCTTTACACAGTAATATGGGGAAAAGGTGCTCGACGGAACCAAAACAAAGAAAGTAAATATCAAAGCTCCCCCTCTCCTATCTAACCTGCCTACCCGCTACTTACCTAACTTAGCACCACCTGGTGCCCTAACCAAAATACAGGGGGTTGTCCGCCCAGGTCTTACCTAGACAGTGAATATACTACGGGTATATGTATGCCCGCGGGCCTCTTGCCTAAGCACTCCCTAGGTGCCTTCCCCTTGACCCCTTGGGAACAAATTAAACAGAATATCAAACAATACTCAAACAAACTAATAAACAAAGGACATCAAATAAGCTCTAGCTGAGCAACAATCTCACACGGAACATACCAACTGCTCCCAGCAACAACTAACACAGTAAATACCAACAACCAACATGCTATAACACTCAGCCATCTACCTCCTCTCTCAGCAATGATCTCAGCCTACAATGATCTCTCTCTCTCTTCTGAACAACAGAACATTGGCTTTTATGGCTTCAGGTGGCAATGGTAATTAGAGACAGCTGTATCTTGACGAGGGGGCGGGGTCAGCTCTCCAATTATCAATTGGGGCCGACCAATCAGCTGCTTGGGGAGAATTTCAGGAAGCCATCTCCTGAAACACACACTCAAATACAGACTACAACACAGAAACTGGGGAACGTAACATCATCTGTAAGACTTTGCTAGGTAAAGCCCCGCCTTATCTCAGCTCACTGGTCACCATAGCAACACCCACCCGTAGCACGCGCTCCAGCAGGTATATTTCACTGGTCATCCCCAAAGCCAACACTTACTTTGGCCGCCTTTCCTTCCAGTTCTCTACTGCCAATGACTGGAATGAATTGCAAAAATCACTGAAGCTGGAGTCTTATATCTCCCTCTAACTTTAATCATCAGCTGTCAGAGTAGCTTACCGATCACTGTACCTGTACACAGCCAATCTGTAAATAGCACACCCAACTACCTCATCGCCATATTGTTATTTATCCTCTTGATCTTTTGCAACCCAGTATCTCTGCTTGCACATCATCATCTGCACATCTATAACTCCAGTGTTAATGCTAAATTGTTATTATTTCACATCTGTGCCCTATTTATTGCCTTACCTCCCTACACTTCTACATTTGCACACACTGTACATGCAACCCCTATTAATAGCCTGTCCAACCTTTCTTTCATATCGTCTGAGATCCCCAAATATTGGAAAGCTGCCGCGGTCATCCCCCTCTTCAAAGGGGGAGACACTCTAGAGCCAAACTGTTATAGACCAATATCCATCCTGCCCTGCCTTTCTAAAGTCTTCGAAAGCCAAGTTAACAAACAGATCACTGACCATTTCAAATCCCACCGTACCTTCTCCACTATGCAATCTTGTTTCCGAGCTAGTCATGGGTGCACCTCAGCCACGCTCAAGGTCCTAAACAATATCATAACCACCATCGATAAAATACATTACTGTGCAGCCGTCTTCATCGACCTGGCCAAGGCTTTCGACTCTGTCAATCACCTCATTCTTATTGGCAGACTCAATAGCCTTGGTTTCTTAAATGACTGCCTCGCCTGTTCACCAACTACTTCTCAGATAGAAGTTCTCAGATAGAAGTAGTTGGCCGGGGTAGGGGTAGTCAGTTGGAAAGCATGGCCACCCGTAGAAAAATGCTTATTGAAATTAGCGATTATCGTAGATTTATCGGTGGTGACAGTGTTTCCTAGCCTCAGTGCAGTGGGCAGCTGGGAGGAGGTGCTCTTATTGTCCATGGACTTTACAGTGTCCCAAAACTTTTTGGAATTAGTGCTACAGGATGCAAATTTCTGTTTGAAAAAGCTAGCCTTTGCTTTCCTGAATGACTGTATGTATTGGTTCCTGACTTCCCTGAAAAGTTGCATATCGCGGGGGCTATTCGATGCTAATGCAGTATGCCACAGGATGTTTTTGTGCTGGTCAAGGGAAGTCAAGTCTGGAGTGAACCAAGGGCCATATCTGTTCTTAGTTCTACATTTGTTGAATGGGGCATGCTTATTTAGGTTGGTGAGGAAAGCACTTTTAAAGAGCAACCAGACATCCTCTACTGAGGTCAATATCCTTCCAGGATACCCAGGCCAGGTCGATTAGAAAGGTGTTTAAAGGAGCGTTTGACAATCATGAGGGGTGGTTGTTTGACCACACAGTGTATTTAGATGGCAAGTTGGTCAGGATTATATATATATATATATATATATATATATATATATATATATATATATATATATATATATATATATATATATATATATTAACCTTTATTTAAATAGACAAGTCAGCTAAGAACAAATTCTTATTTACAATGATGGCCTAGGAACAGCGGGTTAACTGCCTTGTTCAGGGGCAGCATGACAGATTCTTACCTTATCAGCTCAGGGATTTGATCTGGCAACCTTTCCGTTACTAGTCTAATGCTCTAACTACTAGGCTACCTGCCGCCCCAGATAACTATGGTTACGGATTTAGGGTTGACCTGGTAGGTTACTTGATAATTTGTGTGAGATTGAGGGCATCTAGCTTAGATTGTAGGTCTGCCGGGGTGTGAAGCATATCCCAGTTTAGGTGACCTGACAGTACGAATTCTGAAGATAGATGGGGGGCAATCAATTCACATATGGTGTCCAGGGCACAGCTGGGGGCTGAGGGGGGTCCATAACAAGCGGCAACGGTGAGAGACTTATTTCTGGAAAGGTGGATTTTTAAAAGTAGAAGCTTGATCGATGTACTTGATCGTTAAATTAAGCTCACTAATTATGTAGTTCGGAACTCCCCTCACTTGGTTATCTACATCTTAATTGAAAGGAAAGAACAAAAACCTGCAGATACATGGCATGAGTTTGACACCCCTGCATTAGGACGTCCACCCACGCAGCCAGCACTATCAATAAACAAGGGATATTGGCCAAATTAGCCACATTTACATGTCCTTAAAAACAACCTAGAACACATTACGAAAACACTGTTCCTTGTGTTTCGATGTGTAGCATATGCAACACTTTACAGACTATTGTTTTATTGGTTTTTACTTTCCTAAGTACAATAACTGTTCAGCTGTCAGAGATTTGAGTACTAAATGCATCAGGGCATTTAGCCTTATGTGTCCACTGTATGATATTAATATTACAGAATAAATATAAAGGAAGAGAAGCCTAGCGAGAGAGAGAGAGAGAGAGAGAGAGAGAGCGAGAGAGCGAGAGAGCGAGAGAGAGAGAGACAGAGAGAGAGACAGAGAGAGCGAGAGAGAGAGAGCGAGAGAGAGCGAGAGAGCGAGAGACAGAGAGAGAGCGAGAGACAGAGAGAGAGCGAGAAACAGACAGACAGACAGACAGACAGACAGACAGACAGACAGAGAGAGAGAGCGAGACAGAGAGAGAGAGAGCGAGAGAGAGAGAGAGCGAGAGAGAGAGAGAGAGAGAGCTATTCTTGTCAGATAAGCTACTGCGTTGGCTATATAGATACAGTGGGGCAAAAAAGTATTTAGTCAGCCACCAATTGTGCAAGTTCTCCCACTTAAAAAGATGAGAGAGGCCTGTAATTTTCATCATAGGTACACTTCAACTATGACAGACAAAATGATAAATTTTTTTCCAGAAAATCACACTGTAGGATTTTTTATGAATTTATTTGCAAATTATTGTGGAAAATAAGTATTTGGTCACCTACAAACAAGCAAGATTTCTGGCTCTCACAGACCTGTAACTTCTTCTTTAAGAGGCTCCTCTGTCCTCCACTTGTTACCTGTATTAATGGCACCTGTTTGAACTTGTTATCAGTATAAAAGACACCTGTCCACAACCTCAAACAGTCACACTCCAAACTCCACTATGGCCAAGATCAACGAGCTGTCAAAGGACACCAGAAACAAAATTGTAGACCTGCACCAGGCTGGGAAGACTGAATCTGCAATAGGTAAGCAGCTTGGTTTGAAGAAATCAACTGTGGGAGCAATTATTAGGAAATGGAAGACATACAAGACCACTGATAATCTCCCTCGATCTGGGGCTCCATGCAAGATCTCACCGTGGGGTCAAAATGATCACAAGAACGGTGAGCAAAAACCACACGGGGGGACCTAGTGAATGACCTGCAGAGAGCTGGGACCAAAGTAACACAGCCTACCATCAGTAACACACTATGCCGCCAGGGACTCAAATCCTGCAGTGCCAGACGTGTCCCCCTGCTTAAGCCAGTACATGTCCAGGCCCGTCTGAAGTTTGCTAGAGAGCATTTGGATGATCCAGAAGAAGATTGCATATGAGAATGCATATGGTCAGATGAAACCAAAATATAACTTTTTGGTAAAAACTCAACTCGTCGTGTTTGGAGAACAAAGAATGCTGAGTTGCATCCAAAGAACACCATACCTACTGTGAAGTATGGGGGTGGAAACATCATGCTTTGGGGCTGTTTTTCTGCAAAGGGACCAGGATGACTGATCCGTGTAAAGGAAAGAATGAATGGGGCCATGTATCGTGAGATTTTCAGAAAACCATCTTCCATCAGCAAGAGCTTTGAAGATGAAACATGGCTGGGTCTTTCAGCATGACAATGATCCCAAACACACAGCCCCCAGCAACGAAGGAGTGGCTTCGTAAGAAGCATTTCAAGGTCCTGGAGTGGCCTAGCCAGTCTCCAGATCTCAACCCCATAGAAAATCTTTGGAGGGAGTTGAAAGTCCGTGTTGCCCAGCAACAGCCCCAAAACATCACTGCTCTAGAGGAGATCTGCATGGAGGAATGGGCCAAAATACCAGCAACAGTGTGTGAAAACCTTGTGAAGACTTACAGAAAATGTTTGACCTCTGTCATTGCCAACAAAGGGTATATAAGTATTGAGATAAACTTTTGTTATTGACCAAATACTTATTTTCCACCATAATTTGCAAATTAATTAATTAAAAATCCTACAATGTGATTTTCTGGATTTTGTTTTCTCATTTTGTCTGTCATAGTTGAAGTGTACCTATGATGAAAATTACAGGCCTCTCTCATCTTTTTAAGTGGGAGAACTTGCACAATTGGTGGCTGACTAAATACTTTTTTGCCCCACTGTATTTGTGCAGAAGGAGGCTAATTTTTATTTTTTTAATCAAAATATGCATAAAAATAAGCATTATATTGTTCGATTTAACCTCTTTCAGCTAGGGGGCAGAATTTTTATATTTGGAAAAATAACGTTCCCAAGATAAACTGACTATTTCTCAGGTGCAGATGCTAGAATATGCATATAATTGACAGATTAGGATAGAAAACACTCTAAAGTTTCCAAAACTGTCAAAATAGTGTCTGTGAGTATAACAGAACTGATTTTGCAGGCGAAAACCTGAGGAAATCCAACCCGGAAGTGCCTTTTATTTGGAAGAATTGCTGTTCCGTATTCTGCCCCTCCTCCATTTAAAGGGGTATCAACCAGATTCCTTTTCCAATGGCTTCCTCGGGCTGTGACCAGGCTTTAGACACAGTTTCAAGCTTTTATTTAGAAAATTTAGCAAAATTTATCAAAATGCGTCAGGTGTCCTTTCAATCAATCAATCAATTTTATTTTATATAGCCCTTCGTACATCAGCTAATATCTCGAAGTGCTGTACAGAAACCCAGCCTAAAACCCCAAAGAGCTAGTAATGCAGGTGTAGAAGCACGGTGGCTAGGAAAAACTCCCTAGAAAGGCCAAAACCTAGGAAGAAACCTAGAGAGGAACCAGGCTATGAGGGGTGGCCAGTCCTCTTCTGGCTGTGCCGGGTGGAGATTATAACAGAACTATGCCAAGATGTTCAAAAATGTTCATAAGTGACAAGCATGGTCAAATAATAATCATGAATAATTTTCAGTTGGCTTTTCATAGCTGATCATTAAGAGTTGAAAAACAACAGGTCTGGGACAGGTGGCGGTTCCATAACCGCAGGCAGAACAGCTGAAACTGGAATAGCAGCAAGGCCAGGCGGACTGGGGACAGCAAGGAGTCACCATGGGCGGCAGTCCCGACGCATGGTCCCAGGGCCCAGGTCCTCCAAGAGAAAGAAAGAGAGAAGGAGAAATTAGAGAGAGCCAAGATTTTCAAAATGTTCATAAATGACAAGCATGGTCAAATAATAATCAGGCATAAATCTCAGTTGGCTTTTCATAGCCGATCATTAAGAGTTGAAAACAGCAGGTCTGGGACAGGTAGGGGTTTCGTAACAGCAGGCAGAACAGTTGAAACTGGAATAGCAGCAAGGCCAGGCGGACTGGGGACAGCAAGGTGTCAGCATGCCCGGTAGTCCTGACGTATGGTCCTAGGGCTCAGGTTCTCAGAGAGAAAGAGAGAACGAGAGAATTAGAGAGAGCATACTTAAATTCACACAGGACACTGGATAAGACAGGAGAAGTACTCCAGGTATAACCAACTGACCCTAGCCCCCCGACACATAAACTACTGCAGCATAAATACTGGAGGCTGAGACAGGAGCGGTCAGGAGACACTGTGGCCCCATCCGAAGAAACCCCGGACAGGGCCAAACAGGAAGGATATAACCCCACCCACTTTGCCAAAGCACAGCCCCCGCACCACTAGAGGGAAAATCCTCAACCACCAACTTACAATCCTGAGACAAGGCCGAGTATAGCCCACAAAGGTCTCCACCACAGCACAAACCAAGGGGGGGGCGCCAACCCAGACAGGAAGATCACATCAGTAACTCAACCCACTCAAGTGACGCACCCCTCCTAGGGACGGCATGAAAGAGCACCAGCAAGCCAGTGACTCAGCCCCTGTAACAGGGTTAGAGGCAGAGAATCCCAGTGGAGAGAGGGGAACCGGCCTGGCAGAGACAGCAAGGGCGGTTCGTTGCTCCAGAGCCTTTCCGTTCACCTTCACACTCCTGGGCCAGACTACACTCAATCATATGACCTACTGAAGAGATAAGTCTTCAGTAAAGACTTAAAGGTTGAGACCGAGTCTGCGTCTCTCACATGGGTAGGCAGACTGTTCCATAAAAATGGAGATCTATAGGAGAAAGCCCTGCCTCCCGCTGTTTGCTTAGAAATTGTAGGGACAATTAGGAGGCCTGCGTCTTGTGACCGTAGCGTACGTATTGGTATGTACGGCAGGACCAACTCGGAAAGATAGGTATGAGCAAGCCCATGTAACGCTTTATAGGTTAACAGTAAAACCTTGAAATCAGCCCTTGCCTTAACAGGAAGCCAGTGTAGGGAAGCTAGCACTGGAGTAATATGATCAAATTTCTTGGTTCTAGTCAGGATTCTAGCAGCCGTATTTAGCACTAACTGAAGTTTATTTAGTGCTTTATCCGGGTAGCCGGAAAGTAAAGCATTGCAGTAGTCTAACCTAGAAGTAACAAATGCATGGATTAATTTTTCTGCATCATTTTTGGACAGAAAATTTCTGATTTTTGCAATGTTACGTAGATGGAAAAAAGCTGTCCTTGAAACAGTCTTGATATGTTCGTCAAAAGAGAGATCAGGGTCAAGAGTAACGCCGAGGTCCTTCACAGTTTTATTTGTAGACGACTTTACAACCACCAAGATGAATTGTCAGATTTAACAGAAGATCTCTTTGTTTCTTGGGACCTAGAACAAGCATCTCTGTTTTGTCCGAGTTTAAAAGTAGAAAGTTTTCAGCCATCCACTTCCTTATGTCTGAAACACAGGCTTCTAGCGAGGGCAATTTTGGGGCTTCACCATGTTTCATTGAAATGTACAGCTGTGTGTCATCCGCATAGCAGTGAAAGTTAACATTATGTTTTCGAATGACATCCCCAAGAGGTAAAATATATAGTGAAAACAATAGTGGTCCTAAAACGGAACCTTGAGGAACACCGAAATGTACAGTTGATTTGTCAGAGGACAGACCATTCACAGAGACAAACTGATATCTTTCCGACAGGTAAGATCTAAACCAGGCCAGAACTTGTCCGTGTAGACCAATTTGGGTTTCCAGTCTCTCCAAAATAATGTGGTGATCGATGGTGTCAAAGGCAGCACTAAGGTCTAGTAGCACGAGGACAGATGCAGAGCCTCGGTCTGACGCCATTAAAATGTCATTTACCACCTTCACAAGTGCAGTCTCAGTGCTATGATGGGGTCTAAAACCAGACTGAAGCATTTCGTATACATTGTTTGTCTTCAGAAAGGCAGTGAGTTGCTGCGCAACAGCTTTTTCAAAAAATTTTGAGAGGAATGGAAGATTCGATATAGGCCGATAGTTTTTTATACTTTCCGGGTCAAGGTTTGGCTTTTTCAAGAGAGGCTTTATCACTGCCACTTTTAGTGAGTTTGGTACACATCCGGTGGATAGAGAGCTGTTTATTATGTTCAACATAGGAGGGCCAAGCACAGGAAGCAGCTCCTTCAGCAGTTTAGTAGGAATAGGATCCAGTATGCAGCTTGAAGGTTTAGAGGCCATGATTATTTTCATCATTGTGTCAAGAGATATAGTACTAAAACACTTAAGTGTCTCTCCCGATCCCAGGCCCTCGCAGAGCTGTGCAGATCCAGGACAGCTAAGCCCTGGAGGAATACGCAGATTCAAAGAGGAGTCCGTAATTTGCTTTCTAATGGTCATGATCTTTTCCTCAAAGAAGTTCATGAATTTATTACTGCTGAAGTGAAAGCCATCCTCTCTTGGGGAATGCTGCTTTTTAGTTAGCTTTGCAACCGTATCAAAAAGAAATTTGGGATTGTGTAATGACGGTCCTCCTCCTCTTCATCCGAAGAGGAGGAGCAGGGATTGAACCAAGGTGCAGCGCGTTGAAATGACATTATGAATTTATTTAACAAGACAAAACGAACTATACTTGAAAATGATACAAAATAACAAAACGAAAGTAGACAGACCTGAATGACGAACTTACATACAACGTGAAGAACGAAATGAACAGGAACAGACTACATGAAATGAACAAACCGTATACAGTCCCGTATGGTGCAAACATAGACACAGACACAGGAGACAACCACCCACAAACAAACAGTGTGAATGCCCTACCTAAATATGACTCTTGATTAGAGGAAAATGCAAACCACCTGCCTCTAATCAAGAGCCATACCAGGCAAACCAAAACCAACATAGAAACGAATAACATAGACTGCCCACCCAAAACACATGCCCTGACCATAAACACATAAAAACAACATAAAACAGGTCAGGACTGTTACAGATTGTTCTTATTTTCCTCGATTAAGTTGGAAAAGTAGGATGATCGAGCAGCAGTGAGGGCTCTTCGGTACTGCACGGTACTGTCTTTCCAAGCTAGTCGGAAGACTTCCAGTTTGGTGTGGCGCCATTTCCGTTCCAATTTCCTGGAAGCTTGCTTCAAAGCTCGGGTATTTTCTGTATACCAGGGAGCTAGTTTCTTATGACAAATGTTTTTCGTTTTTAGGGGTGCAACTGCATCTAGGGTATTGCGCAAGGTTAAATTGAGTTCCTCAGTTAAGTGGTTAACTGATTTTTGTCCTCTGACGTCCTTGGGTAGGCAGAAGGAGTCTGGAAGGGCATCAAGGAACTTTTGTGTTGTCTGAGAATTTATAGCACGACTTTTGATGCTCCTTGGTTGGGGTCTGAGCAGATTATTTGTTGCGATTGCAAACGTAATAAAATGGTGGTCCGATAGTCCAGGATTATGTGGAAAAACATTAAGATCTACAACATTTATTCCATGGGACAAAACTAGGTCCAGAGTATGACTGTGGCAGTGAGTAGGTCCAGAGACATGTTGGACAAAACCCACTGAGTCGATGATGGCTCCGAAAGACTTTTGGAGTGGGTCTGTGGACTTCTCCATGTGAATATTAAAATCACCAAAAATTACAATATGATCTGCTATGACTACAAGGTCTGATAGGAATTCAGGAAACTCAGAGAGGAACGCTGTATATGGCCCAGGAGGCCTGTAAACAGTAGCTATAAAAAGTGATTGAGTAGGCTGCATAGATTTCATGACTAGAAGCTCAAAAGACGAAAACGCCATTTTTTTTTTGTGTAAATTGAAATTTGCTATCGTAAATGTTAGCAACACCTCCGCCTTTGCGGGATGCACGGGGGATATGGTCACTAGTGTAACCAGGAGGTGAGGCCTCATTTAACACAGTAAATTCATCAGGCTTAAGCCATGTTTCAGTCAGGCCAATCACATCAAGATTATGATCAGTGATTAGTTCATTGACTATGATTGCCTTTGAAGTGAGGGATCTAACATTAAGTAACCCTATTTTGAGATGTAAGGTATCACGATCTCTTTCAATAATGGCAGGAATGGAGGAGGTCTTTATCCTAATAAGATTGCTAAGGCGAACACCGCCATGTTTAGTTTTGCCCAACCTAGGTCGAGGCACAGACACAGTCTCAATGGGTATGGCTGAGCTGACTACACTGACTGTGCTATTGGCAGACTCCACTAAGCTGGCAGGTTGGCTAACAGCCTGCTGCCTGGCCTGCACCCTATTTCATTGTGGGGCTAGAGGAGTTAGAGCCCTATCTATGTTGGTAGATAAGATGAGAGCACCCCTCCAGCTAGGATGGAGTCCGTCACTCCTCAGCAGGTCAGGCTTGGTCCTGTTTGTGGGTGAGTCCCAGAAAGAGGGCCAATTATCTACAAATTCTATCTTTTGGGAGGGGCAGAAAACAGTTTTCAACCAGCGATTGAGTGCTGAGACTCTGCTGTAGAGCTCGTCACTCCCCCTAACTGGGAGGGGGCCAGAGACAATTACTCGATGCCGACACATCTTTCTAGCTGATTTACACGCTGAAGCTATGTTGCACTTGGTGACCTCTGACTGTTTCATCCTAACATCGTTGGTGCCGACGTGGATAACAATATCTCTATACTCTCTACACTCGCCAGATTTAGCTTTAGCCAGCACCATCTTTAGATTCACCTTAACGTCGGTAGCCCTGCCCCCTGGTAAACAGTGTATGATCGCTGGGTGATTCGTTTTAAGTGTAATACTGCGGGTAATGGAGTCGCCAATGACTAGGGTTTTCAATTTGTCAGAGCTAATGGTGGGAGCCTTCGGCGTCTCAGACCCCGTAACGGGAGGAGTAGAGACAAGAGAAGACTCAGACTCAGACTCCGACTCGCTACATAATGGGGAAAACCGGTTGAAAGTTTCTGTCGGCTGAATGAGCGACACCGGTTGAGCATTCCAACAGTATTTCCCTCCAGAAGCCATGAGAAAGTTGTCCGGCTGCGGGGACTGTGCGGGGGGATTTATAATAACGTTACTATCTGTACTTACTGGTGGCACAGACGCTGTTTCTTCCTTTCCTACACTGAAATTACCCTTGCCTAACGATTGCGTCTGAAGCTGGGCTTGTAACACAGCTATTCTCGCCGTAAGGCGATCGTTCTCCTGTATATTATGAGTACAGCGACTGCAATTAGAAGACATCATGTTCATGTTACTACTTAGCTTCGGCTGTTGAAGGTGTTGACGAACCATGTCCAGATAAAGCGTCCGGAGTGAAAAAGTTGAATGAGGGAAAAAAGTTGCGATGGAAAAACTAAAAATATAAACGGTAATTAAAAACAAAAACAAAACAAAAAACGTAAAGTTGTCAGCTAGCAAAGTAAAGTAAAGTTGGCAGCAAAACGCACAGAAACACGTCTGCAGATTCAATTTGATTAGTTCCAGCTTTGATTAGTTCCTGCGCACGACAAATGTAGCTCGACATTTTCTCTCTCTGTAGTATTGAATAGGTTACCGTCCGGTTGAAATATTATCGATTATGTATGTTAAAAACAACCTGAGGATTGATTATAAAAAACCTTTGACATGTTTCTACGAACATTACGGATACTTTTTGGAATTTTCGTCAGCCCTCGTCTGCCCTTCAGGACCGGCACGAGCCTGTGGTTTTCTGAACATAACGCGCAAACCAAATGGCGGTTTTTGGTTAACTAAACTAATCTTTATCGAAAAAAAAACATTTATTGTGTAACTGGGAGTCTCGTGAGTACAAACATCCGAAGATTATCAAAGTTAAGCGATTCATTTTATTGCTTTTCTGACTTTCGTGACCAAGCTAATTTAAGGCTAGCTGTTCTTAGTGTTTTGTCTAGTGATTGATAAACTTACAAACGCTTGGATTGCTTTCACTGTAAAGCATATTTTCAAAATCTGACACGATAGGTGGATTAACAACAAGCTAAGCTGTGTTTTGGTATATTTCACTTGTGATTTCATGATTATAAATATATGTATATATATTTTTTAAATTTGGCGCTCTGCAGTTTAGCGGTTGTTGTTGATAAATGATCCCGGTAACGGGATCCGTAGCTTAAGGAGTAACTTTGGTAGGCCTAAAACAATCTTTCTCAACTGGGGTCAGTTGGAGCGCTGGGGCACACTGCCTTCATATCATAGGCCTGCAGTATGAAAGGCTAAAAGCCACGCCACACCAAACCTTCACAAACGTTTCTTCACTATTAGAGTAATATCAAAGCAAGTCAAGCCATTGTTTATAGGGAAATACGAGCAGGACATTATATCACAGGCAAACACAACATTACAGTTGGAACTTAAGTTGGCCAAAGAAAAATTAAATAAAGTTCCACAATTGCATCCGACCTAAATAGTGAGTTGCACAGTAGCCTGCTGCATTTTGCCATTTGTGTGGTATGAAAAAATATTCTGCTAATGTCTTCTATCATGTAAATTACATAGAATTGCATGAAATCCATTTATAAAAGGCTCAAATTTGTGTGGAAATCCTAAAAACTTGCTCAACTGTATGCCACTTTGCAAATGCAATTATTGATGCAGCACCCCCAACTCCAAACATCTCCTGGTGGCTATGCTGTTACTGCAGTGCATATAAGTTCTGAGTGCCAATGACAGGACTGTTACAGCAGGGCATACAGGTGCTGAGTGCACACGACATCAGGGGATAGAAGCAATCTATTTATTTCTCTGTGGAGTTTCTCTACTTCAAATGTAGAGTAATGACCACTTCCTTAACGCTCCACACGGTCAGTTATGGCTGACAGCAGGAGATGGAACCGTTATGGGGCCGCCCTACTGTACCTCCTTGCCAGTCCAAATAAAATAATGAAATATTGATCATGTATTTGACCGAGAGAAAGACACATCAACCTCAGTTAAAGCAGCTGAGCGAGCTAAACAGCTGTCCTCTGTCTCTGTATGTTTTGACCATGAATCGGATGCTGTTTGGACCAAAAGAGTATGGCATGTCATAGTATTTCTGTCCAGACAGCATCAAATACATCTGCTACATATAGTTAGACAGAGGGGCGCTGTTAAGCTCGCTCAGATGCTTTCTCCAGTGAAATAGTTTCAGCAGAGAGGAAGAGGCCGAAGCAAGAGGGCTCACTCTCACCAAAATCTGTCTAGAATAAGCCCAATGCGTTTCTATGGGAATAATATGCAGACCTAAGCTTTCCACTTGCCTTCCCGCCTTTGGGACAAAGAGTTCCATTGTTAGGACGGAGACATGAGCATTTCATTATTATATACAGATCTCTGGTTTCAGCCTCTTGTGGATTGAAAAGGAATGTTGGCAGGTGCACATTGCACTGTTACGATGCTGGATTGCCCTAAAGTAAAGTAATGTTTCGACAAAATTATATAATTACACCTGTCTAAATAAAATCATTCAAAACACTTCACCTGCGAGGATGACTCAGCCACAGAGGATCATTCGGTTCTTTTGAAGAAATAGCTGTGGGTTGTTTCAAATCATAAGTGTGTAGGCCTATGTCTATTTGGGAAGCCTTCAATTTGCGAAGTGCGAGTGGAGATAGGTCTAGCTGATTGAGTTGTGGCAATCAGTGAAAGTGTCTAAAAGTGTGTGAAGATAATGTGTCTTGGGTATAATTTAAAATGTTGCATCAAGATGAACGGGAGGTTTTGTGTGGCAAAGATATGGTCCGTCTTTCTCCTGAATGCAAATGTAGGAAAGAGCCCATTTGGCAATGTCTGATTTCTGATTGTCTTCACTCATCACATACACCACTAATATGCTGAGCTTCTCAGTCAATTTTTTCTTCACCTCACACAAGTCAACGAAGCCACCAGTGGATCACAGTATATCAATGTGTCCATAGGCTGGTGCTCTCGCCATAGTTGAATTTTAACTTTCAGATTTTTAGCATTTTACTTCAGATTTGTATGTATGATGTCACGGATCACCCCAGTACTGCTGCTCATTCTGTTCACCAGTTCCGGAGGTCGACGTCACCGGCTTTCTAGGCTTCACTGAACTGGATTCATTATCATCAACCCCGGACTGTCTTGTCTGATAACCCACACCCGGTTCCCATTTCCCCTGATTAGTATGTTATACGTATATGTGCCCTCTGTTCCCCGTTGTCCTTGTCGGTTATTGTTCCCATGTCAGTTGGTCGTGTGACTACCTATGCGTTGGTTCAGATTCTGTGCTGCATGTTTTGTGCATTGAGTATTACGGGGTCTCGTCCCGTATCGTTCTATCAGGTTTATCGTCACTCTTTTGTTTGGGTACATTCCAGTGTTTGTATACGTGTTTGTTTTGGGTGTATTAAAAACCCCTATTATGTATTCCTTCGCCTGTTTTCAAATCCTTTATACCAGCGTGACAGAATAACCAACCCAGACAAATGGAGACAGCAGGAAAGGCCGAGCTGGCGATCATTGTAGGGACAGTACAGCACAACAAGGACTGTCTCTCCAGACTCTGTATGTGGACAGCTGGCAACCATCCTGCGCCTGGAGTGGAATGTGCAGTCCCTCCAGTCTCCAGCACCGATTCCGGTACCAGCTCCCACACCACGACCTACCTCCGTTCCATCGGAGCCGGTCCGCGGAATACAATGCGACCTGTACCTTACTCGCTATGCCGAAGCTGTTTCCGGAAGAGACGGGGTTACCACCATCATCTCGCCACTGACCAGACGGGCTCTGGACTGGGGTACCGTGCTCTGGGAGATGGGCGGACCCGAGGTTGAGTCCTATGAGCGCTTCACCCTTCTCTTCCGCTCGGTGTTTGATCATCCTGTGGAGGGCAAAGGGCGGTGAGCGTCTACTCCGAGTACGCCAGGGAGCTAGGACCACCTCGGAGTTCGCAACCTGTGATGACAACCTGTCACTCGACCAGCTCATCAGCATGGCGAACTAGTTGGACAACCTCCTGTGGTCCCGAAGGAAACCTGCGTGGAATCAGGAGCCCATGGCTACACATGCTCCGTGGCCAGTGCCGATGGAGGTAGGCTTGGCACGTTTGCCCGAGGCAGAGCAGGAGAAGGAGGAATCTGGGCCTCTGCTTCTATTGTGGGGAAAGGGGTCTGAAGGCACGTTTCACCACTGCTCCTGTGTTAGCACATCCCGACCCCTCACTTCCCTTCATCGTCGAGGTGGATGCCTCCGAAGTAGGAGTCGAGGCAGTGTTATCCCAGCGCACCGGAACCCCTCCAAAGATGCGGCCTTGCGCTTTCTACTCCAAGCAGCTGAGCCCCGCCCATAGGAACTACTAAGTAGGGGACCGGGAACTCTTGGCAGTCAAGAAGGCGTGGAGGCACTGGCTGGAGGGGTCCAAATACCCTTGCCTGGTGTGGACGGACCACCTCAATCTGGAGTACATCAGGGCAACGAAGAGGCTAAACCTCTTTTTAATCACGTCTTCTGGCATTGCGGTATACCGGAGGATATTGTGTCAGACCGTGACCCTCTGTTCACCTCACGTGTATGAAAGGCGTTCATGGAACGCCTGGGGATCACGGTCAGTTTCACCTCCGGGTATCGTCCTCAAGCTAATGGGTAGGTGGAAAGGGTCAATCAGGTGGTGGGCAGGTTCTCGAGGTGTTACTGTCAGGATTGGAATGGGGAGTGGGCAGATTATCTACCTTGGGCGGAGTACATGCAGAATTCCCTCCACCACTCCTCTACTAACATCATTCCTTTCCAGTGCGTGTTGGAATATCAGCCGGCCCTGGCAACTTGGCATCCGAGCCAGACCGAGGCATCCGAGCCAGACCGAGGCTAAGCACACTCGTCTCTCTAGTATGTTATATATGTGCCCTCTGTTCCCCATTGTCCTTGTCGGTTATTGTCGGTTATTGTTATTGTTAGTACCTATGCGTTGTTTCAGCTTCAGTGCTGCGTGTTTTTGTGCTGCGTGTATTACGGGTCTCGTCCCGTGTTGTTCTACGAGGTTTATCCTTGCTCTTTTGTTTGGGTACCATCCCAGTGTTTTGTATAAGTGTTATGGATGTATTAAAAACCCCTATTATGTATTCCTGCGCCTTTCTCCAAATCCTTTATACCAGCATGACACATGACAATGATTTTGAGAAGCGAAAACATTTTTATTGAAATTAAACTGTTCCACAAAAATAATAACTGGCATGCAGATCGGTAGAAATGGTAGGATAAACTTGAAACTCACAAGCTTGTTTACGTGCACACATAGGAGGTCCCGGGACAAACGTGCCTGCCTATGGAAATCAAATGTACCGTCCAACTGATTTGTTCTGGCGCTGGATAGAACATAGCTTTTGCAAAGAAAATTGTTGGTGATGTATTTAAATGAGGCAGCCCTGTAGACAAGGAGGGAAGCTAATAAGTTTAAAGTCAAGAAATGTTAGATGCTTGCAACCACAGCTTTTCACACTGAGTAAGACATTGAGAACATGTTTGAAGTTACTACTTTGACAAACATTAAATACTGCCTGCCTGCTGCTAGATCTTGGACTTGGATAATTAGAGAGGAATTCAGAGAGTATAATGAGCCAATGAAGACATTTGTAGTCAAATGAACTTTCCCACAACCCTACCAAGCTCTTGATGAAAATGTAAAATGTTTTTGTCTCAATTAAATGTGATAGTAGTTCAACTGTGTCCCTCCCCTAACCCTGATGAGCAACATGGGGTTATGAACAATTTGTTTCTGTGCAATTAAGTATTTTGTTGATGTAAGCCCAATCGAGGGCATATTTGAATGCTTTTCAGCATAGGGGCTGTGATTGGGACAGGAAATGTCACTTCCATAAAGTTCTTTAGGAAAGCTTTTTGTAAAACATGCACCTTACATTAGATCATTAATCTGTCTCTGCAATTTGAACTTTTAGTCTACAGCAGGCTCTAAACTGTAGCCACTAGCCACATACAGTGAGATTCATGATGGTGGCTCATGGCTAGATGGCGATGCATGAAGATGGCTGTGTAAGCACATGAAGCAGGCATGAATGTGAAAACAGACAATATGCTCCTAAAGTATTGGGACAGTGAGTGACATATTTTTGGTTGTTTTGGATCTGTACTCCAGCACTTTTGATTTGATTTAAAGTGCAGACTTTCGGGTTTAGTCTGAGGGTGTTTTCATCCAGATCGAGTGAACCGTTTAGAAGTTACAACACTTTTTGTACATAGTCCTCCCATTTTAGGGGACCAAACGCATTGGGGCAAACTCACTTATGTGTATTAAAGTAGTCAAAAGTTTAGTATTTGGTTCCATATTCCTAGCACGCTTGATTACATCAAGCTTGTGACTCTACAAACTTGTTGGATGCATTTGCTGTTGGTTTTGGTTGTTTTAGATTATTTTGTGCCCAATAAAAATTAAGGGTAAATAATGTATGGTGTCATTTTGGAGTCACTTTTATTGGAAATAAGAATAGAATGTGTTTCTAAACACTTCTACATTAATGTGGATGCTGACATGATTACGGATAGTCCTGAACGAATCGTAAATAACGATGAATGAGAAAGTTACAGAGGCATAAATATCATACTCCCCCAAAATATGCTAACCTCCCCTGTTATTGTAATGGTGAGAGGTCAACATGTCTCAAAACAATATGTGGTCCAGAGGAGGCTGGTGGGACGAACTATAGAAGGACACGCTCATTGGAATGGCTAGAAGCTCGTCCTCCTGTAGCTCCTCACACCAGCCTCCTCTGATGTGGTTCTAGTAGATCACTTCCTGATGCCACATACATGAAGCATCAATGTGCATGTTTCTGTTCCTGGACCCTGACATGGCTGCACACATTTGCCTGAGAAGGGTATTCTTCCACACATCCATAAGTGGTTGAGCGTGTGTGAAGTGTCTTATGCACTAACAATACCTGAAGAAATCTATCAAACTTTGTCACCAAGGTGATATGTTTGCGTATGTAAAGTCTTGGTAGACCATTTGATAAGAGCTAAATGTCGAATGATTTCCCTTTAGTTTGTTCCACACTTTCACATCCCCTCAGGGAATCCACTTCTGGCTCATCTGTAATTGCTCACGGTAATTGCGTACTGTGGCTGTAAGCATAGCTGATTATACCCTCAGTTGATCCTGCTCTGGCAGGAAAAGGTCTCTCAGGCTGAGGACACTACCCACAAAAGTCTGTGGGAGCATGAAATTTGATTAGCACTTTCTGAATGTGATTATGTCGCATTATATTAGCAATGGTAGCGGGACTTCTGGTAAATGGTGTCTAAGCCTGTTACAGACAATGATGGTAACCCCAGTTAATTACAACAGTCTGTTTTAGTCAGGTGTGCAAAAGGTTGTGGTCGTTTCATAATTATGTTAATTATTTAAGGGTCCTTTCTTTTTTTTCAGGGGACTGGGGGAGATTTTGTGTTATTGGCAGGGCATTTATAAGAGAGGAATATGAGTGAAATTGAGTGGTGGAAAGGGGGATCAAGCCGTTGCCTCTAGGGGCATATGTGGTCCAGGGGTGGCAGCACTACCACTAGACCAGCCCCCGGTACTTAGGGTAATTTCTTATGTGGTTGCTGTGTTTCTGGATTTTGTAGCTCCATGCGATAAACAAGTGAAGCTGTCCTTATATTGATGGTTTTTGCTTAGATCGATGGAGGCTTTTTTCCCGGCCTGTGCTTGATTATCGAACAGCATCTTCACACACTTTTATGCCTAATTGACCAAATCCTGTTGCATACGACTTAGTGCACATATTGCCTGGTTTGGAGCTGCTGAGAGTTGGGCTTCCCCCAAGAAAACACTTTCCTCCCCAGCAGTTATAAAAGAACTAGCAAATCCCGTTGGGAGATTTTCCCTGTCACTCTGAATCTGCCCCTGGGTGATGCTTCCACTTCATACACCTGTCTGATGCTGTAGAGTCAGTATTTCCGCTCACTCATCTCTCGCTCTCTTTCTCTCCCCCTTCGCCCCCTCTCTCTCACTCTCTCAGCAGAGCAGAGGGAAGTATCTCCGCACAACCACTCATCTCTCTCTCTCTTTCTCTCCCCCTTCGCCCCCTGTCTCTCACTCTCTCAGCAGAGCAGAGGGAAGTATCTCTGCACAACCACTCATCTCTCTCTCTCTTTCTCTCCCCCTTCGCCCCCTCTCTCTCACTCTCTCAGCAGAGCAGAGGGAAGTATCTCCGCACAACCACTCATCTCTCTCTCTCTTTCTCTCCCCCTTCGCCCCCTGTCTCTCACTCTCTCAGCAGAGCAGAGGGAAGTGTCTCCGCACACCCACTCATCTCTCTCTCTCTTTCTCTCCCCCTTCGCCCCCTCTCTCTCACTCTCTCAGCAGAGCAGAGGGAAGTATCTCCGCACAACCTTTTCTGTGTAATGCACGGAAGTGATGGCATCAGCTCACCTCAGTAATATAATTGCCAGTTGTCTACTTAGGTCTCCCCATTAAAGTTCTAGTTACAGAGTATTATAGGCCTGCAAGGAGGAATTTTAAGGAATTTTTTGAGGGAACCTGTGTGGGATTTGTTAATCGTGTGGAACGCTGCAGTTGTTTACGTCAAGTTGTTTTGGCGCCAATCTGAAGCTCTGCCAAGGAACTCTGTTGTGGTTAAACAACATGCTGAATTAAAAATCAACCAATTTGTTTTATTAGTCAGTAAAGACAGGACTTGTTTATATCTCAGCTCAGCATTCACTACACTTGAACTGCCTTGCACCTAGCAGAGAGACATATCAACATCAGTACACTACTAAGAATGAAGCAATGTATTGGGCAGGTATTCTTATGTGGACAGTGTAACTTAGCCAGGTTTAGTCCCAAAAACCAAGATGTGGACTCCAATCAACAACAAGGGGCTAGCCACCTGTGCATTTGAAATCATAATCCATTTCCTTGATGACAGGCATTATGTTGTCATGGGAACATTAGCCTTTTGATCTTTGCCTTGCTTCCTCGTGTTGCTACACCAGCTGAGGCTTTGTCAGCGGCTGTTCATTATGTGAGCATCACGGCCGAGGGCTGTGTTGGTGTTAATGGATGTTTAGTTCCCGCTCCCGTCCCACCTGCCTCGTCTAACTTCACAGCTTGAGCATCACTCAGTGGAGGATCGTTTTGGAACATTCAGTATCTCTCTCATTTCAGTCACTCAGCTACTCCACTGAAATATGCAGTAGGACATTTGCGTCAATGTGAAAATCAGCCTGTGCTTCTAAGATGTTTATTTGTCTGCTTGGGCGACATATTTTTCCATTTCGGTCTACTGACAGCTCTTTGGTACATTTTAATCATATGGCTGGCCCTCTGTTCTCTTTAAACATAGAGCATGGTGTGTGGGGAATATTCACACTGAAACCTGTAAGCCATGATAGCTTTGACACACAATTTCCTAACGTTCTTTCCATTAGTGCATATAAGAGCGTTCTCACCTGTTCGGAGTCTGTCAAGAGCTTTTACACACTATGCACAGTCACATAACACTTGTGCTCAAAAACACTCTGTACTCTCTCTCTCTTTCTCTCTCAATTCAATTCAAAGGACATGGGAAACATATGTTTACATTGCCAAAGCAGTTGTTTTTTCTTGTGTTACTTTTTGATTTTGTTTATATTTTTTCTTCTCTTTATTTTGTTTAGTAAATATTTTATTAACTCTACTTCTTGAACTGCATTGTTGGTTAAGGGCTTGTGAGTAAGGTCTGTACAGTGGCTTGCGAAAGTATTCACGCCCCTTGGCATTTTTCCTATTTTGTTGCCCTACAACCTGTAATTAAAATTGATTTTTTTTGGGGGGGTTGTATCATTTCATTTACACAACATGCCTACCACTTTGAAGATGCAAAATGTTTTTCATTGTGAAACAAACAAGAAATTCGACAAAAAAACGATTTACCCCCCAAGGTCAATACTTTGTAGATCCATATTTTGCAGCAATTACAGTTGCAAGTCTCTTGGTGTATGTCTCTATAACTTTGGCACATCTAGCCACTGGGATTTTTTCCCATTCTTCAAGGCAAAACTGCTCCAGCTCCTTCAAGTTGGATGGGTTCCTCTGACATATACAGCAATCTTTAAGTCATACCACAGATTCTCAATTGGACTGATGTCTGGGCTTTGACTAGGCAATTCCAAGACATTTAAATGTTTCCCCTTTAACCACTCGAGAGTTGCTTTAGCAGTATTTGTCATTGTCCTGCTGGAAGGTGAACCTCTGTCCCAGTCTCAGATCTCTGGAAGACTGAAACAGAATTCCCTCAAGAATTCCCCTGTATTTAGCTCTATCCATAATTTCTTGAATTCTGACCAGTTTCCCAGTCCCCACCGATGAAAAACATCCCCGCATCTTGATGCTTCCACCACCATGTTTCCCTGTGGGGACGGTATTTTCGGGGTGCTGATAGGTGTTGGGTTTGCGTCAGACATAGCATTTTCCTTGATGACCATAAAGCTAAATTTCTGTCTCATCTGACCAGATTACCTTCTTCCATATGTTTGGGGAGTCTCCCACATTCCTTTTGGCGAACACCAAACATGTTTGCTTATTTTTTCTAGAAGTAATGGCTTTTTTTCTGTCCACTCTTCCATAAAGCCCAGCTCTGTGGAGTGTACAGCTGAAAGTGGTCCTATGGACAGATAATCCAATCTCCGCTGTGGAGCTTTGAAGCTCCTTCAGGGTTATCTTTGGTCTCTTTGTTGCCTCTCTGATGAATGCCCTCCTTGCCTGGTCCGTTAGTTTTGGTGCGCAGCCCTCTCTTTGCAGGTGTGTTGTGGTGCCATATTCTTTCCATTTTTTAATAATGGATTTAATGGTGCTCTGTGGGATGTTCAAAGTTTCTGATTTTTTTTTATATCCCAACCCTGATCTGTACTTCACAACTTTGTCCCTGACCTGTTTGGAGAGCTCCTTGGTCTTCATGGTGCCCCTTGCTTAGTGGTGTTGCAGACTCTGGGTCCTTTCAGAAGAGGTGTATATATACTGAGATCATGTAATGATCATGTGACACTTAGATTGCACACAGGTGGACTTTATTTAACTATTTATGTGAGCACTTCCTTCTGAAGGTAAATGGTTGTACCAGATCTTATTTAGGGGCTTAATAGCAAAGGGGGTGAATACATATGCACACACCACTTTTCCATGTTTTTTTAGTTTTTATATTTCACTTCACCAATTTGGACTATTTTGTGTATGTCCATTACATGAAATCCAAATAAAAATATATTTAAATTGCAGGTTGTAATGCAACAAAATAGGAAAAACGCCAAGGGGGATGAATTATTTTGCAAGGCACTGTACCTGTTGTATTCGACACATTTGACAAATACAATTTGAATTGATTTGAAATAGATAATAACAAATGTGAAATAAACAATTTAAAAAAAAAAAAAATAATTGCTATAAAAATTTACAGTAAACATTACACTCACAAAAGTTCCAAACAAATAAAGTAATTTGTCTATATACATATACATCTCACTCTCTCTCTCTCGCTCTCTCTCTGTCTCTGTCTCTATTTCTCTTTCTCTCTGTCTCTCTGTATATATCTGTCTCTGTCTCTCTCTCTCGCTTGCTCTCTGTCTCTGTCTCTCTCTCTCTCTTTCTTTCTCTCTCTCTCTTTCTCTCTCTCAATTTCAATTTAAGGGCTTTATTGGCATTGGAAACATATGTTTACATTGCCAAAAGCAAGTGAAATAGATAATAAACAATGCAAAATGAACAGTAAAAATGACATTCATAAAAGTTCCAAAATAATAAAGACATTTCAAATGTCATATTATGTCTATATACAGTGTTGTAATAATGTGCAAATAGTTAAAGCACAAAACGGAAAATAAATTAACACAAATATAGGTTGTATTCACAATGGTGTTTGTTCTTCACTGGTTGCCCTTTTCTTGTGGCAACAGGTCACACATCTTGCTGCTGTGATTGCACACTCTGGTATTCCACCCAAAAGATATGGGAGTTTATCAAAATTTGATTTGTTTTCGAATTCCTTGTGGATCTGTGTAATCTGAGAGAAATATGTTTTTCTAATATGGTAATACATTTGGCAGGAGGTTAAGAAGTGTAGCTCAGTTTCCCCTTCATTTTGTGGGAAGTATGCAAATAGCCCGTCTTCTCTTGAGAGCCAGGTTTGCATACGATGGCCTTTCTCAATGGCAAGGCTATGTTCACTGTCTGTACATAGTCAAAGATTTCTTTAATTTTGGGTCAGTCACAGTGGTCAGATATTCTGCCACTGTGTACTCTCTCTTTAAGGCCAAATAGCATTCTAGTTTGCTCTGTTTTTTTGTAAATTCTTTCCAATGTGTCAAGTAATTATCTTTTTGTTTTCTCGTGATTTGGTTAGGTCTAATTCTGTTGCTGTCCTGGGGCTCTGTGGGGTCTGTTTATGTTTGTGAACAGAGCCCCAGGACCAGCTTGCTTAGGGGACTCTTCTCCAGGTTAATTTCTCTGTAGGTGATGCCTTTGTTTTGGAAGGTTTGGGAATCGCTTCCTTTTAGATGGTTCTAGAATTTAACCGCTCTTTTCTGGATTTTGATTTAAAAAGAATGTTTACAAAAAAGTATTTAACCAGGCAAGTCAGTTAAGAACAAATTCTTATTTACAATGACAGCCTAGGAACAGTGAGTTAACTGCCTTGTTCAGGGGCAGAACGACAGATCTTTACCTTGTCAGCTCGGGGATTCAATCTAACAACCTTTTGGTTACTGGCCCAACACTCTAACCACTAGGCTACCTGCCGCCCCAATAACTAGCGGTTATCAGCCTAATTCTGCTCTGCATGCATTATTTGGTGTTTTACGTTTTGGTGTTTGGTGTTTGTCCCATTTTGTGAATTCTTGGTTGGTGAGCGGACCCCAGACCTCATAACCATGAATGGCAATGGGTTCTATAACTGATTCAAGTACTTTTAGCCAGATCCTAATTGGGATGTTGAATTTTATGTTCCTTTTGATGGCATAGAAGGCCCTTCTTGCCTTGTCTCTCAGAAATCGTTCACAGCTTTGTGGAAGTTACCTGTGGCGCTGATGTTTAGGCAGAGGTAAGTATAGTATTTTGTGTGTTCTAGGGAAACGGTGTCTAGATGGAATTTGCATTTGTGGTCCTGGCAACTGTACCTTTTTTGGAACACCATTATTTTTGTCTTACTGAGATTTACTGTCAGGGCCCAGGTCTGACAGAATCTGTGCAGAATATCTCAGTGCTGCTGTAGGCCCTCCCTGGTTGGTGTCACGTCTGTCGTTAGAATGAGACCAAGGCGCAGCGTGATATACGTACATTCTCTTTTAATGAATGAACACCGAGCAAACCAACAAAATGAACAAACGCAACGTGAAGCTATACAAAATAGTGCTGACAGGCAACTACACATAGTCAAGATCCCACCAACACAAATAAGGAAATGACTACCTAAATATGATCCCCAATCAGAGACAACGATAAACAGCTGCCTCTGATTGGGAACCATATCAGGCCACCATAGAAATACAAAAACACCTAGATGACCTACCCAAGTCACTCTCACGCCCCAACCGACACAGAAAAAAAAGCTTACTATGGTCAGGGCGTGACAGTTGGGGACATAAGCACCAGATCATCAGCAAACCAGTAAGGTGAGTCCGGGTGCTGCAGACAGTTCTAGTGCCCTCACCAATTCGTTGATATATAGGATGGGGCTTAAGCTGCATCCCTGTCTCACCCCCCAGCCCTGTGGAAGAAATGTGTGTGTTTTTTGCCCATTTTAACTGCACCCTTGTTGTTTGTGTACATGGATTTTATAACGTCTTATGTTTCCCCCATTACCCCTTTCCATCAATTTCAATAGCAGGCCCTCATGCCAAATTGAGTCAAAAGCTTTTTTGAAATCAACAAATCATGAGAAGACTTTGCCTATGATTTGTTTGTCTTATGGTAATTTGGTAAAAAGCCAATTTGACATTTGCTCAGTACATTGTTTTCACTGAGGAAATGTACGAGTCTGCCGTTAATGATAATGCAGAGGAATTTCCCAAGGTTGCTGTTGACGCATATCCCATGGTAGTTATTGGGGTCAAATTTGTCTCCACTTTTGTGGATTGGGGTTATCAGTCCTTGGTTCCAAATATTGGGGAATTTGTCAGAGCTGATGATGATGTTAAAGAGTTTTTTGTATAGCCAATTGGAATTTGTGGTCTGTATATTTTATCATTTAATTTAAGATATCATCAATCCTACAGTCTTTCTTGTGTTGGAGGGTTTGTATTTTGTCCTGTAGTTCAGTCAATGTAATTGGAGAATCCAGTGTCTTCTGTTAATCTTTAATAGTTGATTCTAAGATTTGTATTTGATCATGGATATGTTTTTACTGTTTGTTCCATGTTATCGAGTCAAAAAGATTGGAGAAGTGGTTTATCCATGCATCATTTTGGATAGATAACTCTTCGTGTTGTTGTTTGTTTAGAGTTTTCCAATGTTCCAAGAAGTGGTTAGATTCTTTCTCTCTGTCTCTCTCTGTCTCTCTCTCTCTCAATTCAATTCAATTCAAAGGGCTTTATTGACACGGGAAACATATGTTTATATTGCCAATGCAAGTGAAATTGATAATTTCACTTTTGTTTATTATCTATCAAAATGAACAGTAAATATTACACTCAAAGTTTCAAAGGAATAGACACATTCAAATGTCATATAATGACTATGTACTATGTTCTGCTGTGATGGCACACTGTGTTTTTTCACCCAATACATATGGGCATTTATCAAAATTTGATTTGTTTTGGAATGCTTTGTGGGTCTGTGTAATATGAGGAAAATATATGTCTCTAATATGGTCATACATTTGGCAGGAGGTTAGGAAGTGCAGTTCACGTTCCACCTGCTTTTGTAGGCAGTGTGCACATAGCTTGTTTTCTCTTGAGAGCCAGGTCTGCCTACGGCAGCCTTTCTCAATAGCAAGGCCATGCTCAGTGTGTCTGAACATAGTCAAAGATTTCCTAACATTTGGGTCAGTCACAATGATCAGGTGTTCTGCCACTGTGTATTCTTAGTTTAGGGCCAAATATCATTCCAGTTTGCTCTGTTTTTTTGGTAAATTCTTTCCAAAGTGTCAAGTAAATATCTTTTAGGTTTTTCATGATTTGGTTGGGTCTAATCGAGATGCTGTTCCTGTCCTGAGGCTCTGTGGGGTCTGTTTATGTTTGTGAACAGAGCCCCAGGACTAGCTTGTTTAGGGGACTCTTCTCTAGGTCTCTCTCTCTCTGTCTCTCTCTCTCTCTCTCACACACACACACACACACACTCTCACACATACACACAAAGCTCTGAACTCTTTGGTCTTTTTAAGCAACTTGCTCACTCTAAGGGAATTCTGAGTGCTCTGAGGTGATTTCTTCCCTATCACTATTTGACTGAAACAAACAGAATCATCTCCCTAAGGATTCAACTCCTCCAGCTGTATCTGATTTACAGGGGAAAAGGGCAACTTTGGTTCACTTCTGCCAGTTCTCTTGTGAAGTTATGTTTACTCTCAAGGGATTTAAGAATAACTCCTTGAGAATAACTGGTTGAATAAATTGAATAAAATAATCTAGTATGAATAATAGACACAGTCAGGTCTCCTGAAAAATGTCCCTCTTCAGTGAACCAGGAAGAACCTACCGGGGCTGTACTTGTCACGTTCTGACCCTAGTTCTTGTGTTATTTCTTTGTTTTAGTTGGTCAAGACGTGAGTTGGGTGGGTTATCTATGTTTTGTGTTTCTATGTTGGGTTTCTCGTTTGGCCTAATATGGTTCTCAATCAGAGGCAGGTGTTAGTCATTGTCTCTGATTGGGAACCATATTTAGGTAGCCTGTTTTCTGTTGTGTTTTGTGGGTGGTTATTTCCTGTTTGGTGTTTTTGTGTTTCACCTTTCGAGACTGTTCGTGTGTCGGTTTATGGTTTTGTTTCAGTGTTCAGTTTTATTATTAAAACATTATGGACACTTACCACGCTGCATCTTGGTCCTCTTCTTCTCCTCCAGACGATGAACGTTACAGTACTTCCGAACATTATAAAAAGTTTTTCGTTTTTTTCTCTGTGTCAAAATGCGCATTGGCTAATTAAAATCATTGACATAGTTGTAAGTGAACAAACGCTATATGTTAGCTGTTCCCATCAGATAGCCTGACAGGCTTAGACCTGTGCTAACCTGCACAGCTGGCCGTGATTATATTGGGTTCAAAATTCCGTATCAGCCCATTAAAATCATTGACGGCATTGGACTTGATGCAACATTACATGAAAGCTTCCTTAAAAGAAGTCCAACAGCATGCTCGGATAACCAAAGCAACTAGATCACGGGTGTATGACTGACGTTTGTTATTGGCTGATGCACATTTTGAGACGGAGAAAACCTTTTTCTAATGTTCCCAAGTATGGTCCGAATAGGTTTCATGTTATTGAGACAGAATGCTGGCACTTCAAAAAACATAGTCAATATGTTGTTGTGATTTCCACGAAGTGAAACAGTAACAAATGTTGACGTCTGCACATTTTTTGAATAGCCCAAATGAACGGGCGTCTCCACAGCCTGCTACTTCGCTAATGAAGGTCCTGCCTGTGAATGGCGTGCTTAAGCATAATTAAAAGGGGCTTCTCTCCCCTTGCTGTCTCGTGAAATGAATATTAATTAATAAGCTTAGATGGCGGGAGGAACAAGGGGGGGATCAGCGCATTAGACAAAACAGTGTAAAGCTAAGCTACACCACAAGCCACTGAGGGTTATAATTGCTCTGCAGTTGATTTTACTAATAGCCGCCATAGGAACGCAATCTGTACTGAACATACTGACGCAGAGAAGCATTAGATGTCATGGGGCATAACGCTCCTCTACACCGGGGCTGTGCGAGAAGGTGTGTGGGGACTGGGGAAAATCAATGGGGATGCTTGAGGCTGACTTGACTTCACAGCACCATCGCCGCTTTAAACACACAAGGCCCATGCCTTGCCATCTTCCCAGCCTGCTACGCACTACAGACTGCACAAAACACACTCCTGTCACGGCCAATTTAGCTTCAAGGAAATGCTAGATGATTTTATCTCCTAATTGTGATACCGAAGTGTTTCTGTGATGCTCCCCAGTTTATCCATTATCCTTAAATCCCCTCAAGGGTAAAGGGGACGTCTTGTTGCTATGGCTGAGTGAATCTCTGTCTAGTCTGATGTAAATGTTGATGTAAACTCAAGCATACATTTGACGAATGAAGAGCAAAACCTATATGTGATTTGCTCAGTTGGAAATCCTGTGTTTATTTAGGCGTGCAGGGCTGCACTTTGTGAGCTTTTCATCTGCCCAAGTGTTGCGATATCTATTCATATTCACTTGCCCAGCAGCTCAACATTCATCAAATACAATAAATACAAGACTATGGGAACAAACCAGAATAGGTAAAACCCCCATGCGGACCATAGTTCAGAATTGCAAATTAATCGATGGAAAAGTTTCTCATTGACATTCATCAAAGGAAATGTAATACCGGGAAGGAAAAGCTTTGGTTTTATTCTGTGAAACACAGTTTAGAGATGAGACTGGTGGGCACATGGTTCTATCAAATTAGAGGCGGACCTGGTCTCCATATAGTTCAGATGGAAATCAGCAGGAGACGCGAAATTGGACAGGCTGGGCAGTTCAGAGTGTGAGGAGGCCAAGGTACTGCCATTGAGCAAGCTATTACGTCAGAGGCTATTATAGCTAGTAAATGTGACAGGCTAGAGATGGTGAGAGGAGCTATTCACATGGCTCTAACACATCTGGACAAGAGGAACACCTATGTGAGAATGCTGTTCATTGGCTACAGTTCAGCATTCAACACTATTGTTCCTTCCAAGCTCGTCCGCAAGCTCAGAGCTCTGGGTCTGGACACTACCCTCTGCAACTGGATCCTGGACTTCCTGATGGACAGACCACAGGCTGTGAGGATTGGCAACAACACCTCCTCCACACTGACTCTTAACACAGGGGCCCCCCAGGGGTGTGTCCTCTGCCCTCTCCTGTACTACCTTTTCGCCCATGACTGTGTGGCTTTGCACGACACCAACTCCATCAAGTTTGCTGATGACACCACAGTTGTAGGCTTGATAACCAACAAAGATGAGTCAGCCAACAAAGATGAGTCAACTATTGTAAAGTAGACTGTGTCTGTAAAATGTGTATAAGATGTATAAATTTAAGGTAAAAGCAGACGTGTTTATTAGTTTACTCCAATTGGGGGATCGGTGGTAGGGTTTGCGGGGAATAATAATAAAGGTATATTCTTTTAAAAAGTATGTATGTCTATATAGGGATGTGTATATATGTGTATATGTATGCATGCGTGTATGGATATATATTTACCCAAAATATATGGGGGATTGGAAGTGATGCAGACAATTACATTGATGGAAGCAACATTCTTTCCGCAATATTAAGCTGATCCACCCTTTAAAATAAAAAATAAAAATATTGAAAAAAAAATATTGTACTCTTAATTGTGCCTTCCTGTATTTTTACTAAAATGTCTATTCTATTCTACTGAGCCATTTACTTTATGTTCTAATTCTTACCTTTATTATCTCCTATTGTTGTTTCATTGTCAAGAAGGAACCTGCAAGTAAACATTTCGTTGGACAATGTATACCCAGTGGTGGAAAGTACCTAATTGTCATACTTGAGTTAAAGTAAAGATACCTTAATAGAAAATGACACAAGAAAAAGTGAAAGTCACCCAATAAAATACTACTTGAGTTAAAGTCTAAAAGTATTTGGTTTTAAATATACTTAAGTATCAAAAGTAAAAGTACAAATCATTTCAAATTCCTTAAATTAACCAAACCAGACAGCAACATTTTCTTGTTTCATTTTATTTACGGATAGCTAGGGGCACACTCCAACACTCAGACGTCATTTACAAATGAAGCATTTGTGTTTAGTGAGTCCGCCAGATAAGAGGCAGTGGTGATGACCAGGGATGTTCTCTTGATAAGTGTGTGGATTGGACCATTTTCCTGTCCTGTTAAGCATTCAAAATGTAGCGAGTACTTTTGGGTGTTAGGGAAATTGTATGGAGTAAAAAGTACATCATTTTATTCAGGAATGTAGTGAAGTAAAAGTAAAACTTGTCAAAAATATAAATAGTAAAGTAAAGTACAGATACCCCAAAAAACGACTTAAGTTGTACTTTCTAGTATTTTTACTTGAGTACTTTACAGCACTGTGCATACCATGTGTATCCTGTACATACAACTAATAAAACTTGAAACTTGAGAGTGGGAGAGGGGGCGAGACAAGCAGTACGGAAGCAAACAAAAGTGACCAGGCTGGGAAGACAGTTTAAATATGAGTTTGTGAGGAAAGGAGGATATGCTACCGGAAAATTGTAATTTGTCATGAACATTTTGCTGCTGAGAATTTGAGACCAAAATACCTTATCGTTTGGTATTTTCTCTCTTTTATTTTGTAATGGATTGAAAGACGTGGATGTTCTACTGGTAAAGGGATTACTGCTGTAGCTTGTGGCTAAATGGTGGTACTATGAGAGTGAACCTGTAAAGGCAGTCAATGTTGTTCTCCTCCTCAAACGAGGAGGAGCATGGATAGGACCAAGATGCAGATTGAGGGAAATAAGCCATCTTTTAATGAAAACAGCAAACAAGACACTACAAAACAACAAACGTGACTAACCTTCAACCGTCCATGTGTGGACACAGGAACAAACACCCACAAAACCCCAGTGAAACCCTGGCTGCCTTAGTATGACTCTCAATTAGAGACAAACGATACACACCTGTCTCTAATTGAGAATCATACCAGGCCGAACACAAAAACCAACCTAGAAATACAAAACATAGACTGCCCACCCAAAACACACGCCCTGACCATAAACACATACAAAAACAACATAAAACAGGTCAGGACCGTTACAGAACCCATGAATCATTCATTCCTGCTCTATCCTTGATAAAATACACAGATTTCTAAAATATCTGTTTTTCCCAGATGTGTAGGCTATACATTATTCATGATTTATTTTCCCAGGAGAATTGTCAGATTTCTCTCATTCTCATCTCTTCACAATGAGGGAAAGGATTTCTTCCCAAGGACCTTTATAATTCAAAGGAAGATGACATTGAGGACCCGCAAATGATTACTTACAGTTTTGTCAGTGTTGTAATGGCCACTTGATGGCCTGAGTTAGCTGATATTAACTCAAGGAGAGACATTGCAGTCATTTCCTTGAAAAAGGCACATATGGGGTGCTATGTCAGCAGATCAATAGCAATGTTAGACTGATGTAGACAGCTGTAATATATACGTTTTATGCAGTTGAGTTTGATGATGAACGTGCTAAAGACAGACAGTCCATTTGAAACCCCCCCCCCCCCCCCCCCGCCGAAGATAATGAGGACTTAGGCTCAATGTTTAAAAGGTGAATACTGTACGTGATTAAGTTAGTTTAAAGGTTTAAGGGAAGGGTTAGCTAACATGATAAGTAGTTGCAAAGTAGCTAAAAGATATTAAGCAGTTGAGTTAATAATTAGCTCAAATGCTAAAGTTGTCTGTGATAAATCGAACATGCGACTTTTAGGTTGCTAGCTGTTCGTATCATATGCCCACTCATCCAACCATCCTACTTTTACTTTTGTCTTAAGTAACCTTCTCTCTTAATAAGAAACCATGCCAAACGTAACAAATCTGAGTATCGCAGATTTACATTTACTATGTTACGTCTAGTCTATGAGACCAGGCTGAGTAGGTAGTAGGTTAGTAGTACCATACAGTGTACCATACCATTGAATACGTTCAGTCAAGTTCTTAATTAAGGGTGTCCTTTTTTGTGTACTTGTCTCTTTCACAAGTCCTTCTCTTGTCACTTTGTCAACTTGAGTGAACCGGCTCAGCGACACAAAAAAGGTCAGAGCTCCGTTTCATCTGCGGACTGTCTCTTTCTCTCATTTTCTTTTGCTCACTTGCTTCCTCCCTCTCCACAATTGCACCATTGAGGCTTGTTGGTCTGGATAGCGGGCAGAGAGCATCAAACCGTATCAGTGACTCGCCTCAGTGACTCCTCTCCAAAGACTGTGCAGGGATAAGAAGGGCTGTTGTGTAATTACTGGTGTCCCCTGACTTTTTTCAAGGTCAGATATGCTGTAGTGTAGTGAGTCGGGTCCTTTACCAACACATTAATGGCGGGTTCATGTGCTAGTCAGAAGTAGGAAACTTGGAAATGTGTGACTTTCTAACTGGTTGTAGTTATACACGTGTCATGTTCAACCAGTTAGCAAGTCGGACATTTCTGAGTTTCCTAGATCAGGCTAGCACGTGAATGAGGCATAATGACTAATTTAGCTCCCAATCTTCAGCCCAAGATTAAAGTCCAGGCAGACCAGTGGAGGGTGGTGGTTTAAGGTAACTTTTATGCAAAGCATCATGTCTCTTTATTTATTTTTTCTATAACTTGGCCATTGTTTTACCACAGCCCTTTTCTTATAGGGGTCACGAGTAGTTTTTTAAATATTTATATATATACGATTCTTTGATTAGTTTTGAAAGATATTAGCATGCATGCTTACATCATCATGGATTTATTCATCTTACTTTGTGGAAAATGGCTGATCGTTTCATGTTGTAAATCACACACAGGACAACCACTCTCTTGGATGGATTGATTAAATATTGCAAAATGTAAGGGGGGAGGAAGAGGGACCCCCTCCTTATTTGAACTCGTCCGGCATTTTTGCAGAACGTGATTGGTCAATAGCCTAAGCAAGAGGTTCTGTTTTCCGTGTCTTCTGCACATTTTCAAAATAACTATTCTGAGGAGCTTGGTAGTGTCATAATGGATAAAACAAGAAGAGTGGTGTGGAGAAATTAAGAGGGAAATGGCAACGGTCTCTCGAGGCAGATGCTGCCAAGTGAAACAACATAACAGACATGGTCTGTAGGCCTAGGCTGGCTGCTTCCAAATCAGTCAGTCCGGAGATGATGTTTCTGCGGCAGGGTGGCGTACAACAGTGCCAAGGAGGACAGGTATAGCAGCATACATGGAGCAATAAATACAGTTGAAGTCCGAAGTTTACACACTTAGGTTGAAGTCATTAAAACTCGTTTTTCAACCACTCCACAATTTTCTTGTTAAAAAACGATAGTTTTGGCAATTCGGTTAGGACATCTACTTTGTGCATGACACAAGTAATTTTTCCAACAATTGTTTACAGACAGATTATTTCACTTATAATTCACTATATCACAATTCCAGTGGGTCAGAAGTTTACATACACTAAATTGACTGTGCCTTTAAACAGATTGGAAAATTCCAGAAAATGATGTCATGGCTTTAGAAGCTTCTGATAGGCAAAGTGACATAATTTGAGTCAATTGGAGGTGTACCTGTGGATGTATTTCAAGGCCTACCTTCAAACTCAGTGCCTCTTTGCTTGACATCATGGGTAAATCTAAAGAAATCAGCCAAGACCTCAGAAAAAACATTGTAGACGTCCACGAGTCTGGTTCACCCTTGGGAGCAATTTCCAACGCCTCACGGTACCACGCTCATCTGTACAACCTATAGTACGCAAGTATAAACACCATGGGACCACGCAGGAAGGAGACACGTTCTGTCTCCTAGAGATGAATGTACTTTGGTGTGAAAAGTGCAAATCAATCCCAGAACAACATCAAAGGACCTTTTTAACTTCTCTGTGCTACGGGTCCCGGTAGCGGGATTAAATTCGACAACATACGGTGAGCGCCATAAATAGTCATATTAAACATTCCTAAAAATACAAGTGTCTCACATGGTTCAAAAGCCTAGAATCTTTATAATTCAACTGCGTTGTCAGATTTAAAAAAGGATTTACTGCGAAAGAATACGATGCGATTATCTGAGGACAGAGCCCCATACCAAAATACTATTTCAACCAGCATAGGCGTAACAAAATCACAGAATGCAATAAAATAAATTGTTTACCTTTGACAATTTTCCTCTGTTTGCAATCCCAAGGCTCATTGTTACACAATGAATGTCTTTTGTTCGGTTAAATCCATTTTTATAGCCTAACACGAAACATTTTGTGAACCCCTGGTGTTGTGAATTCCGTGTCATCAATTTTCGACTAAACATTTGACGCAAATACACAGACTAAACGTGACTTTATCCAGTCATGTTTGGTTTCATTGCAATCAACTGTTTGTTTGTACCACAACCAAACTTGATGGGTCATTTCGCGGGATGTATTGACCGAAAGAAACCGATTGAAAGACAACAAGTAATGACCTCATTGTGCACCAATTATATGACCGCTGTTTAGTTAATTGACTATTTTAACCCAATGACCACTAATCGGCTTGAAATCTAGCTGGGTAGATAGCCAATGAGCAGAGGTAAACGGCAATATTTAATGTTTCTGTGTTGGAAGACCAACCCATGTAGTAAACTCCGGCGTAAAGATGGTGATTGAAGAATCATACTGGAAGGAGCCAAGCTTGTTACGCACAGCACTATTTCGGTAACGCGCATCTTCAGCTGTTTATATATCGAACATCATGGCGAATAAGTCAGGGAAAGCTAAATCTAAGACTAGATATACGAATGTAGACAAAATTATAGAGGAAATTGATCGTGAAAGTGAGGATGTGGAATGGAGTAGAATGTAACAGCAAACCCACACATCTCAAAACAGCGACCATGCTTCCTCCACTCAGTCTACATATTATGGATTAGAGGGAGCATGGTCGAGGTGTCTGCCGCTCCACCCCACCCCCACATGAAATAGCCTATTTGAGGCAGGCCCACAACAATGGCCAAAGCGAAATGGAACAGCACTTTATGTTCTCTGTACTCTATATATCTGTTTATTATACCTGTTGATACAGGGCTCATATGTGAAACTATTCTAACTGAACATTTTCTTTCACAGTGACACTGACTCCGACTGGGAGCCCCCAGTGCCAACGTGTCCATCCCCCTCTGAAGCTGGTTCATCCAGCTGGACCCCTGCTGTCTCTGGCTCCACACCTCCCGGGCCATCTAGAGGTGTGAAGGCACTGACAAAGAAGCGGAGGAGGAGAAGTGTGCCATCCGCTAACAGAGGGACAGAAGGGCGTTAGCACACTGTCCTAGAAGATGATGTGGAGCCACCCCAACCAACTTTTAGGCCGAAAAGGAAGCCAGGACCTCAGGTGAACACGACCGCAACTTACAGCCCCCTTCAGCTTTTTCAGCTGTTTTTCACACAATCCGTTGTAGATTCGCTCGTGTCTAACACAAATAAGTATGGGGAGAAGAAGCAAGCAGGCAAAAAGGTAGCATGGAAGCCCATATCCATGTCAGACTTTTTCTGCTACTTTTCACTGGTCATCTACATGGGGCTGGTGAAGCTGAAAAGCCTGGGGGATTACTGGAAAATGTCATCTCTCTACCAACTGCCTTTCCCCATGACTGTTATGTCCTGCAAAAGGTTTCTGGTTCTCTCACAGGCGCTTCATATCAGTGACCCAAAGGTTGATGAAGCGAATGACAAGAAAAGAGGCTCAGCAACGTTTGATAGACTGTGCAAAATCAAACCTCTCTACCACAGCATTGTTGAGGCCTGCAAGACCTACTTTCAGACAGCCCAGAATGTGTCAATAGATGAGAGGATGGTAGCCTCAAAGGCCAGAATTGGCCTCAAACAATACATGAGAAACAAACCAACCAAGTGGGGTTACAAGCTGTTTGTGTTGGCTGATTCTGTGTGTGCCTACACATGCAATTCTTTAGTCTATGAGGGGAAGAACAGTTTTGATACCGGTAAGGGACTTAGCTATGACTCTGTAATGGAGTTATTGGATTTTCAACTGCTAGGGAAGGGCTTCAAACTGTTTGTGGATAACTTCTACACAAGCCCTACCCTGTTTGCAGACCTTAGGAAGCGGGAAGTGTGGGCTTGTGGCACCATTCGTACCAACAGGATGGGCTTTCCGAAGACGAAGGTGAACGACATGCCTAAGCGGGCTGAGCGGGGGACCATGCGATGGAGCCGTGAAGATGGCCTGCTGTTTGTAAAGTGGATGGACACCAGAGAAGTGGTGATGTGCACACCAATCCACAAGTCCTTCAGTGGGGATCATGTTGTCAGGTGTGTGAAGGATGGTGCCGGGGCATGGACCACCAAAAATGTCCCCATTCCAACTGCAGTAAAGGACTACAACAAGAGCATGGGAGGTGTGGACCTATCAGATGCGCTGATAGGCTATTACAATGTTCTCCATAAGACGATGAAATGGTACAAGACCGTCTATCATTTCATTGGCATTGCTGTGGTGAATGCATTCATCCTACACAAGGAAATGGCTAAGAGCTGTGGAAAGTCCTTCCTCTCACAGAAAGCCTTCAGAGAGCAGCTCATCAAGGAGCTTGCTGGCTACAGCACCACTGCACCACGCCCTGTCCCTTCTGCTCCTGCTCCTGCCAAGTGTTTATCTGCCCAAATTTATTTGTGCAGGCATGGATGTGCCTAAGGGCCAAAAGGGCACAGCATGGAGGCGTCGCTGTGTTGTTTGCAAGATGAAGTCCCCATCACCTGTACCACATGCACATTTACAGCAGAAAGAGACTGCTATGGCATCTGGCATCAGCAGCACAATATTGTGTAGAGCTTTGGCAAAGTGGGTGGGGTTAGATCCTTCCTGTTTGGCCCTGTCCGGGGGTCTCATCGGAAGGGGTCACAGTGTCTCCTGACCCCTCCTGTCTCTGCCTCCAGTATTTATGCTGCAGTAGTTTGTGTCGGGGGGCTAGGGTCAGTTTGTTATATCTGGAGTACTTCTCCTGTCGTATCCGGTGTCCTGTGTGAATTTAATTAAGTATGCTCTCTCTCTTTCTCTCCTTCTTTCTCTCGGAGGACCTGAGCCCTAGGACCATGCGTCAGGACTACCTGGCATGATGACTCCTTGCTGTCCCCAGTCCACCCGGCCTTGCTGCTGTTCCAGTTTCAACTGTTCTGCCTGCGGCTATGGAACCCTAAACTGTTCATATTTACTCTTGAGTTGCTGTCCTGTTGCACCCTCTACAACCACTGTGATTATTAGTGTCTGACCCTGCTGGTCATCAATGAACGTTTGAAAATCTGTTCTGTTATAATCTCCACCCGTCACAGCCAGAAGAGGACTGGCCACCACTCATAGCCTGGTTCCTCTCTAGGTTTCTTTCTAGGTTTTGGCCTTTCTAGGGAGTTTTTCCTTTCCTTCTACACCTGCATTGCTTGCTGTTTGGGGTTTTAGGCTGGGTTTCTTTACAGCACTTTGAGATATTAGCTGATGTACGAAGGGCTATATAAATAGATTTGATTTGATAGAGGACTGAGGGTCTTACAAATATTGAAAGTGTGTAAATAGTTACCCATGTTATTTTGTAAATGTATATATTTTTTCCTTTTTTTCTTTTTTTCTCCATTTTTTTTGGGGGGGGGGGTGTTAGAATTCCATTTTGGTATTTTTTATAGTTATTTGTTTCAAAATGTATACCTTCACCAATTTGGCCACTTGGGTACATTTGGGCTACTTGTGTGGGACACCTGGGTGACTTCATGATAAATGTCATGTAGCACACTCATTTTGGAAGTTATCATTCTGAAACTTTTCACAAGTACTGTTTCCCTCTTATGTTTTTCACTGAAATTGTCCCCATATTCATATCTGAATGTTTGTTTTATCTTGTTCATTTTAAAGATGATGATACAACAATTAAAAAGAAGAAACGTATGTTTTTTTCATTGTACTATCTAAACCAGATCTATTGTGTTATATTCTCCTACATTCAATTCACATTTACACAAACTTCAGAGTGTTTTCTTTCAAATGGTACCAAGAATATGCATATCCTTGCTTCTGGGCCTGAGCTAGAGGCAGTTAGATTTGGGTATGTCTTCAGGTGGAATTTGAAAGAAGGGGGGGTAGCTGTAAGAGTTAAGATGCTAGAGGAAACTGGTACAAAAGTATCTATATCCACAGTAAAACAAGTCCTATATCGACATAACCTGAAAGGCCGCTCAGCAAGGAAGAAGCCACTGCTCCAAAACCGCCATAAAAAAGCCAGACTACGGTTTGCAACTGAACATGGGGACAAATATCGTACTTTTTGGAAAATTGTCCTCTGGTCTGAATGAACAAAAATAGAACTGTTTGGCCATAATGACCATCATTATGTTTGGAGGAAAAAGGGGGAGGCTTGCAAGCCGAAGAACACCATCCCAACCGTGAAGCATGGGGGTGGCAACATCATGTTGTGGGGGTGCTTTACTGCAGGAGGGACTGGTGCACTTCACAAAATAGATGGCATCATGAGGGAGGAAAATTATGTGGATATATTGAAGCAACATCTCAAGACATCAGTCAGGAAGCTAAAGCTTGGTCGCAAAAGAGTCTTCCAAATGGACAATGACCACAGGCATACTTCAAAAGTTGTGGAAAAATGGCTTAAGGACAACAAAGTCAAAGTATTGGAGTGGCCATCACAAAGCCCTGACCTCAATCCTATATAAAATGTGTGGGCAGAACTGAAAAAGCATGTGCGAGCAAGGAGGCCAACAAACCTGACTCAGTTACACCAGCTCTGTCAGGAGGAATGGGCCAAAATTCACCCAATCTATTGTGGGAAGCTTGTGGAAGGCTACCCGAAACATTTGACCCAAGTTAAACAATTTAAAGGCAATGCTACCAAATACTAATTGAGTGTATGTAAACTTCTGACCCACTGGGAATGTGATGAAAGAAATAAAAGATGAAATAAATCATTATCTCTATTCTTCTGACATTTCCTATTCTTAAAATAAAGTGGTGATCCTAACTGACCTAAGACAGGGAATTTTTACTAGGCTTGAATGTCAGGAATTGTGAAAAACTGAATTCAAATGTATTTGGCTAAGGTGTATGTAACCTTCCGACTTCAACTCTATCACACTTAAACATTCCTCCTCACTCTGTCTATCAAGTGACGTGAAAGGAGTTTCTCTACTCTGAAGTTTGTAAAGAACGGACTAAGAAGCGCTATGTCCCAAGACCACTTGGAGGGGTTCATGTTGATTGCTACAGAGAAAGAGATACTCCTGGCCATTGACAGTGGTGGGGTTAATGACAGGGTTGATGGGATTATTGACAGGGTTGATGGGGTTATTGACAGGGTTGATGGGGTTATTGACAGGGTTGATGGGGTTATTGACAGGGTTGATGGGGTTATTGACAGGGTTGATGGGGTTATTGACAGGGTTGATGGGGTTAATGACAGGGTTGATGGGATTATTGACAGGGTTGATGGGGTTATTGACAGGGTTGATGGGGTTATTGACAGGGTTGATGGGGTTATTGACAGGGTTGATGGGATTATTGACAGGGTTGATGGGGTTAATGACAGGGTTGATGGGATTATTGACAGGGTTGATGGGGTTATTGACAGGGTTGATGGGGTTATTGACAGGGTTGATGGGGTTATTGACAGGGTTGATGGGATTATTGACAGGGTTGATGGGATTATTGACAGGGTTGATGGGATTATTGACAGGATGATGGGATTATTGACAGGGTTGATGGGATTATTGACAGGGTTGATGGGGTAATTGACAGGGTTGATGGGATTATTGACTTGCACTGCTGCACCGCCTGCTGACCATGAAAGGTAGGACAGTCTTCTATGGTTTGAATTTGGATGAAAATACTGCCTGTATTTTGACATATGACTCAATGCTGACTCAATTGAGTGAATGGTTTCTGAAATTGACAAATATGACAGAACTGAGCCCCCCTTCAGGGGGCCAGTACACTTGAAATGTCCAGGCCTAGATGTGGTCCTAGTCCATCCTTGCTCGCAGTGGTGGAAAAAGTACTCAATTGTCATACTTGAGTAAAAGTAGATACCTTAATAGAAAATGACACAAGTTAAAGTGAAAGTCACCCAGTAAATACTACTTGAGTAAAAGTCTAAAAGTATTTGGTTTTAAATATACTTAATTATCAAAAGTAAATGGAACTGCTAAAATGTACTTAAGTATCAAAAGTAAAAGTATAAATCATTTGATATTCCTTATATTAAGTAAACCAGACGGCACGTTTATTTTTATTGACGGATAGCAGGGACACACTCCAACATTCAGACATAATTTACAAACAAAACATCTGTGTTTAGGGATGACCAGGGATGTTCTCTTGATAAGTGTGTGAATTGGACCATTTTCTGTCAAAATGTAACGAGTACTTTTGGGTGTCAAGGAAAATGCATGGAATAAAAAGTACATTGTTTTATTTAGGAATGTAGTGAAGTAAAAGTAAAAGTTGGCTAAATAAAAATAGTTAAGTAAAGTACATATACCCCTAAAAAACTACTTAAGTACTTTACACCACTGCCTGCTCAGTGTATCCATTCTACCATTATTATGTAACATGTTCTTGTCCTGCTACCCCTCCATTTTCCAATTATGTTTTTTTACTACCTATCCCTCACACTGGTTTGCCCACCCTTCTTCTCTCTCTCTCTCTGTCACGCCCTGACCATAGAGAGCCCTCGGGGTTCTCTATGGTGTTTTAGGTCAGGGCGTGACTAGGGGGTGTTCTAGTCTTTCATTTCTATGTTGGTGTGACTATGGTTCCCAATTGGAGGCAGCTGATGATCGTTGCCTCCAATTGGGGATCGTACTTAGTGTGGTCCTTTTCCCACCTGCGTTGTGGGTTATTGTTTTGTCTAGTGGCAATGTGCGCTACGAACTGCACGTTCGTTTATGCTTTGTATTCTTTGAAGTTTCACCTTAATAAATATGTGGAACTCTACGCACGCTGCGCCTTGGTCCGATTATTTATTAAACGACTGACGTGACTCTCTCTCTCTCTCTCTCTCTCTCACCTTTCTCCTTTTCTCTCTCTCTTTCTCCCACCTCTCTCTCGCTCTTTCTTCCACCTCTCTATATATCTCTCTCTCTTTCTCACACACACGGTCTACAGAGATTATCGCCACAGTGTGAGCAGCTAGCGGTGCTCTGTGAGAGAGTCTGACTGACAGGTCTTTGATGCAGCCAGACACATCCTCATGCTCCTGCCATAATTGCTAATTCTGTGCGTACAAAGGTTATCCCCTCAGCGTCTATTAATCATCATGACACCCTCCACTTGTCTCCCTGGATATGCCTTGGAGACTAGGGGGTGACTAGGAGATGGGGAGGAGAGTGGTTACCTGCCAGACCTACTCTCCTGTCTGGGAAGACTGGGAAAGGTTTTCACATGTTTTGCCCATTTTCTTGAGAAAATTCAACATTTTTCTCTATCCAGGGTAGGGAACTGTAGATCGGACATACAGTATACATATACAGGATGACACATTTATTGGTACAATCATGCAACGTCTGCAAAAACTAATTGGTAAGCGAATTGAAGTTTCTAATGCAATTCAGTTCTCTGTTTGATCTGAAGGCAATATTTGCGGTGCCGCCTTGACAACCATGTGATATGATGGACATATTAAAAGTTCACTTCCCAAACTGAGACATCACATCATTTCATGGTATTGATTGAGGCCACAGTTGATCCTTTAGTAATGTTCATTACAAACTCATATATTTCAGCGAAAATCTATTCACATATTCTTTCCTCTATTCCTTTGCTCCTTCCATGAAAGGCCCTATTCCCACAATGATATTGTTGTGAAACCACATATACCCCTTTTATGTCCTGCCTACTGTGTGGGGTGATTGGCAATAGTGTTGGCCAGTCACCAGTCGCACCACATTCATGTTCTGTGTAACTATCATTTTGGGGCAGTTGACTTTACGTATGGCCCCGGCATAGAAAACAGATTGTTCTATGCTGGAGCTAGTAAATCCTTAAAAGTATGTGTTTGTGTACAATAAACATCATGAAATAAGGTTTGTTGTTGTCCTTCCAGCCGCATCAGCTGTACAGTGAGTTATTAGTTAGCTAGATTCACAGTGCTAGCCAGGTTAAGGTTAGCTGCTGAGGTGATTGTGCATTAGCTAACATTAGCTCACACACAGTGAAGATCTGAAACTACAACAATATGAAGGAGAGTCTGAGAAGCTGAGAAGATTTTCAATTCACATTACATCCTTGCCTTACCTGTCGTTGTCGCCGGCAACGCAACATTCTTGGTCTTCAGCTCAAAGTAACCATAAATATCACAGTAGCCACTATAGCCAGTAAGCACAAACTATTCAACAATGACATAAACGTTTCTTCTAGAACATATTACTCTGTTGAATAATGCAAGCAAACCATATTACACATTTGAATAATACAACAATTCATAAGCATGCAGGTGCAGACAATTAAAGGGTTTATTTTCTCGTCTGTAGGCTACACTCGTTACATTTTAGCTTCAAGACAAAAGCATAGAGTTGCTAACAGCATGTCTTCATTAAGTAACGTTAGCCAATCAAAACGAAATGATTAACCCTCTCATACCAATATGAAAGTACAGTAGGCCTACCCGGGGTTTCCATGTTGGCGGTTTTCCTGCCAAATTGGGCTACTTTGAAAGCGATGTTATGGGTGAAAATGTACTGGTCACGGGTTGTTTTTTTGGGTTACTTCCCATTTGCACCGCGGCCGCCATGGTAGTTCTATTTTTTGTATTATCTATTAATTTCACTATCACCTGTTGACTATCAGGCAGTAAGCCAGGCCGCTGTTGCTGAGTGAATGAGTGAGTGAGTGAGTGAGTGAGTGAGTGAGTGAGTGAGTGAGTGAGTGAGTGAGTGAGTGAGTGAGTGAGTGAGTGAGTGAGTGAGTGGTGGGGAAGGTATTCAGACCCCATCCCTTTTCCACATTTTGTCACATTTACAGCATTATTCTAAAATGGATTAAATAAAACATTTTCCTCATCAATCTACACACCATACCTCATAATGACATCACAATACCCCATAATGACATCACAATACCTCGTAATGACAAAGTGAAAACAGGTTTGTGGGAATTTTTGGAAATGTACATAGGTATTCAGACCTTTTGCTATGTGACTCGAAATTGAGCTCAGGTGCATCCTGTTTCCGTTGATCATCCTCGAGATGAGGATCCCACAGTTGACAGTGCATGTCAGAGAAAAAACAAGCCACGAGGTCGAAGGAGTTGCCCGTAGAGTTCCGAGACAGTATTGTCTTGAGGCACAGATCTGGGGCAAAATTCTGCAGCATTGACGGTTCCTAAGGACACAGTAGCTTCCATCATTCTTAAATGGAAGAAGTTTGGAACCACCAAGACTCTACTGGCCGCCTGGCCAAAATGAGAAATCAGGGGAGAAAGAGCCTTGGTGAGGGAGGTGACCAAGAACCCAATGGTCACTCTGACAGAGATCCAGAGTTCCTCTGTGGAGATGGGAGTACCTTCCAGAAGGACAACCATCTCTCCAGCACTCCACCAATCTGTCCTTTCTGATAGAGTGGCCAGACGGAAGCCATTCCTCAGTAATAGGCACATGACAGCCCACTTGGCGTTAGCCAAAATTCCCCGAAAGGACTCTCAGACCATGAGCAACAAGAATCTCTGGTCTGATGAAAACAAGAGATTTTTGGGGGCCTGAATGCCAAGCATCACGTCTGGAGGAAACCTGGCACAATCTCTACGGTGAAGCATGTTGGTGGCAGCATCATGCTGTGGGGATGTTTTTCAGCGGCAGGGACTGTGAGACTAGTCAAGATTAAGGGAAATATGAATGGAACAAAGTACAGAGATCCTTGTTGAAAACCTGCTCCAGAGCGCTTAGGACCTCAGACTGGGGTGAAGTATCACCTTCCAACATGACAACGACCCTTGGCACACAGCCAAGACAACGCAGGAGTGGCTTCGGGACAAGTTCCTGAATGTCCTTGAGTGGCCCAGCCAGAGCCCGGACTTGAACCCGATCGAACATCTCTGGAGAGACCTGAAAATAGCTGTGCAGCAACGCTCCCCATCCAACCTAACAGATCTTGAGAGTGTCTGTAGAGAATAACGGAAGAAACTCCCCAAATAAAGGTGTGCCAAGCTTGTAGCTTCATGCCCAAGAAGACTCAAGACTGTAATCACAACCAAGTTGCTTAAAGTACTGAGTAAAGGGTCTGAATACTTACAAATATTTCTAAAAAACAGTTTGTGCTTTGTCATTATGGGGTATTGTGTGTAGATTGATGAGGGGAAAAAACAATTGAATCAATATTAGAACAAGGCTGTAACGTACATTTTTGGGGGAAAGAGTCAAGGGGTCTGAATACTTTCCGAATGCAGTCATTGGAAGGGAGGTGCGGGCTGGAGGGGTGTGTGTGTGTGTGTGTAGTACTGTTGTGACAGAGAGCGCTTCTGCTGCAGCAGGCAGCTCAGCTGAGTCGCGTCCCGATCACACTTATAGCAACATTGCATTTTGGTACTTCAGAAGTACCTTAATGTCCAATGGAGCGCTGTGTTAGCCTTGCAGCACTGCGTTGCATAGGCAGTTGCAGCTCGTTCTGTGTGGTGCATACGTTGGATTTATCGAACATATGCGTCAAACTGTATGCGTAGATGGCTTGACAGAAATGGTAGCAGAAGGTGAATGTTTAACTTTTGTTGCACACATATCCAGATGATGCTGCATATTATTTGCTTTGTTCTTAGTCCCCTGACCGTACCCAGTCCTACCAGTCATTACAGCTAACAGAGCAAAGGAGAGAAACCGATAAATAATCATCCAACCGAGAGAGAGGATCGAACAATGTGCTTTGTCTCTGGCCAGAATGCTGAAGTCAGGAGAGGGAGTAACGAGCAGAGCTGAGGACAGAGGAATAAACTGATTTGACAGACTAGTTTAATGACTAGACATGATTCTACTGTCAGAATGCCAGGTAAATGTGCAAAATATGGTGAAAATATTGCAACGACTGGGCTAGAGAACAGGCATAATAGAATGGATTAAGAGCATCCCAGCAGATTACATAGAAGCTTACTGTAGGTATTGGAAATCAGAAATGCGGGCCCACCTCGCTGATCCTGTTTCACATGCACAAACAGAGAAACACAAGAGAAATGCTGCTCCATTTTCTAATGAAAGAACATTGTTTGACACAGGAACAACACCACCGTTCCAAGGTTTGGGGTCACTTAGAAATGTCCTTGTTTTTGAAAGGAAAGCAAATTTTTTGCCCATTAAAATAACATCAAATTGATCAGAAATACAGTGTAGACATTGGTGTAAATGACTATTGTAGCTGGAAACAATAAATCTGGCCTTCTTTAGACTAGTTGAGTATCTGGTGCATCAGCATTTGTGGGTTCGATTACCGGCTCAAAATGGCCGGAAACAAAGTCTTCTGAAACTTGTAATTCTATTCTTGTTCTGAGAAAGGAAGGCTTTTCCATGTGAGAAATTGGCAAGAAACTGTGTACTACTCCCTTCACAGAACAGCGCACACATTTTGTTACGTTACAGCCTTATTCTAAAATGGATCAATCTACACACAATAACCGATAATGACAAAGTAAAAAGTAATTCGACATTTTAGCTAATTTATCAAATTAAAAATAAAATGTACAAAAGTATTCAGACCCTTTACTCAGTACTTTGTTGAATCACCTTTGGCTGTGATAACAGCCTCGAGTCTTCTTGGGTATGACACTTGGCACACCTGTATTTGGGAAGTTTCTCCCATCGTTTTCTGCAGATACTGTCAAGCTTTGTACTTTGCTCCATTAATATTTCCCTCAATCCTGACTAGTCTCCCAGTCCCTGCCACTGAAAAACATCCTGACCAGCATGATGCTGCCTCCACCATGCTTCACCGTAGGGATGGTGACAGGTTTCCTCCAGACGTGACTCTTGGCATTCAAGCCAAAGAGTTCAATCTTGGTTTCATCAGACCAGAGAATCTTGGTTCTCATGGTCTGAGAATCCTTTAGGTGCCTCTACAGTGGTTCTTCCTTTAAATGTTTTGAGCTAATGCCATGACCGTTTGTGGTAGATGGTGGCAGATTGTGGTTATTTGTGGTTATGATTCTGGCAACAATGGCTGACACTTAAATAATGTGCCATAGAATTCTGCGGCATCCCGCAAGCTGTGCTGCAGTACGCCACAACTTTTAAAGGAAGAACCACAAGAACCATAAAGGCCTGATTGGTGGAGTGCTGCAGAGATGGTTGTCCTCCTGGAAGATTTTCCCATCTCCACAGAGGAACTCTGGAGCTCTGTCAGGGTGACCCTCGGGTTCTTGGTCACCTCCATGACCAAGGCCCTTCTTCCCCAATTGCTCAGTTTGGCCAGGCGGCCAGCTCTAGGAAGTGTCTTGGTGGTTCCAAATGTTTTCTATTTATATATGATGGAGGCCACTGTGTTCTTTGAGGATCTTCAATGCTGCAGACATTTTTTGGTACCCTTCCCCAGATCTCTGCCTCGACACATCCTGTCTCAGAGCTCTACGGACAATTCCTTCGACCTCATGGCTTGGTTTTTTCTCTGACATGCACTGTCAACTGTGGGACCTTATATAGACAGGTGTGTGCCTTTCCAAATTATGTCCAATCAATTGAATTTAGCACAGGTGGACTCCAATTAAGTTGTAGAAACATCTCGAGGATGATCAATGGAAACAGGATGCACCTGAGCTCAATTTTGAGTCACATAGCAAAGGGTCTGAATACTTATGTAAATATGTTTTTCTGTTTTAAAAATTAACAAGTTTTTGCTTTGTCATTATGGGGTATTCTGTGTAGAGTGATGAGGAATAATAATAATTTAATACATTTTAGAATCAGGCTGTAAGGTAAATTTGGAAAAGAGTAGGGTCATGAATACTTGCGTACATGGTTTTCCAATGCCACCCAGCGAATCTCAAAATATGAGGACATATATATACCACCATCAATGTTGGTGAAGCCCCTCTGAAGATACTGCAACCCCTCTGACACCAGATGGCTTGCAATCAGTGAGTGTGTCAATCTGGTACTGTCACAGTATGATGAGCAGAAGCTTCATTTTCAGATCATTAAAGACAGTGAGAGAAACGATGCTGCAGATGTACACTGACCCAGGCAACCTACTGTACCTGAAGTTTCTGCAGCCAATAGTAGGAGATCAACAAACTTTTTAGCAAGCTAATCCAGGAAAACTTTTATCTGATCTAATGACCTTCTACTCCTCTCTTGTGGAGTGCTGTGCCACAATAATTCTACACCTGAAACGAACTCATGGAATTCGACTTGATAGATGAGTATCGCCTGCCGCTCGAGGCTGTGGACTTTGGGGTTCAGTTCCGCCTTGCCCTCTTTGAAGCCAGAGGAATAGACCCACAAATAGTACAGGACATGAAAACCCAGTGAGACTTCTGGATAACAGCAAACAACTGGAGGCTCTCAAGTCTCTCTCCCTGAGCATTGTGCTCATTAGCGTCTAGATACTGTCTCCTTCTTCCCTCTCTTCAAAGGAGATCCTGGAAAGGCTGACCAACAGTGGAGAGTGATCCACACTCAAGGATGGTCCAACAAAGAAGACAGTAAAATAGAATGGTTCTGGTTAGAGGAGACTAGACATGCTGCGGAGGAGAAAGATTATTAGGAACTCGAAAATGTTGCTCTCTCCATGCTTTCTTTGCCATTCAGCCATGCTGCTGGTGAATGTGCCTTCTTCCAGATGGCATTGATAGGAAAAAACATGCTGAGAAACAGAATGCAGGAAATATCTCTTGAGAACATCATGAGAGTCCGAGCCCACATGCAAAGGAACAACATATGCTGCCACAAATGCAGGCCGTCAGCAAGGATGCTCTCATTGTTCACCGCTGACATCTACCCAGCACAACAGGCTGAGGTAGATGAGGACAACCCTCCTATCTAAAAGTAGAGGAAACAGACTGCAACTAGTTCAATTTGATGTGAATAGTTTTGATCTGTGGAACAAAAAAGAACGGACAGGTTGGTAGTTCACAGCTCTGGATATGGGCAGAGCACACAATATAAAAGCAGGGTGAGTAACTTTTACAAGCGTTATTTTTGAGTCTACACACACAGACACTTCCTTCTGTAAAGTCTCATTCTCCCTGTTTCTCTAACTCATCCCTCATAAATGTATATCTGTTTGTTTCTCTACTCTCTTTCTCTGTTATGTGGTGATGGGGACAGGAGCACCAACTTGTATTGGGATCACAAGCATTTTCCACCCTTTGGCCCCTCACTGACTGGAGCACTGTTGCTGAGTGTACCCTAAAGTTTAAGAAATGGCTTCAACCTGGTAATGGGGCTCCTGGTTGGCCTAACCCAGCACTTCAACCTGCTAATGGGGCTCCTGGTTGGCCTAACCCAGCACTTCAACCTGGCAGTGGGGCTCCTGATTGGCCTAACCCAGCACTTCAACCTGGCAGTGGGGCTCCTGATTGGCCTAACACAGCACTTCAACCTGGCAGTGGTGCTCCTGATTGGCCTAACCCAGCACTTCAACCTGGCAGTGGGGCTCCTGGTTGGTCTAACCCAGCACTTCAACCTGGCAGTGGGGCTCCTGATTGGCCTAACCCAGCACTTCAACCTGGCAGTGGGGCTCCTGATTGGCCTAACCCAGCACTTCAACCTGGTAATGGGGCTCCTGATTGGCCTAACCCAGCACTTCAACCTGGTAGTGGGGTTCCTGGTTGGCCTAACCCAGCACTTCAACCTGGTAGTGGGGCTCCTGGTTGGTCTAACCCAGCACTTCAACCTGGCAGTGGGGCTCCTGATTGGTCTAACCCAGCACTTCAACCTGGCAGTGGGGCTCCTGGTTGGCCTAACCCAGCACTTCAACCTGGTAGTGGGGCTCCTGGTTGGTCTAACCCAGCACTTAAACCTGGTAATGGGGCTCCTGATTGGCCTAACCCAGCACTTCAACCTGGCAGTGGGGCTCCTGGTTGGCCTAACCCAGCACTTCAACCTGGCAGTGGGGCTCCTGATTGGTCTAACCCAGCACTTCAACCTGGTAATGGGGCTCCTGGTTGGTCTAACCCAGCACTTCAACCTGGCAGTGGGGCTCCTGGTTGGTCTAACCCAGCACTTCAACCTGGTAATGGGGCTCCTGATTGGTCTAACCCAGCACTTCAACCTGGCAGTGGGGCTCCTGGTTGGGGCTTAGAGATTTTTATACTCCAGTTTAAAGGAATACAATTATTTTAGAGCAATGTGACTTGTAATAACACTATTTCACAATGATTAACGTTGTGTTAAAACTTCTTAGGGATAGGGGGGAGTATTTTCACGTCCGGATGAAAAGCGTGCCCAAAGTAAACTGCCTGTTACTCAGGCCCAAAAGATAGGATATGCATATAATTGGTAGATCCGGATAGAAAACACTCTAAAGTTTCTAAAACTGTTAAAATAATGTATGTGAGTATAACAGAACTGATTTGGCAGGCAAAACCGCGAGGACAAACCATCCAGGGAAAAACAAAATTGAGGTCACTGTGTTATCAATTATATATCCATGGGAAGCCCTATTTAATAGGAACCTGGTTGCAGTTCCTATGACTTCCACTAGATGTCAACAGTCTTTAGAAATTGCTTGATGTTTTTCTTTTGAGATATGAAGAAGTAGGGCTGTTCTTTGTAAGTGTCAAGCCAAGTGGACTCTAGTGTTTGGTGCGAGTGAAATGGAACGCGCTTCACATTTTTTAAATCCGGTATTGAACACAGTCTTAAATTTGATCGATTATTTACGTTTTAGGATACCTTAGGTTGGATTAGGAATGTTGTTTGTAATGTTTGGACCAAGTTTACAGGTAACTTATTAGATACTTTGTAGTCATGTTGGGCGAGTTGGAACCGGTGTATTTCTGAATCAAACGCGCCAAATAAATTGACATTTTGGGGATATAAAGAAGGACATTATCGAACAAAAGCACCATTTGTGATGTTTCTGGTACATTTGGAGTACCAACAGAAGATCTTCAAAGGTAAGGCATTTATTATATCGTTATTTCTGACTTTTGTGTCGCCACCTGCCTGGTTGAAAAAAATATTTATGTGTTTGTATACTAGGCGCTGTCCTCAGATAATTGCATGGTCTGCTTTCGCCGTAAAGCCTTTTTGAAATCTGACACTGCGGCTGGATTAACAAGAAGTTAACCTGTTGAGGCTGGGGGCGCTATTGTCACTATTTATGGTAATTGTGTAATTTTTGAAACGGCTTCCTACAAAATTCTTGATCGTACAATATGCATATTATTATTATTATTGGATAGAAAACAGTCTCTAGTTTCTATAGGAGTTGAAATTTTGTCTCTAAGTGGAACAGAACCCATTCTACAGCAATTTCCCTGACATGGAGTCAGATTTCAGAAATGTTGGCCCCTGATCTGGAGTCAGTTAAAAGGCCACAGTTATTGCTATGAGTATACGGACACTGCTTACGTCTTCCCCTGGATGCCTTTACGTGATGACGATTTGAATGGGGTCGATTGCGCGTTCACAGGCACTATAAATTAGAAAACCCTGTAGCTAGTAAGTCTTTTGGAGCTGCGTTATGCGCGTGGAGGACACCGACCCGCACCTGTTCCAAGCATTAGTGTTGGGAGTAATCTTTCTCCAGTCATGTTAAGACTCGTTATAGGAGTTAAAAACATCATAAGGTAGTTAATTTAAAGCGTTTTATAGCAATTTATATCCGTTTAGTGCGATTTTGGGACATTTATTTCTGAAACGCTGTGAATCGCTGGGCACGCTTCCAGTTCATCCCGAACGCAGTTGGCATTTCCACATGGCAAGAGGACAGCTTTCCACCAAAAGACGATTAGACCCAAGAAAGGATCCTTTGCCCAAGATACTGATGGAAGAACAGCTCAAAGTAGGACATTTTTATTATGATAAATCGTGTTTCTGTCGAAAAATGTTAGTGGCTTAGGACGCCATGTTTTTTGACGTAGCTTCGCTTGGCGCAAACTGTATTGAAAAGTAAGGATAATTTAAAAAATGTAATTCCGCGATTGTATTAAGAATTAAATTGTCTATCAATCCCTGTCCACCCTATATTTTTTAGTCACGTTTATGAGTATTTATGTATAAGAGTAGATTACTGTCTAATATGGCGCACGGACATTTTCTCACCAGCTGGGCTACATTTCACATTGTCTAACCATGATTTTGGTGGCTAAATATGCACATTTTCGAACAAACTGTATATGTATGTTGTAATGTGATGTTACAGGGGTGTCATCTGAAGAATTCTGAGAAGGTTAGTGAAAAAAATAATATATTTTGGCGATGTTGACGCTATCGCTCACTTTGGCTAGAATCAATGCTGGGCTGCTATGTGCTATGTGCTATGCTAATATAACGATTTATTGTGTTTTCGCTGTAAGACACTTAGAAAATCTGAAATATTGTCTGTATTCACAGGATCTGTGTCTTTCGATTAGTGTATGCTGTGTATTTTTACGAAATGTTTGATGATTAGTAAGTAGGTAAACACGTTGCTCTATGTAGTTATTCTAGTCCATTTGTGACGGTGGGTGCAATTGTAACCTATGCCATCTACCTGAAATATGCACATTTTTCTAACAAAACCTATCCCATACCATAAATATGTTATCAGACTGTCATCTGATGAGTTTTTTTCTTGGTTAGGGGCTATAAATATCTTAGTTTAGCCGAATTGGTGATAGCTACTGGTGTTGGTGGACAAATAAAAGATGGTGGATTATGCTAATGTGTTTTTAGGTAATAGATGTACATCTTTACATATTGTGTCTTCCCTGTAAAACATTTTAAAAATCGGACATGTTGGCTGGATTCACAAGATCTGTGTCTTTCATTAGCTGTATTGGACTTTAATGTGTGAAAGTTAAATATTTTTAAAAAAAATTTTTTTTTAATTTCGCGGCTCTGCCTTTTCAGTGGGGGTGGGGGGGGGAGTGCCGCTAGCGGCACCCTCAGCCTAGACAGGTTAAGCTTTATTTTGATGTATTATACATATATTTTCGTGAATCTTGAATATTGATATTTCTGTAGTTTGAATTTGGCGCGCTGCCATTTCACTGGATGTTGTGAAATCGAGGGATTGGCGCGGGAAGGGATCACTAACAGGTTAACACCATTTCACAAGAATGTTTTATGAAAAAAAACGTACCTCTTAACCATTCACTATCAATCACTTCTATAGTTCAGATTAAATCATTTGGTGTGATGAACCAATTACAAAGGGAGAAATGCAGAGAAGCAATTTGACCATCAGTATTTAGATTGTCCTCTCCTGCTGCTGAAAAAAACAACAGGCCTTGTGGGCAGGTGTTGAGGGGTCATTGGGCTAGAAATTGTAGCTTGACCTGGCACTACTGGGCCGACCTTACAACATTAAAACAAACCAGGCTTTGTTTTTATGAATATAATTCAAATCATTAAATGTGGTAAAAGCAAATTGCAACTGAAAACGTGGGTATAGGTGAATTCACCACAAAGAGCTGTTTTATTTGGAAGCCCATACCTGACACCAAAACAAAAAAACAGCTGCAGGTAGCCTAGAAAAGCGATGCACTGTGATCCCATCTGGGCCAGGGGAAACATAACATCATGGTGTTTTTTAGCCTGAGCTATGGTATCTGGGACATTGGTTTTTGGCAATTGCAGTTGCTAGCATCTCTAGTGTGATTAGTATTCTTGTGTCTTCTATTGTAATCAGGTTTATATGTGAGGATTATAATTTTCCATGTTAACCATGGTCCCTGTAGTTTGACCCCAAGGGAGCAGAAGACGTCAAGTGAGACGTCAACTTGGAGGAAATTTGGATCAGGGTTGGGTGGAGAGGGTCCAAAGAAATCGAAGGAAATATTTTCAAGCTTATATAGCCATGTGATGATAGTGATGGTATTGACTGTGAATTTTATATAAGTGTGAATGTTGGCACCCAGATGCAAATCGGTCACAAGAGACTCGAAGATATCATTTTAATGGAAACATACATGTTAAGATTTAAGAGACTCTATGAAATGAGCAATTATCAAAAATGTTAATCTTCTCTCAAGGGGGCTCTAAAAACCAGCTTACTAAACTCTCCTAGAGAATCGTGCCTCTACCGACTCACAGAAGTGTAGAGAAACACCCCGCTGACCTTGTCTCCATCCTTGTCTACCCTGTAATGAGGTCAATATGGTTTTTGCTCTCAAAGCACCTACAATGATAAAGGAGAAATGATGGCAGTAAGATAAATTGCATTGAGAGTCAATTTAAGATCAGAAGATTGACAGAAAAGGCACAGAGAAGCGTCTCCTGAATGGTGTAACAGATTTTTTATATTTTTTTAAGTGAATAGAGAACCTCACCATTCTAGCTTTTTTGTTCATCAGGAATTGAGGTGAAGCTTTGTGAGTTTATATACGTCCTTGAGAGAGTTGACAGCCATTTTCTTTTAATGTTATTTTTACTAATATATTTTACTACTTTTGAGAGCAATTCTATAGCATTTATTTTATCTCTGCTAAATAACCAGGAAATTCCAGTAAACGTTTTCAATGCTGCTCTTTACAGTAAACAACAAAAATCCATATTTGAGCTTATGTTTAAACATAATATTGACTTGCCTCTAAAACCTCATAAGCAGTTATGAGCTGAAACCGCAAAATCATTACAGACCTAGAAATATGACTTCACAGTATGTTTTTTGCAGGTCTTTGTGGGTGTTTGTGAGAGAGAGGTAAGGCAGCTGGTCAATGTGCTTTAATTAGACGCCAGAGATTTATTTAAATCAATGATGACTGGCCTTCTTTTCAAGTATTTATTTCAAAACATCAACCTGAACACATACCCGTTTTTTTTAAGACAACGTAGTAATTACCTCAATGACAATTACTCACCTCAGTTCATCTGCACCAATCAAAACAAAATACTAATTTCAACAATAAACAGAATTAACTGCAGAGGTTGACATAGACAAAATACACTGACCAATTAAAAAAATAGGTTGTGAGTAAAAACCTTACTGTTTGAAATACATTGAGTGAATTGAGTTGAATCCAGAGTCCCTAGTGAAGATGACACATTCAGTGAATTGATTTGAATCCAGAGTCCCTAGTGAAGATGACTCATTCAGTGAATTGATTTGAATCCAGAGTCCCTAGTGAAGATGACTCATTCAGTGAATTGATTTGAATCCAGAGTCCCTAGTGAAGATGACTCATTCAGTGAATTGATTTGAATCCAGAGTCCCTAGTGAAGATGACTCATTCAGTGAATTGATTTGAATCCAGAGTCCCTAGTGAAGATGACTCATTCAGTGAATTGAGTTGAATCCAGAGTCCCTAGTGAAGATGACTCATTCAGTGTGCTATGCAGGCAACTGAGATTTAAAACAGCAATGACATCTCGTGTTATGAAGCCGTGATTAATTGTAAATCAATTGTAAGTTAATCACAGCTTCACTGTTGCATTTCTTATTGAACATCCCCCAAAGAATAATGGTGTGAAGAGCCTGAAAGGATCAATTAATCTAACTGACAAAGCAAGCCATACAGTCTATTTACAGTGCAATGGAGAGTGAAATCTGTAGTCCCAGTCCATGGTACTGATCCAGGGGGGTGGGGGTATGGGGGGGAGGTGGGGGGTGATGTTACAAGACAAGAAACCAGGCCAGTGATACTGTACTTTTCTGTTGAAGTGAACGAACAATAAGAGATGTTCATGGGAAACTGTGTTCAAAAGACCAACAATCACCTAATCATCTCGGTCTTGTCCCCTGAATTTATTTGTTCTAATTTGTTAATTAGCTAGCTGAAAGTTAGGGGGGAGGGGGTTGCAAATCAATATTAGGAAGGGGTTCTTAATGTTTTGTACACACTGTGTATTTTGTCCTTTATAGTTACATTAGTAAGGGGGGGGGGTGTACAATTATTACTATGAAATTATTAACGGGGCAGAAGACCTGACTTATGAGTCACAGCATTTATGAGACAAATTAGAATAATAGTAATACATTTATTAATCTGAAGGTATGAATTATTTATGAAAATCAATTGGAGTTCTTTACCAGAATAACAAGACAACCACAATTTCTTCATACAATCAGCATTTAATACCACTAAATCAAAATACAAACATAACGAGAATGATCATGAAAAGGTAGGAAATATAATGAAAGACAAGAAGTAGAAGTGTAAGAAGTGTAAGAAGTGGATGAGGACCATCCACTCCAAGTCAACAGTCAGGAAGCTTGGTGTTACATTTGACCCCACTCTGTCATTTGACCCCACATCCTGAACATCACCAAGTCAGCCTTCTTCCACCTCAAAACCATCTAACGACTCACACCCTCTCTCACTGACCCAACTGCTAAAACCCTCATTCACGCCTCAATTTGTATCACGCCTGGACTACTTCAACGTTATTCTCTACGGACTCCCCGCCAAAACACTGGACAGACTTCAACATATTAAAAATTCAGCTGCAAAAGTCCTCACACACACCAGACCTTGGGACCACATCCCCCCCACCCTCATCAAACTCCACTGGATCCCACTTCAATACAGGAGCATCGTCAAATTGCTCATGCTCACCTACAAGGCAGTCAAAGTACTGACGCCCTCATACCTTACTGACCTCCTGCACCCCTACACGCCCACCTGTTCACAGCGCTCCTCTGACACAGACCTCCTACACTCCCACCTGTTCACAGCGCTCCTCTGACACAGACCTCCTACACTCCCACCTGTTCACTGCGCTCCTCTGACACTGACCTCCTCACCCTCCCTCTCACCAGGCTCCACTCCATGGGAGACGGGGCTTTTAGCAGTGCAGCTCCCCAACTGTGGAACTCCCTCCTTCTCCATGTCAGAACCTCACAATCCATACAGATATTCTAGTCACACCTCTTCACACAGGCTTACCCGGATTCTCTCTTGTCTTAGCTTTTATCCTCCATCTAGTTCACTTCCCTGATCAGTCTGTCATCATGTTTAGTGTTCTCCATGGTTAGTCTGTCATCATGTTTAGTGTTCTCCATGGTTAGTCTGTCATCATGTTTAGTGTTCTCCATGGTCAGTCTGTCATCATTTTTAGTGTTCTCTATGGTTAGTCTGTCATCATGTTTAGTGTTCTCCATGGTTAGTCTGTCATCATGTTTAGTGTTCTCCATGGTTAGTCTGTCATCATGTTTAGTGTTCTCTATGGTTAGTCTGTCATCATTTTTAGTGTTCTCTATGGTTAGTCTGTCATCATGTTTAGTGTTCTCTATGGTCAGCCTGTCATGATGTTTAGTGTTCTCCATGGTCAGTCTATTCGGCCATGTTTAATAGAAGTTTGATAGCTGGCTATACTAACTAAGATTGGTTAGCCAACATGGCTAGTTGAGTGACTGTCAGTGACGGACATAACAAGCCGGGACTGCTAATGTCACTTATGCCTGGAACCGGCCCTGGTCCCAATTAGAAGTGTACTTAATTGCAGCTACTCTTTCCCTGAAAGGTACTTTTCCTGTCTTATCGGTTACTAGTTCTTGCCATGAAAAGCGAATGCCCCTTGGTAGGCCTGAGGACAAGGTCTCTCTCTCCTTCAGGAGAGACGACCTGCAACAGAGAGTCCAGAGAGAGAGGTCAGGAAGTAAAAGAATGAGGGAGAGAGAGAGCTCTTTTCTAGTCACATGGTATCGCCCGTGCCACTTTTGTAAACTTTTATCTTATACAAACCAAGATGTTTTTTCGCCAACTTTAGCATCCCTCCAACTTTCTGCAGACTTTTTTTAAGTTATGAACGTTATTGCCAGCGAATAAGCCACTACTTGTATTTCCACCAACCAACCTAGTCATGATTGAGATAAAGTTCTGCTTACGGCTTAGTTTGAAATGTAGCCATAATATTGAGGTGGCATTGGCACGCACTACGCTCTTAATCTCTTGATTTTTGCTAGGCAGTGCCTGTTACTACTATCCTCCTTGTAGTTCTAAACTTTGCGAGACATGTCACTTCACCCATCTCTTCACATAGCCCACCATATGCACTGTTTCCTTAACCACTACTGGATGGATTCATAAAGACTTACTGTGGGAATAAATATCACTGGGTGATGAAAATATGGGAGTAAAAGGCTAATGCAATTGAAGGCATCAAATTGTTTCTTACTGAAACTCCCAAAGTCATCCAATTGATAAAATACATTTGAAGCAATAGGCTGTGTGTTCAACTATTTCAGCACCATTTCGCGCTGCTTTTGAGACAAGCATAGGGACTTGTCTTGCTATCTCAATTGAATGTCAGATTTTTATTTTGACTAAATCTCATTTGGATATTGAATAGAGCTAGAATTTGGTTGTGGAAATGTTAGCTAAGTTGAGGTGAGTGCAGCTCATGATCATCTTGTTTAGTTGGCTCATTCATTAGCACTGATCAGAACATTTTTCCAGCATGTAGTTTAACAGGTGGATTGTTTTACTCTTCACTCACAGTCGCTTAGTAGTCTAGGTCTACTCCCGACCTAAAGCCTGTGACTTGTCTTCATCAATAAATGTGATTTTGTTTTACTGAATATCTGTCTGTATATTTGGTTAATTCTCCGGCTGGGCGAATAAGTGTAGGTGGTAGCTCTCTATTTGTTTGCACATCTATCACTGATCAGAAACATTTAGCATGCAATATTGTAGCCTAAATCAAGTGTATGCCTATTATTTTTGCTCAATTGCATAAAGGCAACTCCAAAAGCCCACGGAGGTTGTGAAATATGAGCACGAGACACTTGCTTTTGAAAATTTGGATTGGTATTATTTTCTTTTGGTATCATGATGAAGATGCTATACCTGCTCCGAAGCGGAGTTAGGGTGGAAGAGATGATACGCGGTTTAAAAAAACCATGGGCTTGCCTTGGACACTGTTGATAAAATATCAATTTTTTTATATGACAGCGGTTCCATACATTGCAATGAACCAAGTTGTATGGGAAAAATATTATTTGTATTTTATTATGTTCTGTTTCATTATATTCCTAGACTGTTGTTGAATGTGATTAGGGTAGCCTAAGTGTGTCTTGTCTGCAGCCATGTAGCATATACACTGAGTATACTAAACTTTAGGAACACCTTCTTAATGTTGAGTTGCACCCTCCCTTTTGCCCTGAGAACATCCTCAATTTGTCGGGGAAAGGACTCTACAAGGTGTCGAATGTCACGCCTGCTCCCGCTCCCCCTCTCTGGTGCTCGAGGGCGCTCATTAAGCACAATTGTCACCATCGTTACGCACATCAGCTCTTCATGGGACTCACCTGGACTCTATTACCTTATTGATTGCCTCCCCTATATCTGTCACTTCCTCAGTTTCTTCCCCGTGTCTGCATTAATGTCGTTTTGTTCCCCTTGTCCAGACGCTGTTCTTGTTTTGTTGCATGTCCGTTATTTATGAATATATTCACTCCCTGTACTTGCTTCTCGTCTCCCAGCGTCTGTCCTCACATCGAAAGCGTTGCACAGGGATTCCACTGACCCATGTTGACTCCAATTCTTCCACAGTTGTGTCAAGTTGGCTGGATGTCCTTTGGGTGGTGGACCATTCTTGATACACACAGGAAACTGTTGAGCGAGAAAATCCCAGAAGCATTGCAGTTTTTGACACAAGCTGGTGCGCCTGACAGTCTTGCCCATTCACCCTTTTAATGGCACAAACACAATCCATGTGTCAAATGTCTCAAGGCTTAAAAATCCTTCTATAACCTGTCTCATCCCCTTCTTCTACACTGATAGGAGTGGATTTAATAAGTGATATCAATAACAGATCATAGTTTTCTACTGGATTCACCTGGCCAGTCTATGACATGAAAAGAGAAGGTGTTCTTAGTTATTTGTATACTCAGTGTAGGCTGCACAGACCAGTAATATAATTCAACTCAAAATATGGCATTCTATAATTTTGAAAATACATTTTATTAGTCTTATGTTTCTGTGTAAAACAAATTAATAATGTATTTCTGTGTGACGGTGTGTATTCAATGGATTTATCAAAATAGACATCCGTCCACATCGGCCCACATCTACTCCCACTACTAAACTTGCCGGCATGTGCATGGGAGACGCCTGGCATAAATTAGTCACAGATTTAAGTGAAAGCTGTTGATTCTCATTGGCAGCCTTTGAAAAAGACTGTAATTGACAAAGATTTTCCGTCTGGTCGAAAAGTTTACTATTTTTATCTATCCTATTTTGGGCTGCAATCCGAAGAGGGGGATGGATCCATGGATCCACGCGGGTAGGCTATTGCTTCAAACAACAATTGCTGTGAAAAAGCATGGCATAAAACTATTCCCGTCTTGTCATTGATGTGCTCTAGAGTTCTGAGCATGGTGTGTGTTTTGGGGGGTGATAACCTTGAACGGAAGGCGGGAAAAGCATTTGTATTATTAAAAACAAAACAAAAATGTTTTAAGTGAGAAGTAGTCATTGGTCTGAAAGTGAAAAAGAAAGGAATTTTACATGAGCACCACAATGCCTATTCCACACATGCTCTACCAAGGTTTTCCAGCCCATAGCTTTTGATCTAACTAACCTTCCATAAGCAAATATAGCTTTCTTTGCCCGTTAGCTAGATAGCTTTCAGCTCACTGGTGTTAGTTAGCTACCTACAACGGCTGGCTGCTGGACTTGGACAAGCAAAGCTAATATTAGCTAACAGCAGCTGTGTTCTTGTTGACCTGGTTAAATAGAACTCTGTGATTCGGCTGAAAATACGTTAGCATTGAAGAAATGCTACAAAAAGCTAGCGAATTGATGTTTCTTAATGAACGGAAATGTGCACGTGAGAGCGATAAATTATATATTTAATCTAAACTGTTGCCCTACAAATGTATTCAGTCCGAAAGGTGGAAAGTCTAATGGTAACTTTATGGACACTGTACTGTAGTCTTGTTCTTATCTGACGCCTAGATGTTGAGCTAGTTCTGGGCAAGAAATTGTATTTTTTTCCTAATGCTAACGACCCTGCTAAAAATCCGTAATGTGGTTCTTGGTAACAGACGGACGGCTCATGATGAGAGACGGGGAGTGTGTTGTGTACCAGTTGATTTTCATCGAGACTGGTCTCATATTAAGAATAAGAATTTGTTCTTAACTGACTTGCCTAGTTAAATAAAGGTTACATTTAAAAAAATATATATGCCTAGATATGATGGTAGGGAGATTTGAATCTAACATTGAACATTTAACCCCTGAATGCCTATATATTGTGGGGGCTATTGTTGAGAGTTGAGGCACAATGACCAATATAGCATGTAACTTCAGTTGTGGTCAAGTTGCGCTGTCAAGTTCCGTTTTGTTATACCATGTTCATTGTTTATCTCATCTCACAATATAAATTGCATATAATTTTCTATCCAATAAATTCTAAATTGCATAATTTATTGTAAACAACTATGATTCTGAATCCTCTGAAATTATGAGATCTGTCTTTATCCCCAGGTTCGAATAAGTTGTTGTTCCATGTTTCTGCATGCTGAATTAGCTATATTGCTGTGCTTTTGTTTTGCTGTTGTGTGCTAATCATACACTGAGCAGCTGTAGAAGGCTACAGTGTGCTGTATGATGATCCTGTCACAACTTGTCACTGTCACAAGACAGTGTGACGGGTTAAACTTCATAGTGCAGCCCACAACACTCAATACAGTCTGTTCTCGGCTTGGCTTAGTGCTTTTGCTCCTTGGAGGCAGCAAGTCAGGATGCTGCAGACATTCCATTAAGCCAGGTTCAAAAAGAGTGTAAAAAACACAAGAAGAAGAATAGGCATAGAAACTAGGCATTGAAGATGTGGAAATACTTTGTAGTTACAATGTAACATATACTTGGTTACATGTTAATTTAGTTCGACCTATCTCCATGTGTCATTCAAACATGCGTTAACAATTCATATTTTTATCCTCCTTAAGAAAGCTTGAAGAGCAAACCTCAGGACTGATCCATAGACTCATAAAGACCCATAATGATTGTGGAAGTGCAGGAGGTAAATGTGGAGCTGAGTTGTCATCTGCTGAAGGGAACACCAATAGTATCTAATGGTGGCACTGGTACTAAACCCTATAAATCCCAGCAATCCTCTAAATCAACAGCAGCTGGAGGACACATTTAGACTCACTCTCTATCCACACATCTCTTGCTGCTCCATGTTAAACTAAACAGACCAAAAACTCATGATAAGCATAGGTATGAACCAAGGTGGGTGGGACTCCATTGGTAGAAGTTTCTGGGAGACTGTGATGATAAAGAAAGGTAGGAACGAAGGTGGGTTGGACTCTATTGATAGAAGCTACTGGGAGACTGTGATAATAATTTAAAGTAGGAACGAAGGTGGGTTGGCCTCCAGTGATAGAAGCTACTGGGAGACCATTAACAAATTATGAACTCCATGACAACAGTTATTTTCAGTGGTGGCCGCGTAGAATGTTAAGGGGATTACTCTACCAGTAAAAAGGGAAAACAGCAGAAATAATTTTTGGGGACGAGAGTGGCTTCTTTGGAGGGCTGTGATTGATATGACTGAAAGGGAAGTCTACAGTGCCTTCAGAAAGTATTCACACCCCTTGACATTTTGTTGTGTTACAGCCTGAATTTAAAATTAATTAAATTGAGGTGTTGTGTAGCTGGCCTACGTACGATAATGACTACCTAATCTCTGTACCCCACACATACAATCATATGTAAGGTCCCTCTGTAACGGTCGTCGTCCGGTGGAAGAGAGGAGGACCAAATTGCAGCGTGGAACGTTTCCATATTTATTGGAACACTTAACAAAACGAACAAAACAATAAACAGAATGTCACGCGGGACTAGGTGGGTGAAGGAATAGGGCGCAGAGAACAACTTGAATAACCCAAAAACGCAGGGTGCCAAGTAATAGAAAAATAAATACACCACTACCTAAAACACACACACGTAACATAAAGACAATGCCGCACAAAACAAGGGCGGTCTACCTACTACATATAGGGAAGCTCATTAACCGAAAACAGAAACACAGGTGAAACTAATAAGACACAACAAACAGACAAACGAAAAAGGGATCGGTGGCGGCTAGTAGGACGGTGACGACGACCGCCGAGCACCGCCCGAACAGGCGGGAGCCAACTTCGGCGGAAGTCGTGACACAGAAAATGAAACGAACGACGCTACAGACCTGAACATGTGAACATAGAGACAACGAAGAACGCAATGAACAGGAACAATCACCCACAAACAAACAGTGAGAACAGCCTACCTAAAAATATGGTTCCCAATCAGAGGAAACGTAAAACACCTGCCCCTGATTGAGAACCATATCAGGCTAGTTGGCAACCCTAAACCAAACATAGAAACACATAACATAGAATGCCCACCCAGCTCACGACCTGACCAACTAAACAAGACTAAACAAAGGAAATAAGGTCAGGAACGTGACACCCTCAGCCGAGCAGTGAATTTCAAACACAGATTCAACCACAAAGACCAGGGAGGTTTTTCCTATGTCTCGCAAAGAAGGACACTTAATGGTAGATGTGTAAAAAAAAAAAATTGAGAAGTTATTAATTACACTTTGAATGGTATATAAAAAAAAAACAGTCACTACAAAGACACAGGCGTCCTTCCTAACTCAGTTGCCAGAGAGGAAGGAAACCACTCAGGGATTTCAGCATGAGGCCAATTGTGACTTTTAAACAGTTACAGAGTTTAATGGCTGTGATAGGAGAAAATTGAGGATGGATTGTCACGTTCCTCTTCCTGGAAATGACTGGACCAAAGCGCAGCGTGGTACGTGTTCATGATATTTTATTTAATCCGAACACTTGAACAAAAATAACAAAGAGAAAAACAAACAGTTCTGTAAGGTAAATAAACTAGGAAAAGGCTGCCTAAGTATGATTCCCAATCAGAGACAACGATAGACAGCTGCCTCTGATTGAGAACCACACCCGGCCAAACACAAAGAAATAGATAAACATAAAAATAAAGAAACTAGAATGCCCACCCTAGTCACACCCTGGCCTAACCAAAATAGAGAATAAAAGCCTCTCTATGGCCAGGGCGTGACATGGATCAACAACATTGTAGTTACTCCACAATACTAACCTAAATGACAGAGTGAAAAGAAGGAAGCCTGTACAGAATACAAATATTCCAAAACATGCATCCTGTTTGCAACAAGGCACTAAAGTAAAACTGCAAAAAATGTGGCAAAGAATTAACTTCATATCCTGAATACAGAAAGTGATACAAAGCATTATGTTTGGGGCAAATCCAACACAACACATCACTGACTACCACTCTTCATATTTTCAAGCACAGTTGTGGCTGCATCATGTTATGTGTATGCTCGTCATCGTCAAGGATTAGGGAGTTTTTTACGCTAAAAATAAACTGAATAGAGCTAAGCACTCACAAAATCCTAGAGGAAACCTGGTTCAGTCTGCTTTCCAACAGACACTGGGAGACAAATTCACATTTCAGCAGGACAATAACCTAAAACTCAAGGCCAAATATACACTGGAGTTGCATACTAAGACCGCATTGAATGTTCCTGAGTGGCCTAGTTACTGTTTTGGCTTAAATCTGCTAGAAAATCTATGGCAAGACTTGAAAATGGTTGTCTAGAAATGATTAACAATCTTAGAGCTGTAATCGTTGCCAATGGTGATTCTAACATATATTGATTCAGGGGTGTGAATATTTATCTCATTTACATATTTCTGTATTTCATTATCAATACATTTGCAAACATTTCTAAAAACATGTTTTCACTTTGTCAGTATGTGGTATTGTGCGAGAAAAATATCTATTTAATTAATTTTGAATTCAGGCTGTAACCTAACAAAATGTGGAATAAGTCGAGGGGTATGAATACTTTCTGAAGGCACTGTATCTGTGGATGCACTTGGTGGCTCTGCCTTGTGGTGCTCCTTCTTGAGTTGTGTTCCTGGTGTAGTTTCACAGCGTGTGTGTCCTCTGTACGGGATGTCTATCTGTGGGTGCACCTGGTGACTCTGCCTGCCAAGGCACAGCAGTTTCTCTCTAATCCCCCTGAGGATGTCCAGGGAGGGGAGAGCCTCCCTCCGTACAGGAGCTCCCACAAACCAAACTTAGCAGCTCTTCTTTTAGTTGCTGTCACGTGTGGTGTAATGAGCCGTGAGCCTCTAATAAACATGGTCTCCAGCTGTTTGTGGGAGATTTGCAGGATTAGTATGTGTCTGATTTAATTAGGATATTAACACACACAAAGATAATAGAGAATTGTATATTTCCCCTCTATAAAAAACTTCACAGGTAACAATAATATAAATCCACTCTCCCAGGCAACCATGTTAATATGATAGAAAGACACAAGGAGCGTGATTCAGGGCCACAGGGGCAGATGGGTAAAAGAGCAGTGCATCTAGATACTGAAGTGTGAGAGAGAGCGAGAGAGAGAGAGAGACGCCTGACAGCCACTAATGATTCTCAATCATGTAAGTCGCATCTCAGTGCTGAGGACTCAATATCCCTCTGTCAGTTTTGATAGAGGTGCTTCCCTGGTTGTCAGATCAGTGGGGACGGACTGATGCAGAGCACATTCACTGTGTAAGAAGAAGACGGGACATTTCAGACATTGCCCTGTCTAAATTGGACTCACAGTCTATTATCTCTGTCTGTCTGTCTCTCTCTCACTCTCTCCCTTTCATTGTAACATGTTCATCCCCTTCCCTACCTCTGGGGGAAGGCCTTATATTTCCCACAACCCTCCTGTGTGATAAGATGGGAAATGTGGCACTGATTTCTTTTTTTTTATTGCCTTCTGCCTCCTCCGCCCACACATAGAATACTAGGGGAACTCTATCATCCCCACAATCCCCTCAATACCTCTCACACCCTTCTGCATCCCACCATCCCAAGGGTCTGCTCTTTTCACATCTCTCCAGGTTCTCCATCGTCTTCTCTCCAGACAACAGATGAGTATAGAGCTCCAGGTAACTGTGACAGACACATCAGAGGTGCTGTTGCGAGAGGCTCTGCCACTACTCAATGGCTGAGATTGCTATCTTTGTACAGGTAGACGAAAGGCTCACTGCTTCAGATATGTCTGTGTTCGAGCCTTCAAGACAGGAGTTGTCTGAAAAAAAGGATGTCCAAGTTAATTAAATATTCTGAAAATGTATTAAGTGAAAGAGACGATTGTAGGTTGGGAAAAGGTATTAACATAACATTTACATGTATTTTTTTTACCCCTTTTTCGCCCCAATTTCGGGGTATCCAATTGGTAGTTACAGTCCCGTCCCATCGCTGCAACTCCCATACAGACTCGGGAAAGGAGAAGGTCGAAAGCTGTGCGTCCTCCAAAACACAGCCTGCTTAACCCGGAAGCCAGCCGCACCAATGTGTCAGAGGAAACACCGTACACCTGGCGACCATGTCAGCATGTATTGTGCCCGGCCCGTCACAGGAGTCGCTAATGCGCAACAGGAACATCCCTGCCGGCCAAACCCTACACTAACCCGGACGACACTGGGCCAATTGTGCACCCCCCCCATGGGTCTTCCGGTCGCGGCCGGCTGCGACAGACCCTGGACTCGAACCAGGTCCTCTAGACTGGCACCAGGTCCTCTAGTGCCAGTCTCCCATGTCGACAAAGCTGTGGGAAGTAGTTTGTGGGTGGCCGTGCTGCGATTTTTTAGCCGAAGTGTGGAGTTGACAATTTCTTTTTTTACCGGGTGGGGGAGGGCTGAATGTTTTATTTTGCCTCCGCTACAGATACCTTTTATGAATATTTTTTTTTAAATAAATACATTTTATATATATATACATTTTCAGGGGGTGCTGCAGCACCCTTAGCACCCCTGCTTCCCATAGCTATGCATGTGGAAATACATGAATTATAATTACATTATAATCTAGCAATACCTATTAATAGATTAGTATCCCCCTGCTTGCAACAAAGAGCCCTTATAATAAATGTATAAGATTTGTATGGAGAATTATGATGGCACGGTCCATGTTTATATCTAAATAATATAGTCATCCTACAATAACATTCTGGTTCAGCCCATGACAACAACATTACCAGAATAGATATCTCATGAGAGGTCCTTCAAAGTCATTTGCATTGTTTTCTTAGGTATCTACACTGAACAAAAATATAAATGGAACATGTAAAGTGTTGGCCCCATATTTCATGAGCTGAAATAAAATATCCCAGAAATGTTCCATACTCACAAAAAGGTTATTTCTCTCAAATGTTGTGCACACATTTGTTTACATCTGTAACGGTCCTGACCTGTTTTATGTTGTTTTGGTATGTGTTTATGGTCAGGGCGTGTGTTTTGGGTGGGCAGTCTATGTTTTGTATTTCTAGGTTGGGTTTTGTGTTCGGCCTGGTGTGATTCTCAATTAGAGACAGGTGTGTATCGTTTGTCTCTAATTGAGAGTCATACTAAGGCAGCCAGGGTTTCACTGGGGTTTTGTGGGTGTTTGTTCCTGTGTCCACACATGGGCGGTTGAAGGTTAGTCACGTTTGTTGTTTTGTAGTTTTGTAGTGTCTTGTTTGCTGTTTTCATTAAAAGATGGCTTATTTCCCTCAATCCGCATCTTGGTCCTATCCATGCTCCTCCTCGTTTGAGGAGGAGAACAACATTGACTGCCTTTACAGAAACACCCACCACAACAGGACCAAGCGGATTGAGGAGAGAGAAAAGGAATTAAAGCACTGGACACAGGAGGAATGGTCTTGGGAGATCATGGACGGAAAGGGACCCTGGGGAAGGGTTGGAGAGAATCGCCGCTCTCGGGAGGAGAGGAAGGCAGCCACAGCCCAGGAGCGCTGGTATGAGGAGGCAGCACATAGGAGAGGCTGGAAGCCCGAGAGGCTCACCCAAAAATTTCTTGGGGGGGGGGGCTAAAGGGGAGTGTGGCGAAGCCGGGTTGGATACCTGAGCCAACTCCCCGGGCTTGCCGTGGAGTAAGAGGGCGTCGTACTGATCAGACACCGTGTTATGCGGTAAAGCGCACGGTGTCCCCAGTACGCGTGCTTAGCCCAGTGCGGGCTATTCCACCTTGCCGCACTGGGAGGGCTAGGTTGGGCATCGAGCCGAGTGCCATGAAGCCGGCCCAACGTATCTGGTCTCCAGTACGTCTCCTCGGGCCGGCGTACATGGCACCAGCCTTGCAGGTGGTGTCCCCGGTTCGCCTGCAGAGCCCAGTGCGGGCTATTCCACCTCGCCGCACTGGCAGGGCTACGGGGACCATTCAACCTGGTAAGGTTGGGGAGGCTCGGTGCTCAAGAGCACGTGTCCTCCTTCACGGTCCGGTATATCCGGCGCCACCTTCCCACCCCAGCTCAGTACCACCAGTGCCTACACCACGCACCAGGCTTCCAGTGCATCTCCAGAGCCCTGTTCCTCTTCCACGCACTCTCCCTATGGTGCGTGTCTCCAGCCCGGTACCTCCAGTTCCGGTACCACGCACCAGGCCTAGAGTGCGCCACGAGAGTCCAGTGTGCCCAGTTCCTGTTCCCCGCACTCGCCCTGAGGTGCGTGCCCTCAGCCCGGTACCTCCAGTTCCGGTACCACGCACCAGGCCTATAGTGCGTCTCAGCCGGCCAGAGTCTGCCGTCTGCCTAGCGCCAGAGCCGTCCTGCCATGACCAGCCAGAGCCGTCCTGCCATGACCAGCCAGAGCCGTCCTGCCATGACCAGCCAGAGCCGTCCTGCCATGACCAGCCAGAGCCGTCCTGCCATGACCAGCCAGAGCCGACCAGCCAGAGCCGTCCTGCCAGGACCTGCCAGAGCCGTCCAGCCAGGACCTGCCAGAGCCGTCCTGCCATGACCTGCCAGAGCCGTCCTGCCATGACCTGCCGGAGCCGTCCAGCCAGGACCTGCCGGAGCCGTCCAGCCAGGACCTGCCGGAGCCGTCCAGCCAGGACCTGCCGGAGTCCCTCAGCCAGGACCTGCCGGAGTCCCTCAGCCAGGACCTGCCGGAGACCCTCAGCCAGGACCTGCCGGAGTCCCTCAGCCAGGACCTGCCGGAGTCCCTCAGCCAGGACCTGCCGGAGTCCCTCAGCCAGGACCTGCCGGAGTCCCTCAGCCAGGACCTGCCGGAGTCCCTCAGCCAGGACCTGCCGGAGTCCCTCAGCCAGGACCTGCCGGAGTCCCTCAGCCAGGACCTGCCTCCCCTTGTCCCGGTGCTGCCCCTTGTCCCGGTGCTGCCCCTTGTCCCGGTGCTGCCCCTTGTCCCGGTGCTGCCCCTTGTCCCGGTGCTGCCCCTTGTCCCGGTGCTGGCCGCTCATATATGGGATGTTAGTTTTAGGGTGGTCATTGGGAGGGGAAGACAGAAGCGGGGAGTGACTATGGTGGTGTGGGGACAGCGTCCAGAGCCTGAGCCACCACCGTGGTCAACTGCCCACCCAGACCCTCCCCTGGACTTTGTGCTGGTGCGCCCGGCGATCGCACCTTGAGGGGGGGGGTTCTGTAACGGTCCTGACCTGTTTTGTGTTTATGGTCAGGGCGTGTGTTTTGGGTGGGCAGTCTATGTTTTGTATTTCTAGGTTGGGTTTTGTGTTCGGCCTGGTGTGATTCTCAATTAGAGACAGGTGTGTATCGTTTGTCTCTAATTGAGAGTCATACTAAGGCAGCCAGGGTTTCACTGGGGTTTTGTGGGTGTTTGTTCCTGTGTCCACACATGGGCGGTTGAAGGTTAGTCACGTTTGTTGTTTTGTAGTTTTGTAGTGTCTTGTTTGCTGTTTTCATTAAAAGATGGCTTATTTCCCTCAATCCGCATCTTGGTCCTATCCATGCTCCTCCTCGTTTGAGGAGGAGAACAACATTGACTGCCTTTACAACATCCCTGTTAGTGAGCATTTCTTGTCACGTATGCTCCCGCTCCCCCTCTCTGGCGCTTGGATTGACAGGCTGCTTATCATTACGCACACCTATCGCCATCTTTACGCTCATCAATGCTTCATAGGTCTCACCTGTACTCCATCATGCTATTAATTACCTCCCCTATATCTGTCACTTCCTCAGTTTCTTTCCCGAGTCAGCATTAATGTCGTTATGTGTCCCTTGTCCAGACGCTGTTCGTGTTCTTGTCTGTTTATTCATTAAATATTAAATCCCTGTACTTGCTCCTCGTCTCCCAGTGTCTGTCCTTACAATTTCTAATTTTCCAAGATAATCCATCCACCTGACAGGTGTGGCATATCAAGAAGCTGATTAAACAGCATGAACTTTACACAGGTGTACCTTGTGCTGGGGACAATTGAAGGCCACTCTAAAATGTGAAGTTTTGTCACACAACACAATGCCACAGACATTTTAAGTTTTGAGGGAGAGTGCAATTAGCATGGTGACTGTGTCCACTGACGGTGTCAACCAGAGCTGCTGCCAGAGATTTTAATGTTAATATCTCTACCATAAGCTGCCTCCAACCTTGTTTTAGAGAATTTGGCAGTACGTTCAACAAGCCTCACAACCGCAGACCACGTGTAAACACGCCAGCCCAGGACCTCCACGAACTGGAAGAAGCTTTTTCCTTTAACGAGTCCGACGAGAAAGATATACTGCTTTCCCGAGGAAAAGAGGACGCAGATCTGCCTGCCTTTTGAGAATTCGTAGGCAAGCGAGTAAACTCCCACTGCCACCAATTCTACTTGTTAACATGCAATCATTGTAAAATGAAATTGATGACCTATGATTATCCTACTAACGGAACAGAGAAGCTACGTCTGGTAAGAGAGGGGTGGGGGTGTGTGTCTTTAATGTCAATAACAGCTGGTGCGCAATGTCTAAAATTAAAGAAGTCTCGCGGTATTCCTCGCCTGAGGTAGAGTACCTTGTGATAAGCTGTAGACCACACTATCTACCAAGAGAGTTCTCATCTATATTATTCTTAGCCATCTATTCACCACCATATACCGAGGCTGGCACTAAGACCACACTCAACCAATTCTTGGCCATAAGCAAACAAGAAAATGCTCACCCAGAAGTGGCTCTCTTAGTGGCTGGGGACTTTAATGCAGGCAAACTTAAATCAGTTTTACCAAATTTTTTACCAGCATGTCACATGTGCAACCAGAGGGAAAAAAACTCTAGACCACCTTTACTCCACACACAGAGATGCGTACAAAGCTCTCCCCCACCCTCCATTTGCCAGATCTGACCATAATTGTATCCTCCTGATTCCTGTTTACAAGCAAAAACGAAAGCAGGAAGTACCAGTGACTCGCTCAATACGTATGTGGTCAGATGATGCAGATGCTACACTACAGGACTGTTTTGCTAGCACAGACTGGAATATGTTCTGGGATTCATCCAATGGCATTGAGGAGTATACCACCTCAGTCATCGGCTTCATCAATAAGTGCATCGACGACATCCGCTTCAAGCTAAAGGCTAGACCTGCTGCTTTCAAGGAGCGGGACACTAATCCGGATGCCTATAAGAAATCCCGCTATGCCCTCAGACAAACCATCAAACAAGTAAAGCGTCAACACGGGAATAAGATTGAATCCCTCTATACCGGCTCTGACGCTCGTCGGATGTGGCAGGGCTTGGAAACTATTACGGACAACAAAGGGAAACCCAGACGCGAGCTGCCCATGACATGAGCCTACCAGACTGGCTAAATGCCATTTATGATTGCATCGAGGCAAGCAACAATGAAGCATGCACGAGAGCACCAGCTGTTCTGGATGACTGTGTGATAACGCTCTCGGTAGCCGATGTGAGCAAGACCTTTAAACATGTCAACATTCACAAAGCCGCGGAGAGGGGTTTGTGATGGATAACCAGGACTTGTACCAGATGGAAAACCAGGACTTGTACTCAAATCATGCGCAGACCAACTGGCAGGTGTCTTCACTGACATTTTCAACCTCTCCCTGACTGAGTCTGTAATACCTACATGTTTCAAGCAGACTACCATAGTGCCTGTGCTCAAGGAAGTGAAGGTAACCTGCCTAAATGATTACCGCCCCGTAGCACTCACGTCGGTAGCCATTAAGTGCTTTGAAAGGCTGGTCGTGGCTCACATCAACAGCATCCTCCCGGATACCCTAACCCACTCCAATTCGCATACCGCCCCAACAGATCTACAGATGACGCAATCTCAATCGCACTCCACACTGCCCTTTCCCACCTGGACAAAAGGAACACCTATGTGAGAATGCTGTTCATTGACAACAGCTCAGCGTTCAACACCATAGTGCCCACAAAGCTCATCACTAAGCTATGGACCCTGGGACTTAACACCTCCCTCTGCAACTGGATCCTGAACTTCCTGACGGGCCGCCCCCAGGTGGTAGGGGTAGGCAACAACACATCTGCCACGCTGACCCTCAACACTGGGGCTCCTCGGGTGTGTACTTAGTCCCCTCCTGTACTCCCTGTTCACTCAGGCCAAACACGACACCAACACCATCATTAAGTTTGCTGACGACACAACAGTGGTAGGCCTGATGACCGACAACGACGAGACAGCCTATAGGAAGGAGGTCAGAGACCTGGTCAAGTGCTGCTAGGACAACAACCTCTCCCTCAATGTGAGCAAGACAAAGGAGCTGATTGTGTGCTACTGGAAAAGGCGGGCCGAATAGGCCCCCATTAACATCAATGGGGCCGTAGTGGAGCGGGTCGAGAGTTTCAAGTTCCTTGGTGTCCACATCCCCATCGATCTATCATGGTCCAAACACACCAAGACAGTTGTGAAGAGGGCACGACAAAACCTTTTCCTCCTCAGAAGACTGAAAAGATTTGGCATGGGTCCCCAGATCCTCAAAAAGTTCTGCAGCTGCACCATCGAGAGCATCCTGACCGGTTGCATCACCGTCTGTTAAGGCAACTGCTCGGCATCTGACGGTAAGGTGCTAGAGAGGGTCCAGGACCTACAGTATATAATAGGCGGTGTCAGAGGAAAGCCCAAAGGCCAGCGAGTGTTATTTAACATGTTGTTAACCTAACATATTCAGATGACCATTTCATATGACAGTCTGGTCACGTTTGTTCTCTCTTCCCTTAAGGTGGAGATTTATGGGAGCAGATAAGGTTTTCAGAGGTGGTCTTTCCCCCATTGGAGCTGTCAGTCCGTATGTATTACAATTTCAAGTACGTCAATTCCCAGTTCATTATCATAATCCATTACCAATAAATCAGCCGGGAAGTTGATCAATAGTTTAAAATCAGGGGCATATGGAACGAGTGGGCCTTGGTGGTATAATGGCCCAGCCACTGGGCCCACCCAATCAGATAAAAAAAAATATATATAAATGATTTTTTATGCTCTACTTGTTCCAAATGGGACATTATTTGTCTTTTTTACCTAAGCACAGAACTTGACTTGGGCAGGAGCTTACTGGAATTGGGCACCTCAAATTTTCTTCTGCTTGAGTTCCTGCACCTCCTATAGAAAGAACATTAGCACAAAAGTATTGAGAAGTTCCTGCACCTAAAAATAAACGGTACCTGCACCCAAAATGAAAACCGGCACCTATTTCAATCCAAGTCAAACCCTGGCCTAAACATGCATACACCATCAGATAGAATTGATAGCAAGCAGTAGGGAGATGTTGGGAAAACGAAAGGGATATTGACAACAATAATAATAATAAATGTTATTTGGCAGATACCTTTCAGGACACTCAATGACCTCTTACATAAAATCTAATCCTTCAAAGGCTATTGCGTTGTTTCTTGGATATCTACAGTGAATTTGGAAAGTATTCAGACCCCTTCACTTTTTCCACATTTTGTTACATTACAGCCGTATTCTAAAATGGATTAAATAAAACTACACACAATACCCCATAATGACAAACACAAATACCTTATGTACATAGGTATTCAGACTCACCAAAAAAAGTTAAAAACGTGCAGGGGTCTGAACACTTTCCAAATGCACTGTATATTCCTAAAAGAGTTATTTACCATGTCGTTAACTTAACACGTTCAGATTACCGTTTCACATGACATACACTGTCTATTCTCTCTTCCCTTTGACTTAATGTGGAGGAGATATAAGGGAGCACATTTATTTGGCAGATGCCCTTCAGGACACTCAAGGACATCTTACATAAAATCTAGTGCTGTACATATAATTAATGTCCTTTAGCCCTATGTCATAAGTTTGAATTGTATTTGATTATTCACTGGGGAAAAAAATATAAACACTAATTGTAAAAACAATCTATCAGCTTATCAATTTCCAAAGAATGGGCAGGTTCTGGCATGTGTCACTTCACACTGATACACTACATGACCAAAAGTATGTGGACATCTGCTGGTCTAACATCTCAATACAAAATCATGGGCATTAATATGGAGTTGGTCCTCCCTTTGCTGCTAGAACAGCCTTTTACTTTCCTGGGAAGGCATTCCACTAGATGTTGGAACATTGCTGCAGGGACTTGCTTTCATTCAGCCACAAGAACAATACTGTCACACCCTGATCTGTTTCACCTGTCTTTGTGCTTGTCTCCACCCCCTCCAGGTGTTGCCCATCTTCCTCATTATGCCCAGTGTATGTATACCTGTGTTTTCTGTTTGTCTGTTGCCATTTCGTCTTGTCTTGTCAGGTCCTACCAGCGTATTTTCCCGTCTCCCTACTTTCTCAAGTTCTGTATCCTAGTTTCCCCGGTTCTGACCATTCTGCCTGCCCTGAGTCTGCCTGCTGTTCTGTACCTGGCTGACTCTGACCTGTTTACGAACCTCTGCCTCCCCTGACCCAGAGCCTGCCTGCTGTTCTGTACCTTATTGTCTTTGCCCTGGATTACGGACCTCTGCCTGAGGTCCGGCACTGATGTTTGGCAATTAGGCCTGGCTCGCAGTCGGTGTTCCAATTCATCCCAAAGGTGTTCATTGGGAAGTTCTTCCACACCGCTCTCGAAAACAAGCCATTTCTCTCTGGACCTCGCTTTGAGCAGCAGGACATTGTCATGCTGAAACAGGAAAGGGCCTTACCCAAACGGTTGCCACAAAGTTGGAAGCACAGAATTGTCTAGAATGTCATTAAATGCTGTAGCGTTAAGATTTCCCTTAACTGGAACTAAGAAGCCTAGCCCAAACCATGAAAAACACCCCAAGACCATTATTCCTCCTCCACCAAACTTTACAGGTGGTACTATGCATTCGGGCAGGTAGCATTCTCCTGGTTCTCCCGCCAATCACGGATTTGTCTGTCGGAGTGGCAGGTAGTGAAGCGTGATTCATCACTCCAGAGAACATGTTAGGCTTGTCGGTGGCTGATCGGCCATGGAAACCCACTTTATGAAGCTCCCGACGAACAGTTATTCTGCTGACGTAGCTTCTAGAGGCAGTTTGGAACTTGGTAGTGAGTGTTGCAACTGAAGACAGACGATTTTTACGTGATATGTGCTTCAGCACTCAGCGGTCAAGTTCTGTGAACTGTGTTGGCTAGGCTACACTGTGTATGCTATTCACCGTTAGCTAGCTAGACTCACTAGTCAACTTGACTAGAAAAAACAATTGTAATGGCCAAAGAAAGCTCACTGTTCAAGTTTCTTCAAGAGACCATGTACTGTATATAAGAGGATGTTGGAGAATTTGCCAAGTTATTTGATATCAGTGATTTCGCCATGAAGGGCCTCCATTCCAGCTCTATATCAATCACGGATTGCATTGATCTAATCGAGGGCCTTAAATACAGTTTCAGTACATTCAGAAACAATGTTTAGCACTACAGAGCTGTTTTTATTCAACACTTTCAGAAATCATAAAACACACTTCTCCAATTCAACTCGAGCTCTCTCCCTCCCTCCACTGAGACATTGCCATCTGTCCAGTGAAATAAAAAAATATAAGTTATTTCAATTTATGCTCTGACGTGTCTGGCAAGTAATAAGGTACAACAACTGACCTCTGACCAGTGTTATCATATAGCTTGTGACTCAAGTTTTAAATAAGGGACTCTACGTTATCAATAATAAAGGGTAGGGCTGCTTCAATAAAATCAGACCTCTCTTATTACAACTATATGAAAATAGGCAAATGCATTAAACAATATTTATTTCCAGTCAATGTAAATAGCTTTTAATAGCTTTTTCATTTTCAGGAATTTAATTTAAATTGAAAAGTGAACTTTGCCCTGTGCTTCTCTGCCCATGCATTATATAGTTAGGCCCTGTAGGCTATTGATCATTTCATTGATAACACACTATACACTGTAGGTGCCTTTTAACACTATAAACTGTAGGTGCCTTTTAACACTATAAACTGTAGGTGCCTTTTAACACTATAAACTGTAGGTGCCTTTTAACACTTTTGTCACGCCCTGACCATAGAGAGCCCTTGGTTCTCTATGGTGTAGTAGGCGTGACTAGGGGGTGTTCTAGTATGTCTATTTATTTTGGTGCTAATATGGTTCCCAATTAGTTGCCTCTGATTGGGGATCATATTTAGTTAGCCATTTCCCCACCTGTGTTTTGTGGGATATTGTTTGTGTTTAGTTGCCTGTGTGCACGTCATGACTTCATGGTTCGTTGTTTCTTTATTGTTTTGTTTGTTTCACAAAGATTAAAAATATGTGGAACTATACTCACGCTGCGCCTTGGTCCGCTCATTACGACGATCGTGACAACTATACACTGTAGGTGCCTTTTATCTCCCGTGCCCAGCTGGAGATAAAAGTGATCTCGACTAAGAAAAGGTTGGTGACCACTGTTCTAGTCTAAGCTATGGCTGCCTATTGTGATTATTACTGTTATATCACGGCCTCCCGGGTGGCGCAGTGGTCTAGGGCACTGCATCGCAGTGCTAGCTGCGCCACCAGAGTCTCTGGGTTCGCTCCCAGGCTGGGCTGGGTTCGCGCCCAGGCTCTGTTGCAGCCGGCCGCAACCGGGAGGTCCGTGGGGCGACGCACAATTGGCATAGCGTCGTCCGGGTTAGGGAGGGTTTGGCCGGTAGGGATATCCTTGTCTCAGTATGTAAAATGTATGCACTCTACTGTAAGTCGCTCTGGATAAGAGCGTCTGCTAAATGACTAAAATGTAAATGTAAGGCATTATGTTCTAGTTTGATAGTCTGTTAATTCTATGGTTTATTATGTCTATGGGAGTTGCATGTTAAATGCAAGAGTCATGGATTTCGGTAGGCCCACAATACTATTTAGTCTGTAATGTGAAATCACCTTAGATGGTTTGTGTGCAATTGATTACATTAGGGTAAATGGTAGTCTAAACATTTGATAATTTGATGATTTTCGAGTGCCCACCTACTTTTTGACTGGCCCTGCCATCCACGAATTTCTGCCTACACAACTTGTATAAATGCCACAGAATAATAACCTTCCCCACAGATTCTATCACATCGATCCTTTGTGTGAATTATGAAATTACCCCCATTCCGTGTTTTCCTCTGTAGGAGCACTGGTTCAAATACTCCGCACGGAGATGGATTCACACCCCCGGAAGGATATGCACACATCTGTAGCCTGCCAGACTTTAGCGCTGTAGTGCTCTGATTTTTGTTTTTGGTGGATTATTTCATTTTGTGTGACTTGCAAAACCAATATCCTCAAAAAATAAAGTATTCTGCTTAGCACCTTGTGTCATACAGTACGGTCAGTGCCAAGTGCCTAAAACAAGATAATCAGAACAACAGAGTAAACATTCACAAACAATGCCCTTTAGAAATGCTGAAATTCATTCATATTGAACTCTGTTGTAAAAAGATAAATACTGTATATTGTGATTATCAGGCTTGATTCCTCAACTCCAGTTCCCTTAACACAATTACCATCTATAATGTGGAGTTTGATGTTTAATATTTGAGCCATTCATTTGTATTCCTCTGTCTGATTTGAGTACTGTGACAATTAAACCACTTCATCAACACAGGTTAATTGTACCTTCTAGCTCAGGCCTGTGCAAATGCTGGCGCACGACCTGATTTAATACACCCCGCGGAATCATGGTCAGATGACAAAGAATTTGCGATTGTAAAGTTTTGAAAATCGTATTTGTTATTCAAATTAAAAGCCCAATGAATACTCTCCTTTGTGTAATGATTTAATTCTCACTGCTTGTGGGACATTTCTTTTGAAGGCACATATAAATAACAACTACATGTGACTGACAAATACTAGCTCGCTAGAAATTGCGCAAGAAAAGGAAAGTAGACAATGAATGTAGGGTGTTCCAGCAAGAGTGGATATTTCTTTATTGAGGTATCATGGAAAGCTGTGTGCTTAGTGTGTAAAGAGAGCATTGCTCTCTTGAAAGACTACAACTTGTCCCGACACTTCCAGAGGAAGCATGCAGAGAAATATAGCAATATGTCTTCTGAGCAGAGGGCAAGTGCATCGAAACAGTTGCTTTCTCAGTTGCAAAAGCAGCAAGGATTTTCACAACTGCATTCAGCAAACAACGGAATTGTGAGAGCTAGCTATGTACCACAAAATGTCTAAACATAGCAAGCCATTCGCTGAGAGGGCGAATTCATTAAAGCATGTTTAATTGACTCTGCAGCAATACTTTGCCCCGACAAGAAAGAGCTGTTTGAAAAATGTTCCCTGTCAAGACGAACAGTGACACGGCGTGTTGGGGACATCGCAGAGAATATGGAACAACAGTTGAAAGACAAGGTAAAGGATTGCACCTATTTCTCCTTGGCCCTGCATGAGAGCAGTGATGCAGGTGACACAGCGCAGTTGTTGATATTCTTATGAGGTGTGTATATATAACCCCAGACTTTTAAATTACAGAGAAGCTTGCTTCAGCGCAGTCAATGAAGAGCACAACCACCGTGAAAGATTCATTGGAGGAGGTTAATAAGTGTGTGGCAAAACTGGGACTGAGTTTTGAAAAGTTATCCAGTGTGACCACTTATGGGTGCCCAAAATTGACAAGGATACAATATCAAGTAGCTGAGCTGAACCCAGATAAGAAAATTATTTTCCTGCATTGCATTATTCATCAGGAGGTGCTCTGTTAATGTGTTCTGAAAATGAACCATGTCGTGGATACAGTCACTAAAGTGGTAAACTTCAGAAGAGCAAAATCTTTAAACCACAGGCAGTTTGTCTCACTGTTGGAAGAGACAGAGTCGGGTCATGCAGATCTCCCTACCACACGTGGTGAGATGGCTGAGTTTGGGGAAGGTACTTCAAAGGGTGTGGGACCTGAAGTCGGAGATTGCTGAGTTTTTGCAAATGAAAGGAAAATATGTGGATTTCCCTCAACTGCAAGATAAAGAATGATTGGCTGATTTTGCCTTCACCGTGGACATCATGGCCCTCATGAATGAACTGAATTCCAAACTACAAGGGAAGGGCCTTTTTGCACATCAGATGTACAGCCTTGTCGAAGCCTTCAAGGCAAAATTACTCCTCCTGACCCGCCAAGTACAAGCCAACAATCTCACCCACCTTCCAACACTACTAGTCTGTTCCCTATCAGATGACCAGTGGGAGAAGTATACATCGCTGTTGCGTGCTTTGTACGGTGAGTTTTCTCATCATTTTGAGGATTTCAAGGTGTTGGAAAATGACATGCTGTTGGTTTCCTCTCCTTTCACCTTCAATGTGGATAACTCTCCCACTAACCTGAAACTTGAGATTATTGATCTTCAGTTTGATGCAGTAATTGGAGAACTATTCAAAACAATGTCACTGACGAGGTTCTATGCATCTCTCGATGAACAAAACTTTCCAAAGATCAAGAGTCATGCTCAGAAGATATTTGTACTGTTTGGGTCAACCTATGTATGTGAACAGACATGTTCAGTGATGAAATATAACAAGTCAAGGCACAGATCATCTCTTACTGACTCTCACCTCTCAGCAATCCTGCGCATAGCGAAGTCAGAAACTACACCTAGTCAATGGCCATCAGAAACTTAAAGTTTCACACTGAGTAGTTTACATGTAATGTTGAGGTCTTTCTTTCTTGTGTTTTTGTGTATACAAGTTAACAATAGCTCTGTCCGTGGTGCTGAATGCACAGTGTACTTTTCCCTCTGTGTAGTTTATTGCATGTTTAATAATGAAAATACCTAGCAAAAGAACATGGATGGGGTTTATTTCTGTGCATGTTAACACAGTCAAACACATGATGCACAATCCTGTAACATGATTCTGGCCCACTATGGCAAAAAATATGTTCTAATGTGTCCCTCCATGGAAAATAATTGCCCAGGCCTGCTGTAGGCCTACAATGCTGGCATATGCTTTGTTACAATAGCCTAAGTATATAACATCATCAAGTTTATTTTATATAGCCCTTCGTACATCAGCTAATATCTCAAAGTGCTGTACAGAAACCCAGCCTAAAACCCCAAACAGCAAGCAATGCAGGTGTAGAAGCATGGTGGCTAGGAAAAACTCCCTAGAAAGTTTTGACATGACTGTCATAATCAAGAAAGTCCTTGGAAGTGCCATAAGGGTAAGCCAACATAATTCATTATTTTACATTAACCTGTTTAACTGCATTGATATGGCTTAATTGATCATAGTCTAGACTCGTTATAGTTGTAAATACCATGCAGTTGCACCAGGGGAATTTAAACCAAACAGATTGTTTTTGCAGTTCTTCAGTTTCCCCACATGTACAAATGTATCCCCATTCCCCAATCAAATACCTTCATCGTTACCACAAAAAAATGACAAATACAGCTTTTTACTCCAATCTGTCAGCCCTCATAAAATCTGACATAGCACCAGTATCCCAAGGGTATTAAGTGAAAACAAGCATAGAAAACAGTATTGGTGTTAATAAAAATAAATAAATTAACATAAGTCAACTATTATATAAGTATTTTGGTGACAGTCTGGTTGATTAACAATATTGGGTTAACAATGTGTTAACACATTGTTTTTTTACATAAGAAATGTGAGACACAAAAAAAAGACAGCGTAGAACACAATTACCCAAAACGCATTGCTCCGATAACTTTCAAGAGGTTGTTTTTCGAAGTTTGCCCCCAAAAAATGTATTTTCCTATGAATGAAGTTGCACAAAAGTGGTGTATTTTCATACGAATTAAGCCACAGAAAAACACACAAAATCCTGCTGAAGTACTTTTTGTACATATTTGCAAGAATTGAGTGTGAGACTATGTTGCATATGACGGTGTACTTACTACAAAGTCAGACACCTTTGGTCATTTATAACGCATACATAAATGCCTTATGTCATATGATGCTGTACTTACTACAAAGTCAGACACCTTTGGTCATTTATAACACATACATATTTGCCTTATGTCATATGATGCTGTACTTACTACAAAGTCAGACACCTTCATAACACATACATAAAGGCTTAATGATGTAAACGCAAATGTATTAACACTTAGGGAATTATCACTAACAGCTAAAACAAATGAACATTAAAGACATTTTTAAACCATACATTTCCTTTAACTGTACATTTTTTAAACAATACAAATACATGAAGTTTCAAAGTCCAGCAATGAAGTCACTGAAAATGATTTGAAATAACGATTGAGGTAGCTACAGTATGTAATCTAACTCAACACTTAACTACTACAAACTCATTTAAAATACTGTATATAAAGGTTCACTTAGTTGTTTTACACTGTCCAGTGGCAGCACAAGTGGACATTTGATTTGTGAACTCATCACATGATTAGCGTCTCATCAGCGACACTAGAAAAGTACTTCTGGGTCACGGAATTTCAGAAATGTTCTAAATACAAGTCTCTCACGCAATAGTAAAAAAGTGTCAACCATTGATGACATATGAAAAATAATTGTCTAAACATTAACAATGATTCATATTTGTTCATATTTAAGTGACATTTACATGTGGGTTTTGAAACATGTTCCAAGGTCAAATAAATGCCCCCAATGTGAATCACTGTACAGTATATGGAATACATATTGGCTTAGAGCAAGACCTATTCTGGGTGCCGCAGCAAAGGTATTGTAGGGAATACTCAGTAGGGTCTGTAGAATGTACAATGCATTTGGAAAGTATTCAGACAGTTTTTCCACATTTTGTTATGTTACAGCCTTAGTCTATAATGGATGAAATCATTTTTTTACCCTCATCAATCTACAAACTAATGAGAAAGCAAAAACTGTTTTTTAGAAATATTTCTACAACTTGATTGAAATCCACCTGTGGTAAATTCAACTGATTGGACATGATTTGAAAAGGCACACACCTGTCTATATAAGGTCCCATAGTTGACAGTGCATGTCAGATCAAAAACCAAGCTATGATGTCGAAGGATTTGTCCGTAGAGCGCCGAGACAGGATTGTGTTGAGGCACAGATCTGGGTAAGGGTACCAAAAAATGTCTGCTGGATTGAAGGTCCCCAAGAATCCAGTGGCCTCCGTCATTCCTAAATGGAAGACATTTGGAACCACCAAGACTCTTCATAGAGCTGGCCGCCCTGCCAAACTGAGCAATCGGGAGAGAAGGGCCTTGGTCAGGGAGGTGACCAAGAACCTGATTGTCAACCTGACAGAGCTCCAAAGTTCCTCTGTGGAGATGGGACAACCTTCCAGAAGGACAACCATCTCTGCTGCACTCCACCAATCAGGCCTTTATGGTAGAGTGGACAGATGGAAGCCCCTTGTCGGTAAAAGGCACATGACAGCCCGCTTTGAGTTAACCAAAATGCACCTAAAGGACTCTCAGACCATGAGAAATAAGATTATCTGGTCTGATGAAATCAAGATTGAACTCTTTGGCCTGAATGCCAAGCGTCACGTCTGGAGGACCATCCCTACGGTGAAGCATAGTGGTGGCAGCATCATGCTGTGAGGATGTTTTTCAGCGGCAGGGACTGGGAGACTAGTCAGGCTTGAAGGAAAGATGAACGAGCAAAGTACAGAGGGATGCTTGAAGAAAACCTGCTCAGGACCTCAGACTGGGGTGAAGGTTCACCTTCCAACAAGACAACAACCCTATGCACACAGCCAAGACAATGCAGGAGTGTCTTTTGGACAAGTCTCCGAATGTCCTTGAGTGGCCCAGCCAGAGCCTGGACTTGAACCCGATTGAACAACTCTGGAGAAACCTGAAAATAGCTATGCAGTGACGCTCCTCTTCCAACTTGACAGAGCTTGAGAGAATCTGCAGAGAAGAATGGGAGAAACTCCTCAAATATAGGTGTGCCAAGCTTGTAGCATCATACCCAAGAAGACTCGAGGCTGTAATCGCTGCCAAAGGTGCTTCAACAAAGTACTGAGTAAAGCGTCTGAATACATATGAAAATGTGATATTTCAGTTTTTTATTTTTAATACATTTGCAAAATGCTTCTAAAAACCTGGTTTGCTTTGTCATCATAGGGTATCGTGTGTAGATTGAAGAGGGAAAAAAACAATGTATTACATTTTAGAATAAGGCTGTAATGTAGCAAAATTTTGAAAAAGTCAAGGGGTCTGAATACTTTCCGAAGGCACAGTATATGGTGTCATTTCATGGTGGATGAATCAAATCAAGTGTGCGCTTATTGCACTACAGAAAACCTGCTAACCAAACAACAGTGCAGGACATGCTCACTGAATTAAAGGGAAACTACACAAAAAAATGTGTTTCTTCAATTTTTCCCATACCTCAAAAGTAATCCCGTGATATGGTTTAGCATTGTTGTGAACACAGAACAACAAATGTTGTTGTTTTTCTATTTACAAAAAACAGGTAAACCAGGAAACAATTGGGGAAATCTGAAACCTGGAAAAACAAAACCAAGAAAAGAGATTCATAAAAACAGATTTTAAAATGTCCTACCAACGTTTTTTACTGTGCATAACTGCACTTTAAAGCGTGTGTCATCCTGCAGCACAGCATTTTGGGGAAGTTAAGGTCAATCCAATATTGTCTATGCACCCAAGACGGGGAGAGGTTGGGCCATCCTAGAAATGTTTTAGTGAAATAGAATATAATATATAACATTTAGCAGACGCTTTTATCCAAAGCAACTTAGTCATGCGTGAATACATTTTTACCTATTGGTGGTCCCGGGAATCGAACCCAATATCCTGCCATTGCAATGCTCTACCAGGATGCATGACAAGATTGTAAATGCTCTGTGATGCCTCAATTTAATAAGATTTACAAGGCCTTTATTAAGTGGTGCTAATGCCACCCTTTAGAAAGTACCGCACAAGTTTATGCCACATTTGACATAGCAGGGTATGTCACACTTGACATTGGTGGTGACGTGACTATGAAAAATTGATCTACAAACATTTCAATGGCTTTGGAGAAATTCATCCTCAGAACGTTGTCTTTTTCTAAATGAGAATATAGGATCCTGACAGGTGGAAAATAGTTCAGAGGAGCAGTGATGGTTTCGGAGATAAGAAGTGACAGGTCTGGGGTTGGTATTCAGTACAGAATGTACAACACTGACGGAGTGAGGACACATCCCTGAGTAGCTCCAGTTTGATGAGGGAAGGAGAAGCAGGCTTTGCCCACACGCCTTGTTCTCACACAGGGCAGATCACATACGCTCATGTCAAAAGATCAAATGGAGCGTCTGTCGTAGGGCTTTGAACCTGCTGCTCTCTGCCATCCCTGCCCTTTTTCACTTTGCTGACCCAACCATTGAAGTCTTGCCCGTGTTCTGCTGCTTCAATTGTATGCTTATTTGCTGGTGACTTCCCACTCGTTCAGGAAGGACCTTTGACCTTTAGGTGCAAAGTGGCTATCATGCTCATAGTCTGGACAGTAACACTTTACTAAACGTAATTGAAAAAGTATCAAAAAGATTCAAGGAACTTTATCAATGATGAGAAAGAATGGCAATGGCTTGTACGGCTAAGGGCATTTAGCATTATGAGGGCAGTAAAGTACATTGTCAAAAGAACAAGACAGTCCTGCAGGTCTTTTGGCCAGGGTTGAACGTTTCTATTACATTTACTATAGGTGTCATGGCCATTCTTCATCATCACTAATGATATTCAAAAACCTCTGAGAATGATTTGCAAGTTAATAGTGGTAGCCCTGGGAATATGTATGGTCTTGCCCCCTCACGAGAATATAGGTCAGCGTTGATTAAAACAACCGGCTCATAATGGAAAGTAATTACTCTGTAAGCTAGGGAGCATATGCAAGATAACGAGCTTATGTTTACAGTGATGCCAGCCAGGTAGGTGTGGTGAAGGTAGAGGTAGGAACAGATGTTGGGATAGGATTAAATGGGAAGGTTTGTCATCTCTGATTTTTTATTTCATACCCTCTGTTACATGTTACAGTGCATAGACAGGGTTGGGTAGGTTACTTTCTAAATGTAATTTGTTACAGTTATTAGTTACCTGTCCAAAATTGTAATCAGTAACGTAACTTTTGGATAACCCAAACTCAGTCATGTAATCTGATTACATTCCATTACTTTTAGGTTACATTCCCCTTAAGAGGCATTAGAAGAAGACAAAAATGTATGTTACCAATTGAACAACATCTATTGCAGGAAGAAATCGGTGTTAAAGTTTACATAGCTGGCCATATATGGATGTTAAATTCTACTTTATGGGTTGGTTATGTAGGCTTCTTCTAATCCATCGCTTTCTACTACATATAATATGATTCAATTATAACTTTACATTAAAAACCAAAGTCTATCCTTGATCTTCAAGAATAGGACTTGGAAATATGGAAGTATAGTTTAGTCAAATTGTTTTACCTGAGCATGACCCCACAACTAAGGACTTATTAGCCAGCCCTACTCTGTTGTTTATGATTTTGTAGTCATGGAGGACTGATTGGGCTCATTGATTCGAGTTGAAAAATAAATGCTGCGCTCATGGAATGGCATGCTTTGAGCACTACTGAAAGTGCTATGTGAAAAATGAATGCCATATGCTGCACTTGCTATAGGCCTATTGTTGACCTTTTTGTTGCTGACACTTTGACATCTTGATAATATGCAGCTGTTTAAAGGACAAATCTACAGATGAAACAATAGCAAAACTGTCGCCCCGCTTCTGTTTTGGTAAAAAGCTGAGGAATGGGCCTGGAGGAATGTAATCACTCCCAGATTAATAGTCAGAGCTATGGACGCAAGGACTGACCATCCATTATATATATTTTTTTGTTTTAACCATGGTATGATGCTACAATGTGTGTTTACATTTACAATGTTTACAAATTTGGAGAACAACAAGCTTATATTTTGGGTTCTCATGTAGTGTGAGAGTTGAACTAAGCTCATGAGGCATTTATAAATGATATTCTTCAAGAATCAATGTGTGTGTGTATATATATATATATATATATATATATATATAATTTATAAGTCCAAAAATGGATGTAGCAACTACAGATTGCCCTTTAGGTCTATCAAAAGTGTGTGAGTTTGAGCATGAGGCCTATGGATTAAGGCCTATGGATTAAAAAAATATATAAGCATGAATTAGATTGAGCACTAAAAGCTCCACTTTTATTCCATGGGCTTGGATCCGTGTTATGCAGCTGTTGCAAGAGCGCATTTTCACTGGCTGTCCACTGGTTTCAAAAACAGTGATTGATTGTTGGGTTCGAAAACACATTTAGATTTGTGAACAGCCATCCACAACAACCAAAATCCATAAGGCGCAAATAGCTAAATGAGAGAGCAGCAGTGTGATTCACATCAATGCGCTATGTAGATAGCAATAATAAGTGATAGCTGTATCGCCGTAGACTACACCACTGCTGTCATCCTTACCTCCAAATTTTTTTTGTAGTTGGATAATCTTTGGATGCCGACAGCAGTCGCACCATTGGAAGACATACAGTTGAAGTCGGAAGTTTACATACACTTAGGTTGGAGTCATTAAAACTCGTTTTTCAACCACTCCACAAATTTCTTGTTAACAAACTAGTTTTGGCAAGTTGGTTAGGACATCTACTTTGTGCATGACACAAGTAATTTTTCCAACAATTATTTACAAACAGATTATTTCACTTATAATTCACTGTATCACAATTCCAGTGGGTCAGAAGTTTACATACACTAAGTTGACTGTGCCTTTAAACAGCTTGGAAAATTCCAGAAAATGATGTCATGGCTTTAGAAGCTTCTGATAGGCTAATTGACATAATTTGAATCAATTGGAGGTGTACCTGTGGATGTATTTCAAGGCCTACATTCAAACTCAGTGCATCTTTGCTTGACATCATGGGAAAATCAAAAGAAATCAGCCAGGACCTCAGAAAAAACATTGTAGACCTCCACAAGTCTGGTTCATCCAATTTCCAAACGCCTCAATGTACCACGTTCATCAGTACAAACAATAGTACGCAACTATAAACACCATGGGACCATGCAGCCGTCATACCGCTCAGGAAGGAGACGCATTCGTCTCCTAGAGATGAACGTACTTTGGTGCGAAAACTGCAAATCAATCCCAGAACAACAGCAAAGGACCTTGTGAAGATGCTGGAGAAAACCAGTACAAAAGTATCTATATCCACAGTAAAACAAATCCTATATCGACATAACCTGAAAGGCCACTCAGCAAGGAGGAACCCACTGCTCCAAAACCGCTATAAAAAAGCCAGACTACGGTTTGCAACTGCACATGGAGACGAGGATCGTACTTTTTGGAGAAATGTCCTCTGATCTGATGAAAGAAAAATAGAACTGTTTGGCCATAATGACCATCGTTATGTTTGGAGGAAAAAGGGGGAAGCTTGCAAGCCGAAGAACACCATTCCAACCGTGAAGCACGGGGGTGGCGGCATCATGTTGTGGGGGTGCTTTACTGCAGGTGGGGCTGGTGCACTTCACAAAATAGATGGCATCATGAGGGTGGAAAATTATGTGGATATATTGAAGCAACATCTCAAGACATCAGTCAGGAAGTTAAAGCTTGGTTGCAAATGGGTCTTCCAAATGGACAATGACCCCAAGCATACTTCCAAAGTTGTGGAAAAATCGCTTAAGGACAACAAAGTCAAGGTATTGGAGTGGCCATCACAAAGCCCTGACATCAATCCTATAGAAAATTTGTGGGCAGAACTGAAAAAGTGTGTGTGAGCAAGGAGGCCTACAAACCTGACTCAGTTACACCAGCTCTGTCAGGAAGAATGGGCCAAAATTCACCCAACTTATTGTGGGAAGCTTGTGGAAGGCTACCCGAAGCGTTTAAACCAAGTTAAACAATTTAAAGGCAATGCTACCAAATACTAATTGAGTGTATGTAAACTTCTGACCCACTGGGAATGTGATGAAAGAAATGAAAGCTGAAATAAATCATTCTCTCTACTATTATTCTCACATTTCACAATCTTAAAATAAAGTGATGATCTTAACTGACCTAAGGCAGGACATTTTTACCAGGATTAAATGTCAGGAATTGTGAAACACTGAGTTTAAATGTATTTGGCTAAGGTGTATGTAAACTTCCGACTTCAACTGTAGCATGGACTGTAGCCTACAAAAGCCTATTCCTGTTATTTTTCTGCGATCCATCAAACCCATTTGGTGTGTCATCATAGTGGTCTCTGACTTGTGGTCAGACTCGCTCAGGTGGAACTAACTTAAACTTGCAGGTTTTTTCAATGCTGATTTGAATGTCTTTGAGAAAACAGTCCTTTTTTAATTTAAAAGTAATTCTCGAAGTAAACATCTAATTTTTCAAAAGTATCTGTAATCTGATTACAATATTGTTGCTGGTAACGGATTACAGTTTTTTTTATGTAATCGCTTACATGTGTCGTGTCTTTGGTTATGCCTTATTAAGTGATATGACATGCTATTCTATGAAATCCTTTCTCTGTAATTAATATTACCTGATTGAGCTAATCATGTAAATGTAATTAACTAGAAAGTCGAGGCACCACAAAATAATATTTATAGAGCAGTTATCTTCCGAATAAACTCTTAAAGACCTAGTAATATTTTACATCAATAGCAGTCAATATTAATTGTCACCTTATTTCAGTCTCATCTGAAAGTTGTAAATTCTTGGTTATCTTCACCAACCCTGGCTAACAAGTTGAATCAGCAATACAAAACTCGGTTAATTATTTATTTACTAAATACCTAGCTAATCACACAGAATGTACACAGAATGAATCATACATTGATTACAAATTACGTCAAAGGAAAACGTCCCTAGCGGACGGAACAGATATGACAGCTGGTTACACAAAGGAAAGTGGGTTGGGTTTGAGTGAAAGAGCGGGAAGACTGAGGAACAAAGGGAGAAGCTGTGCTATCGTAAATACAATATCCTATGCATTCTAAATTACCGCCCATTTGGAAAAGGAAAATGCAATAAATATTTACTCTGAGCTGCGCTTCATAGGTTGGTGGTAGTTGGATGGCCGTGTTGCCCAACAGAGTTCTTTGTCCTTTGAAGAGTGTATCTGGTGCTGAACGTGCAACGTTGTAGTGTCGTTGTTGTTATGGTAGACGGGATACTCTGTCCGTCCTTTCCTAGCCCACATTTACAGCGGCCGCTGCTAACTCAACGGCTAGGAGGTATCACTTCTGTAGCAAATAAGAGTTTAAAGTTCATACAATTCGCAACCAAAGCTCACGCTGAGGTTGGCTTCGTTCTGTAGTTATTATCTGAATCCTTCTGATATCGGAACGTCATCCTAATGTACCCGGAACAGAAGGTTACAGTTTCATCAAGGGCTTATATAGTGGAGGGAGAAGGGTGTGTTTCATAGTTTATAACCCATGTCTCTTCACACTGGCGGGCCACTGATTGAGCAAAGCCCTAACCTTATGAAAACCCAAATCTCTCATTTGAAAGCTAAACTTACATTTAATCTTTTCACAAATAATTGTATATTTAAACATTTGAATTGCACAACAATTCCATGTGATTCTGATATCTATAATGTGTAGACTTTCCCAGATACAGTTTAGGTCGTGCTGTCAATAGTCATAATGTCTCAGATGACAACCGAACTGCCATCATATTCATTAAGTACCAACGCATATTTTCAACTGGTTCTATTACCGAAATATGGTTCCTTTCCCTCCACCTGTTTGATGTTCCCAAACTATCTATGTTTAACAAAGGCTTTTCAAGAGTCCCTCTGTAGAGTCAAGAGAGAGGGAAGGAAGAAATGTATTTATGGGGGTGTCATAAACCTTACCCACAGGACAACGTCCTGACACATGTAACAGATTGCATGTCATCCGTTACTCCCCAACCCTGTGCATAGCTAATGTCCCCCCCACGCCAGGTGGCATTCAGGGCCGTCTGATCAAAAGCCGGGGCCATGAATAATTCTATCAGCGTGGAGTAGCTAAGCTCTAAACATGATGAGCATTACTAAGGTTGCTTCTCGGCTGCACTCAATGATTTCAACTGGAATTAGATCACAGGGAGTTTAAAAAGAGGCGCACCACCCGCACACTGCCAGAATCCTAATGCACAGACTCATTATAAGGTCTGAACAGGGCTGAACTCTAGCTTTTTGGAGGTCCTGCGAGAGATTTTTGTTGGAAGGCCCCCACTCGCATCAAAACATTTTACTGGCCCTCCTCTTGATGTTGGAGAGAAAAATGTATGTTTTAATGTTAATTTCCTTAAATTCTACACATTTTTTCATTGTTGCAGTTTTACAGTTAATTTCCTGCAATTCTACACATTTTGCCATGGGGTGGAGAGAAATGTTAGCAGTTTTAAAGATAATTTCCTGCAATTCTACACATTTTGTAATGTTTGGGTGGTAAGAATGGACAGATTTATCCATCCCCTTCTCCGGCCTTTTGTATTGGGCAGTTCAATAGTAAGAAATGTCTCAGTCCTAGGAGCAAAAACATTGCCCTATCCAGGAGCACAAGTACAGGACATCAATAAGCTGCTGCCAAACATTTTAAACCTGCATCAGGAAATTGAGGATCATAGTTCATGTGGGATTCAATAATATATCAGAACAGCTGAAGATAGCTTTTAAATAACTGACTGGGTCTCTGCTTGACATCAATAAACACCCCATAATATCTGTCCCTCTGCCCTCCCTAAATTGTGGCATTGAACGCTTCAGCCGACTTTTATCCCTCCATAACTGGCTACGTGACTATTGCAGCTCTGTGGATGTAGCGTTTATTGACAATTTTGATACCTTCTGGAAACAAAGCTCGTTTTATAAGGAGGATGGGATCCACCCAAATCATTTGGGTTCCTGGATCATTTCACAGCATTATAAGGCTGCGTTGACACAATGACTTATCGATGACCCAAACCCAGCTCAGTTCATCCCTACCATTGTGTCGCTGAGTTGTCAAAATGCTTCTGCAAATGTTGGAAGACACAATGTAAGTAACCTAATTTATGTCCTTCTAACAGCCCTGAATGCCTCTGCTGATCCTACAGCTATTGTATGCAGTAATCATGTGCCTATGAACCAGAGTTATACTGTTATCACTGAGGTCGTGTGCCCTAGTAGGAAGTCCACTGTGTGCAGCTCACCCTGCACTTACATAAATAACACGAGCATGTCTGCTTCTACTTAACTTTCCAGTAAAGCATTAAAAACAATCAAGCATCCCAGAAAAGTGCCAAAAAATTGTCCATGTTAACATATGTAGCTTAAGAAACAATAATTTGCTAGTAACAGATGACATTCATATTCTGACAATCTCTGAAACTCACTTAGATAATACCTTTGATGATACAGTGGTAGCAATGGTTGCTGTTTAAATGCCAATGGTTGCCATTTATATTCAGAACCACATTTCTGTAAAGCTTAGAGACAATCTCATGTTAAATACTGTTGAAGTAACATGGCCACAGGTTCATCTGCCTCGCCTAAAGCCAATTATAGTGGGAAGCTGTTATAGACCACGAAGTGCTAACAGTCAGTATCTAGATAACATGTGTGAAATGCTTGATAATATATGTGATATTGACTGGCTTTCATCCAGCTGCCCACTCGAGAAGCTTCAAACTGTGACCAGTGCCTGCAACCTGGCTCGGGTTATCAGTCAACCTACCAGGGTAGTTACAAACAGCACAGGAATTAAATCATCAACATGTATTGTCACATCTTTACTGATGCTGCAAAAATGTAATTTTCTTTAAAGCAGTATCCAAATCCATCATATTGATCACAATAAAGTAGCCATATCTAGGAAATCCAAAGTGCCAAAGGCTTGGCCTAATATAGTGTATAAGAGGTCATACAATAAGTTTTGTAGTGATTCCTATGTTGTTGATGAAAATAAAATTTGTTGTTCTGTGATTTATCCTCTCCAAGGTGGCTTAGCAGTTCAGACGTCTTTTCCGTATTGTCTTGTCGTGTCCTGTATATATATATATATTTACACCTTTTCTTCACATATCTTTTATTTATTTTATTATCCAAGAACTCAACTACAAAAGCTTTCCTGCAAAAGCTTTCCTGCAACCCGCTTCACCAATTACAATAAGTAATATTTACCTCAATCTGAAAATCCATCGTGGAAGATAGCCAGGGGCTAATTCAGAAGCTAGCCTGATAGCTAACCAGAAGCTACTCCGATAGCTAGCCAGAAGCTAATCTGTAGCTGCCCCGAAATTAGCCGGTTTGCTAGCTAGCGTTGGTGTTTCAGCTGCCCACGTTTTGCGGTCATCAGCTATTCCTTTAGCTCGATAATCTACCGGCACTTTTGTGCAACGCGACTCGGACCGGAGCATTCCGGGACTTTTTTTCTCCCAGTTTCCCCGGATTCCAACCGCAGGCTCTGGACACTTGCACCTTGATTTCGCAGCTAGCTAGCTGCATACCGTGTGACTATTGGCTTACGTCGACCCCGGAGCAAACTCAAATCATGCTGGAGCTAGCCAGCTGAGGAGTTCCATCACCATCCGGACCCGTTTCTTTTGTTGCTGCTGCAGATACGGAACCCCACCGGGCCTTCACGACTGACTGCCGACGTTATCTGCCCGAGGGATGTATCCAACCGGCAAATCCGTCCCGACGTTACCTGAACGCTCACCTGAGGCCCGCTAATCGTTAGCTGTCCTATCGGCTGCTATCTGAACAAAACCCCACTACACGGAACCTACCGACGGAAACGCACGAGGTATCTACAAACAGACCTCCATCCTATGCTGCTACCGATAGCCATATACCCGGCCAGCTGTCTGGATCGCCACGACCCCAACCAACCTCTACTCACTGGACCCTTACTGATCACTCGATTAAGCATGCCTCTCCTTAATGTAAATATGCCTTGTCCATTGCTGTTCTGATTAGTGTTTATTGGCTTATTTCACTGTAGAGATTCTAGCCCTGCTCTCTATACCATATCCAACCTATCAGTTCCACCACCCACATATGCGATGACATCACCTGGTTTCAATGATGTTTCTAGAGACAAGATCTCTCTCATCATCACTCAATACCTAGGTTTACCTCCACTGTATTCACATCCTACCATACCTTTGTCTGTACATTATTCCTTTAAACTATTTTATCGCCCCCAGAAACTTCCTTTTACTCTCTGCTCTAGTAGCTCTAGGCGACCAATTCTCATAGCTTTTAGCCGTACCATTATCCTACTTCTCCTCTGTTCCTCTGGTGATGTAGAGGTGAATCCAGGCCCTGCAGTACCTGGCTCCACTCCTATTCCCCAGGCGCTCTCTTTTGATGACTTCTGTAACCGTAATAGCCTTGGCTTCATGCATGTTAACATTAGAAGCCTCCTCCCTAAGTTTGTTTTGTTCACTGCTTTAGCACACTCTACCAACCCGGATGTTTTAGCCGTGTCTGAATCCTGGCTTAGGAAGACCACCAAAAATTCAGACATTTTTATCCCCAATTACAATATTTTCAGACAAGATAGAACGGCCAAAGGGGGCGGTGTTGCAATCTACTGCAAAGACTGCCTGCAGAGTTCTGTTATACTATCCAGGTCTGTTCCCAAACAATTTGAACTTCTACTTTTAAAAATCCACCTCTCTAAAAACAAGTCTCTCACCGTTGCCGCCTGCTATAGACCACCCTCTGCCCCCAGCTGTGCTCTGGACACTATATGTGAACTGATTGCCCCCCATCTATCTTCAGAGCTCGTGCTGCTAGGCGACCTAAATTTGAACATGCTCAACACCCCAGCCACCCTACAATCTAAGCTTGATGCCCTCAATCTCACACAAATTATCAATGAACCTACCAGGTACCACCCCAATTCCGTAAACACGGGTACCCTCATAGATATCATCCTAACAAACTTGCCCTCCAAATACACCTCTGCTGTTTTCAACCAAGATCTCAGCGATCACTGCCTCATTGCCTGCATCCGTAATGGGTCAGCGGTCAAACGACCTCCACTCATCACTGTCAAACGCTCCCTGAAACACTTCAGCGAGCAGGCCTTCCTAATCGACCTGGCCGGGATATCCTGGAAGGATATTGATCTCATCCCGTCAGTAGAGGATGCCTGGTCATTTTTTAAAAATGCCTTCCTCACCATCTTGAATAAGCATGCCCCATTCAAGAAATTTAGAACCAGGAACAGATATAGCCCTTGGTTCTCTCCTGACCTGACTGCCCTTAACCATCAGAAAAACATCCTATGGCGTTCTGCATTAGCATCGAACAGCCCCCGTGATATGCAACTTTTCAGGGAAGCCAGAAACCAATATACACAGGCAGTTAGAACAGCCAAGGCTAGCTTTTTCAAGCAGAAATTTGCTTCCTGCAACACAAATTCAAAAAAGTTCTGGGACACCGTAAAGTCCATGGAGAATAAGAACACCTCCTCCCAGCTTCCAACCGCTCTGAAGATAGGAAACACTGTCACCACCGACAAATCCACTATAATTGAGAATTTCAATAAGCATTTTTCTACGGCTGGCCATGCTTTCCACCTGGCTACCCCTACCCCGGACAACAGCACTGCCCTCCCCTCTGCTACTCGCCCAAGCCTTCCCCATTTCTCTTTCTCCCAAATACAGTCAGCTGATGTTCTTAATGAGCTGCAAAATCTGGACCCTTACAAATCAGCCGGGCTAGATAATCTGGACCCTTTCTTTCTAAAACTATCTGCTGAAATTGTTGCCACCCCTATTACTAGCCTCTTCAACCTCTCTTTCGTGTCGTCTGAGATCCCCAAAGATTGGAAAGCAGCTGCGGTTATCCCCCTCTTCAAAGGGGGGGACACCCTTGACCCTAACTGCTACAGACCTATATCTATCCTACCCTGCCTTTCTAAGGTCTTCGAAAGCCAAGTCAACAAACAGATTACCGACCATTTCGAATCACACCACACCTTCTCCGCTATGCAATCTGGTTTCAGAGCTGGTAATGGGTGCACCTCAGCCACGCTCAAGGTCATAAACGATATCGTAACCGCCATCGATAGGAAACAGTACTGTGCAGCCGTATTCATTGACCTGGCCAAGGCTTTTGACTCTGTCAATCACCACATCCTCATTGGCAGACTCGACAGCCTTGGTTTCTCTAATGATTGCCTCGCCTGGTTCACCAACTACTTCTCTGATAGAGTTCAGTGTGTCAAATCGGAGGGTCTGTTGTCCGGGCCTCTGGCAGTCTCTATGGGGGTGCCACAGGGTTCAATTCTTGGACCGACCCTCTTCTCTGTTTACATCAATGATGTCGCTCTTGCTGCTGGTGATTCTCTGATCCACCTCTACGCAGACGACACTATTCTGTATACTTCTGGCCCTTCTTTTGACACTGTGTTAACAACCCTCCAGGCGAGCTTCAATGCCATACAACTCTCCTTCCGTGGCCTCCAACTGCTCTTAAATACAAGTAAAACCAAATGCATGCTCTTCAACCGATCGCTGCCTGCTCCTGTCCGCCTGTCCAACATCACTACTTTGGACGGCTCTGACTTAGAATATGTGGACAACTACAAATACCTAGGTGTCTGGTTAGACTGTAAACTCTCCTTCCAGACCCACATCAAACATCTCCAATCCAAAGTCAAATCTAGAATTGGCTTCCTATTCCGCAACAAAGCATCCTTTACTCATGCTGCCAAACATACCCTTGTAAAACTGACCATCCTACCAATCCTCGACTTCGGTGATGTCATTTACAAAATAGCCTCCAAAACCCTACTCAATAAATTGGATGCAGTCTATCACAGTGCCATCCGTTTTGTCACCAAAGCCCCATATACTACCCACCACTGCGACCTGTACACTCTCGTTGGCTGGCCCTCGCTTCATACTCGTCGCCAAACCCACTGGTTCCAGGTCATCTACAAGACCCTGCTAGGTAAAGTCCCCCCTTATCTCAGCTCGCTGGTCACCATAGCAGCACCTACCTGTAGCACGCGCTCCAGCAGGTATATCTCTCTAGTCACCCCCAAAACCAATTCTTCCTTTGGACGCCTCTCCTTCCAGTTCTCTGCTGCCAATGACTGGAACGAACTACAAAAATCTCTGAAACTGGAAACACCTATCTCCCTCACTAGCTTTAAGCACCAGCTGTCAGAGCAGCTCATAGATTACTGCACCTGTACATAACCCATCTACAATTTAGCCCAAACAACTACCTCTTTACCTACTGTATTTATTTATTAATTTATTTTGCTCCTTTGCACCCCATTATTTCTGTCTCTACTTTGCACTTTCTTCCAATGCAAACCAACCATTCCAGTGTTTTTTTAGTTTTTATTTTACTTGCTGTGTTGTACTCACTTCGCCTCCATGGCCTTTTTATATTTTATTTATTTATACATATATCTGTTTGCCTTCACCTCCCTTATCTCACCTCACTTGCTCACATTGTATATAGACTTATTTTTTTTCACTGTATTATTGACTATATGTTTGTTTTTACTCCATGTGTAACTATGTGTTGTTGTATGTGTCGAACTGCTTTGCTTTATCTTGGCCAGGTCGCAATTGTAAATGAGAACGTGTTCTCAATTTGCCTACCTGGTTAAATAAAGGTTAAATAAAAAAATAATAAAATAAAAAAAAATGTATAATGAGGAGCAGCCAGACGCTGCACTTGACACATTTATGAAATTGCTTATTCCAGTTACTAATAAGCACGCACCCATTAATAAAATGTAAAACTGTTAAATCCTCGTGGATTGATGAGGAATTGAAAAATTGTTTAGTTTAGAGGGATGAGGCAAAAGGAATGGCAAACATACTGCAAATTGAGAAATCATGTGACTAAACGGAATAAAAAGAAGAAGAAACTATACTATGAAACAAAGATACATTATATAAATAATGATAGTAAAAAGCTTTGGAGCATCTTAAATGACATTTTGGGGAAAAAGGCAAACTCAGCTCCATTATTCATTGAATCAGATGGCTCATTCATCCCAAAACACACTGATATTGCCAATAACTTTATTGATTTTTTTATTGGCAAGATTAGCCAATTTAGGCATGACATGCCAGCAACAAACGCTGACACTGCTCATCCAGTTTTACGCCCCCCTCGGGTTTGTGCGCTGGAGGAGATATTCGTGGGATTTACTCAGTCTTGTCTCAGGGTAGTAAGTTGGTGGTCTGTTGATATACCTCTAGTGGTGTGGGGGCTAGGCTTTGGCAAAGTGGGTGGGGTTATATCCTGCCTGGTTGGCTCTGTCCGGGGTATCGTCGGACGGGGCCACAGTGTCCCCCGACCCACTCCTGTATCAGTCCTCAGTATCTATGCTGCAATTATCTGTGTGCCGGGGGAGGCTAGGGTCAGTCTGTTATATCTGGTGTAATTCTGGTGTAAGTCTTATCTTGTGTCCTGTGTGAATTTAAGTATACTCCCTCTAATTATCTCTCCCTCCCGGAGGACCTAAGCCCTAGGATCATTCTTCAGGACTAGCTGGCCTGATGACTCCTGGCTGTCCCCAGTCCACCTGGTCATGCTGCTGCTCCAGTTTCAACTGTTCTGCCTGTGGCTAGGGAAGCCTGACCGGTTCACCGGACGTGCTGCCTTGTCCCAAACCTGCTGTTTTTGACTCTCTCTCTCTACCACACCTGCTGTCTCGACCTCTGAATGTTTATCTATGAAAAGCCAACTGACATTTACTCATGAGGTACTGACATGTTGCACCCTCTACAACCACTGTGATAATTATTTGGCCCTGCTGGTCATCTATGAACGTTTGAACATCTTGAAGACTGTACTGTTATAATCTCCACCCGGCACAGCCAGAAGAGGACTTGCCACCCCTCAGAACCTGGTTCCTCTCTAGGTTTCTTCCTGGGTTCCTGACTTTCTAGAGAGTTTTTACTAGCCACCGTGCTTTTACATCTGCATTGCTTGCTGTTTGGTGTTTTAGGCTGGGTTTCTGTATATCACTTTGTGACATCTGCTGATGTTAAAGGGGCTTTATAAATACATTTGACTGATTGATAGTAAAGCCCCCTTTACTGTCTCAAATAGGTGACCCATCAGCCTGTTACCAACCCTTAGTAAACTTTTGAAAAAATGTGTGTTTGACCAGATACAATGATATTTTACAGACTTTCAGCACGCTTATAGGAAAGGACATTCAACAAGCACGACACTTACACAAATGACTGATGATTGGCTGAGAGAAATTGATAATACAAATATTGTGGGAGCTGTTTTGTTAGACTTCAGTGCGGCTTTTGACATTATCGATCAAAGTCTGCTGATGGAAAAACGTATGTGTTTACACCCCCTGCTATATTGTGGATAAAGAGTTATCTGTCTAACAGAACACAGAGGGTGTTCTTTAATGGAAGCCTCTCCAACATAATCCATGTAGAATCAGGAATTCCCTATGGCAGCTGTTTAGGCCCTTACTTTTTTCAATATTTACTAATGACATGCCACTGGCTTTGTGTAAAGCCAGTGTGTCTATGTATGTGGATGACTCAACACTATACACGTCAGCTACTACAGCAAGTGAAATCCCTGCAACACTTAACAAAGAGCTGCAGTTAGTTTCAGAATGTGTGGCAAGGAATAAGTTAGTCATAAATATTTCAAAAACTAAAAGCATTATATTTGGGACAAATCATTCATTAAACCCTAAACCTCAACTAAATCTTGAAATAAATCATGTGGAAATTGAGCAAGTTGAGGTGACTAAACGTGTTGATAGAACAGTAGTTAAGATGGGGAGAAGTCTGACCGTAATGAAGCACTGCTCTGCCTTTTTAACAACACTATCAACAAGGCAGGTCCTACATTCTCTAGTTTTCACACCTGGACTACTGTTCAGTCGTCTGGTCAGGTGCTACAAAGAGGGACCTTGGGCAATTACAATTGGCTCAGAACAGGGCATCACAGCTGGCCCTAAATGTACACATAGAGTTAACATTAATAATGTGCATGTAAATCTCTCACGGCTCAAAGTGGAGGAGAGATTGACTTCATCACTACTTGTTTTTGTAAGTGTTGACATGCTGAATGCACCGAGGTGTCTGTTTAAACTACTAGCACACAGCTCTGACACCCATGCTTACCCCCAAGATATGCCACCAAAGATCTCTTCACAATCCCGAAGTCAAGAACAGACTGTGGGATGTGCACAGTACTATATAGCCATGACTACATGCAATGCTTTTCCACATCAGGTAACTGATTCAAGCAGTAGAATCAGATTGAAAAAAACAGATAAAAATACACCTTATGGAACAGTGGGGACTGTGAAGAGAAACCCACACACAGGCACAGACACACGTACACATGATAAGACATATACATGATAAGACATGCACAACACATGGATTTTGTAGATATGTGATAGCAGAGTTGTGGCTTGAGGGAACACACTTAATGTGTTGTGAAAAGTGTTATGAAATGTAATGTCATGTAATATTTTAAATTGTATGCAACTGCCTTAATGTTGCTGGACCCCAGGAAGAATAGCTGTTGCCTTGGCAGCAGCTAATGAGGCTCCTTAATAAATACTTATGCCATGTTAATATAATATCTGAATGAGAATGACTAACAAAATCAATGGGGAACCTCAGGAGGGCAGGGCCTCTGGGCACGTTCCATGCGTGCCCTGTCAGTATTCGGCCATGTTTACTACAAGATTAGATAACTGGCTAGATTAATTACCAATCAACAACAACAGAAATAGTTGACATGGCTAATTGAGTGATGGTCAGTGACCTGACATTACAAGAGAAAAACTGCTGATGCATAACCAAATTTCGTACTCTACTATTGTTACTTTCAATAGTTAGTTGAGACGTCAACTGAGTTCCTAGTGCCCACTTATGTCACTTATGCCTGAAACCGGCCCTGGGTCTGAACACAGACTGACATAGTCTGACGCACAGAGTTTTTAATCCTGTATCTCACATTCATGAAAATAGTCATGGCCGGCAGCCTCTCGAGTGGCACAGTGGTCTAAGCTGTGTAAATAGAGATTCTGGGTTCGAGTCCAGGCTCTGTCGCAGCCAGCCGTGACCAGGAGACCCATGGGGCGGCGCACAATTGGCCCAGCATCGTCTGGGTTAGGGGAGGGTTTGGCCGGCAGGGATGTCCTTGTCCCATCGCGCATTAGAGACTCCTGTGGCGGGCCGGGCGCAGTGCACGCTGACACGGTCGCCAGGTGTTTCCTCTGACACATTGGTGTGGCTGGCTTCCGGGTTAAGTGGGCGTTGTATCAAGAAGCAGTGCAGCTTTGTTGGGTTGTGTTTCAGAGGAAGCACGGCTCTCGACCTTCGCCTCTCCCGAGTCCGTACGGAAGTTGCAGCGATGAGACAAGACTGTAACTACCAATTGGATACCACGAAATTGGGGAGAAAAAGGGGTACTTAAAAAAAAATGTAAATAAGAAAATAGTAATGTCCTCTAAAACTTCCAGCTGCCTACTGGACCCTATTTCAACGAAACTACTGAAAGAGCTACTTCCTGTGCTTGGCCCTCCTATGTTGAACATAATAAGCAGCTCCTATATCGATTCTCCCATTCCTCTCAAACATTTTAGAAAAAGCCATTGCACGGCAACTCACTGCATTCCTGAAGACAAATATTGTATATGAAATTCTCCAGTCTGGTTTTAGACCCCATCATAGCACTGAGACTGCACTCGTGAAGGTGGTAAATTACCTTTTAATGGTGTCAGACCAAGGCTCTGCATCTGTCCTTGTGCTCCGAGACCTTAGTGCCACTTTTGACACCATCGATCACCACATTCTTTTGGAGCGATTGGGAACCCTAATTGGTCTACACAGACAAGTTCTTGCCTGGTTTAGATCTTATCTGACGGAAAGATACACTACATGGCCAAAAGTATGTGGACAACCCTTCAAATTAGTTGATTCAGCTATTTCAGCCACACCCGTTACTGACAGGTGTATTCAATCGAGCACACCGCCATGCAATCTCCATAGACAAACATTGGCAGTAGAATGGCTCGTACTGAAAAGCTTAGTGACTTTCAACGTGGCACCATCATAGGATGCCACATTTCCAACAAGTCCCCGGTCAACTGTAAGTGCTGTTACTGTAAAGTGGAAACATCTAGCAGCAACAACGGCTCAGCTGCAAAGTGGTAGGCCACACAAGCTCACAGAATGGGACCGTAGAGTGCTGAAGTGCGTAGCTCATTAAAAATGTTGGTCGTGTAGTGTGTCAGTTTGTCTCTGTGGATGGTTTGTCCTCTGACAAATCAATGGTGTTCCTCAAGGTTCTGTTTTAGGACCACTATGGTTTTCACCGTATATTCTTTCTCTTGGAAACACAATGTCTACTTTCACTGCAATGCGGTCATCTTTCACTGCAAAGCTGTACATTTCGATGAAACATGGGGAAGCCCCAAAATGGCCTACCCTGGAAGCCTGTGTTTCAGACATAAGGAAGTGGATGGCGGCAAGTCTTTTACTTTTAAACTCAGACTAAACAGAGATACTAATTCAAGCTCCCAAAAAACAAAGAAATCTGCTGTTTGAGATGACAATTAATCTTGATAGTTGTGTATTAGTCTCAAATAAAACTGTAAAGGGACCTCAGCATTTCTCTGGACCCTGATCTTGCTTTTGACGAACATATCAAGAATATTTCAAGGGCAGCTTTTCTCCATCTTTGTAACGTTGCAAAAATCTGAAACTTTTTATCCATAAATTATACAGAAAAGCAAATCCATTATTTTGTCACTTCTAGATTTGACTAGTGCATTGCTCTACCCTCCGGCTACCCGGATAAAGCACTAAATGAACTTCAGTTTGACTAAATGCGACTACTATGTGATCATATTACTCCAGTGCTAGCCTCTCTACACTGGCTTCCTTTTAAGGCTAGGGCTGATTTCAAGGTTTTACTGCTAACCAACAAGGCATTACATCGACTTGCTCCTACCTATCTTTCCGATTTGGTCCTGCTGTACATACCTACACGTACTCTATGGTTACAAGACACAGGCCTCCTTATTGTCCCTAGAATTTCTAAGCAAACAGCTGGAGGCAGGGCTTTCTCCTATAGAGCTCAATTTTTATGGAATGGTCTACCTACCCACGTGAGAGACGCAGACTCGGTCTCAACCTTTAAGTCTTTACTGAAGGCTCATCTCTTCAGTGGCCCAGGGGTGTGAAGGTGAATAGCAACGCACTGGAGTGACTAACCTCCCTTGCTGTCTCTGCCTGGCCGGCTCCCCTCTCTCCACTGGGATTCTCTGCCTCTGACCCTATTATAGGGCCTGAGGCACTGGCTTACTAGTGTTCTTCCATGCCGTCCCTAGGAGGGTTGCAACACATCGTGCCAAGCTTTTTTCGCTATACTCGACTTGAGTGTGTTGAGTCACTGACCTGATCTTCCTGTCCGGTTTCCCTCAGGCTTGTGTGGTGGAGGAGATCTCTGTGGGCTATACTCAGCCTTTTCTCAGGGTGGAATGTTGGTGGCCTGTCTATCTCTCAAGTGGTGTGGGGTTATACAGTGTGTCGCTGTCCCCCCTCCTCCCCAGTCTCAGCCTCCAGTATCTGTCTGTCCTATCTGGTGAAATTATCCTGTCTTACCTGGTCTCCTGTGTGAATTTAAGTATGCTCACTCTAATTCTCCTATCCCGCTCCCCCCCCTCTCACTCTCCCCTCCCGGAAGACCTGATCCCTAGGACCAAGCCTCAGGACTACCTGGCCTGATGACTCCTGGCTGTCCCCGTCCCCAGTCGATCTGGTCGTGCTGCTGCTCCAGTTCCAACTGTTCTGCATGCGGCTGTAGAACACTGATCTGTTCACCGGACGTGCTTCCTCGATGCGCTCTCCACTCTCTCTCTCTCTCTCTCCCTCAGCATATGCTGTTTCGACCTCTGAATTCTTGGCTGTAAAAATCCAACTGACATTTACTCCTGAGGAACGTTTGAACATCTTGAAGATCGATCTGGTCTTAATGGCCATGTACTCTTATAATCTCCATCCGGTACAGCCAGAAGACTGGCCACCCCTCAGAGCCTGGTTCCTCTCAAGGGAGCTTTTTCTAGCGTGGTGTTTGGGGTTTTAGGCTGGGTTTCTGTATAAGCACTTTGTGACACTTGCGGATGTAAAAAAAAGGAATTATAAATACATTTGATTTGTTTTGTTTTTCTCTCTCTGATGTGTGTGTCCATCGTTCACTCACCCAGACCTCTCTGGGTTAAACATCCTGCTGGCGCTCCAAGATGAATGAGCTGGATGAGGGATTTGAACCAGGTCACAAGTCTATTAACCTTACCATTAAAGAACACAGAGGATTGCATACATATGTTTCCCTCAGCTGTTACCTCAAACACATCACATCTTCTGCTATTCTCTGTAGTCTAGTTTTCTTATTCAACGCACATCTGCACTTTTCTTATTCAGCTCACATCTGAAGTTGCTGTCTCTGAAACAGTAAATAGATGAGAGGTTTATACGGGGATTGGCAATTCTTTTGTCCCAGTTGTTGGTGTTTGCGAACCTTTTTTTTTCTTCATGCAAATATTTATTCATTTTCTGTTTGATTACATTGCTGCTTGATGCCCCTTGGTCATGATACGCAAACATATTTGATGACTCATTGCTGCTGCTGGATTTTGATTTGTCATTCAGGTAGTGATCCTGTGTGTTTGTTGTTGCTTAGAAATCGATTTTCTTGCCTTTGTTCAATTTTCTTTGTTGTCTTTATTTCCCCTGCCCCTGTTCTGACAGGTGCATGATAATGGCCTATTCTAAATCAAAACTAATTTCACACATATATTACTTAGTATATGTAAAGACCAGATTAAATTGAGAATAGTCTGATGGGTTAGGATATTAATACTTGTGAATGATGCCTATCGTGTGCGGTCCAAGGCAAGAAACAGTGCATGCATTTTTTAAAAACTTTTTCATATCATAGTTGTAGGCATCATGTAGGTTTTATTAACACTAAAATGGCCAAATAACTCTAATTAATCCACTCTACAACCGGTATAGACTACCTGGCATATAAAAGAAAACGTATCCGCAGGAAGCTCCTCCTCCATTCGCTATTCGAGTGCAGGCTATGGGTAACTCTTTTTTTTTTTGGTGGGCATTCTAAATAAATAACACATTTTGAGTATACAAAAGATTAAGGACACATCTTTCCATGACCTAGACTGTCCAGGTGAATCCAGGTGAAAGCTCTGATCCCGTATTGATGTCAATTGTTAAATCCACTTCTGTCAGTGTAGATGAAGGGGAGGAGACCTTGAGACAACTGAGACATGGATTGTGTATGTGTGCCATTCAGAGGGGGAATGGGCAAGACAAAATATAGAAGTGCCTTTGACACTCAACAGTTTCCCATGTGCATCAAAAATGGTCCACCACCCATTCAATAGTAGGAAGGTGTCCTTAATGTTTTGTACACTCAGTGTATATCAGTAGGCTATATGTATAAGTAGATTAAATTGAGAATAGTCTGATGAGTGAGAATATTATCAAGTGCTTGTCAAATTGGGAATGAGACACTGATGAAGTGTGTGCAGTCAAGAGCAAGAAGCAAAACAGAGTGTCTGCCTTTAGTGCAACATTTTTCAAATCATCATTAGAGTCGCATCAGGCAGCCTTAGAATGTTTTAGAAATATAGCCCAAGGTTTGTATGTCAACTATACATTTAGCATATAGGAAGACCTGTTTCAAATTATTACATTTTAGGAGATGAGTGACTTACAGGAGCCATTAGGGTTCAGTACCTTGCTCAAGGACACATGGAAAGATTTTTCCACCTGGTCAGCTCGGGGATTCGAACCAGCAACCTTTCGGTTACTGGCCCAACGCTCTTAAGCGCTTTTCACTTTCAATAACTGCTCGACACAGAATAGCTGTATGTGCCCACTCCCTCCCTCGGAAATCGAATGGGAAAAACATCCTTTCTATTTTATTCAGCTATGTTTAATTCTATTCTTCTTACTATAAAATAATGCCACGGGAATTGTGAGCAAATCTTGTCTGCTAAATGAACTAGTGTAGCCCACAGCCATATAGCATAGCCGGATCAGGACCTAACATAAGGACAACTTAGAATGTGCTATTATTCTGTTCTTCTGAAATAATTGTTCTTTATGTCCTACCTAAAATAATTCAGGGATTTATTGTGATGGTGTAGGCTATATTAAATCGATTTATTATTAGACTTTAAAAGTTCCAAAGGCTGTTCCAAAGGCCCGCTTCTGTGACTTGTAGGATAAACGTGGAGGCTATGTGTGGAAAACCAAGATGCTTAATGTGTTTATATTAATTAACGGTCAATTACCGTGAGACCGACAGTTGTTTACATGACAGTTACTTGCTGACAAAATGTCAGCAAGTAACTCATCTCAAGCAATGAAACCCCACTGTAGAGAGCCATCATTATGATTGAAATCTAAAAGTAATTCCAGCGTTCATCACATCTTAACGTGCTGGGGAAATTGGTATTGTCTTCTTGTGGAGATCGACAAAGCAAGGTTTTGCTGTCATGCTGCGCTCTGATTAACAGAGTGAGGAATATAGGTTTAACTAATTTGCTTCTTAAATTGCTCTGTCTGATTGCTTTGTGGATGTAGAATAGGTTCCGACTCATTATGTCTGCAAGATGATCCTACAATTTACACACAAAGCCTTGCAGTCCCCTGACAGTTGTGTGATTTAGTAGCCTACACATGGTACATGGTACATGATACATGAGAGACATTGTGTGTGTGTGTGTCCATGTCATATGCTGTGTGTATATGACATGGGTTCCAAAAGGGTTCTTCAGCTGTCCCCATAGCTCTGACGAAGGCCTTGAGTCCCGAAAACGTAAAGCTTAATAAAGAGCAGCGATACTAGTAAGAGCAGTGTGCAGGTTTCTTCTTTTTTCTCACGTTATTCAATTGTTACTATGCACCTACAACAAAGATAGCTCAGATGTGAGAGTGCTTTCTGAATTTTGAATCGAAATGGAACCAAAAAGGGTTCTTCAAAGGGTTCTCCTGTGGTGACAGCTAATTGTGGTGACAGCTAAGGTTATAGACTGCACCTGTTTTTTCTAAGAGTTTACGTGTGTGTGTGGGTGAAGTAGGGACTGGTTATTCCCATATACTATCCACAAATGCACCACACAGGCCACAGACTCATCTGATTGATTTAGCACAACAAAATGAAGTCTGCATATGTTACAAAAAGTAACATTGTGTATGTGTGTGGGTGAGATAGTGGGCTGTAAACTAATTCACTTTCACTAACACTGTCCTCAAATGCACTTCACTGGAAATATGGGAAGCTGATGATAAGAAATATCTACTTAGGATCCCCCTCGTCCCCTGAGAGTGCTGGGAAGTTTGGAGAGGGACGATAATGAATGGTGGACCTAAAACAAGCAGGAAAGCCTCTTTCACCCCAGAGATGACATAGGTATGATGGATAGACTATTTGAGAGATGACAGAGGAATAAAGAACAGACTATTTGAGAGATGACAGAGGATAGACTATTTGAGAGATGACAGAGGTATGAAGGATAGACTATTTAAGAGATGACAGAGGTATGAAGGATATACTATTTGAAAGATGACAGAGGATAGACTATTTGAGAGATGACAGAGGAATAAAGAACAGACTATTTGAGAGATGACAGAGGATAGACTATTTGAGAGATGACAGAGGATAGACTATTTGAGAGATGACAGAGGAATGAAGGATAGACTATTTGAGAGATGACAGAGGTATGAAGGATAGACTATTTGAGAGATGACAGAGGAATGATGGATAGACTATTTGAGAGATGACAGAGGTATGAAGGATAGACTATTTGAGAGATGACAGAGGAATGATGGATAGACTATTTGAGAGATGACAGAGGAATGAAGGATAGACTATTTGAGAGATGACAGAGGTATGAAGGATAGACTATTTGAGAGATGACAGAGGAATGAAGGATAGACTATTTGAGAGATGACAGAGGTATGAAGGATATACTATTTAAGAGATGACAGAGGTATGAAGGATATACTATTTGAGAGATGACAGAGGATAGACTATTTGAGAGATGACAGAGGAATAAAGAACAGACTATTTGAGAGATGACAGAGGATAGACTATTTGAGAGATGACAGAGGTATGAAGGATAGACTATTTAAGAGATGACAGAGGTATGAAGGATATACTATTTGAAAGATGACAGAGGATAGACTATTTGAGAGATGACAGAGGTATGAAGGATAGACTATTTAAGAGATGACAGAGGTATGAAGGATATACTATTTGAAAGATGACAGAGGATAGACTATTTGAGAGATGACAGAGGAATGATGGATAGACTATTTGAGAGATGACAGAGGTATGAAGGATAGACTATTTGAGAGATGACAGAGGTATGAAGGATATACTTTTTGAGAGATGACAGAGGTATGAAGGATAAACTATTTGAGAGATGACAGTCTATCCTTCATTCCTCTGTCATCTCTCAAATAGTCTATCCTTCATTCCTCTATTTGAGAGATGACAGAGGAATGAAGGATAGACTATTTGAGAGATGACAGAGGATAGACTATTTGAGAGATGACAGAGGATAGACTATTTGAGAGATGACAGAGGAATGAAGGATAGACTATTTGAGAGATGACAGAGGTATGAAGGATAGACTATTTGAGAGATGACAGAGGAATGATGGATAGACTATTTGAGAGATGACAGAGGTATGAAGGATAGACTATTTGAGAGATGACAGAGGAATGATGGATAGACTATTTGAGAGATGACAGAGGAATGAAGGATAGACTATTTGAGAGATGACAGAGGTATGAAGGATAGACTATTTGAGAGATGACAGAGGAATGAAGGATAGACTATTTGAGAGATGACAGAGGTATGAAGGATATACTATTTAAGAGATGACAGAGGTATGAAGGATATACTATTTGAAAGATGACAGAGGATAGACTATTTGAGAGATGACAGAGGAATGATGGATAGACTATTTGAGAGATGACAGAGGTATGAAGGATATACTTTTTGAGAGATGACAGAGGTATGAAGGATAAACTATTTGAGAGATGACAGTCTATCCTTCATTCCTCTGTCATCTCTCAAATAGTCTATCCTTCATTCCTCTATTTGAGAGATGACAGAGGAATGAAGGATAGACTATTTGAGAGATGACAGAGGATAGACTATTTGAGAGATGACAGAGGATAGACTATTTGAGAGATGACAGAGGAATGAAGGATAGACTATTTGAGAGATGACAGAGGTATGAAGGATAGACTATTTGAGAGATGACAGAGGAATGATGGATAGACTATTTGAGAGATGACAGAGGTATGAAGGATAGACTATTTGAGAGATGACAGAGGAATGATGGATAGACTATTTGAGAGATGACAGAGGTATGAAGGATAGACTATTTGAGAGATGACAGAGGAATGAAGGATAGACTATTTGAGAGATGACAGAGGTATGAAGGATATACTATTTAAGAGATGACAGAGGTATGAAGGATATACTATTTGAAAGATGACAGAGGATAGACTATTTGAGAGATGACAGAGGAATGATGGATAGACTATTTGAGAGATGACAGAGGAATGAAGGATAGACTATTTGAGAGATGACAGAGGATAGACTATTTGAGAGATGACAGAGGATAGACTATTTGAGAGATGACAGAGGAATGAAGGATAGACTATTTGAGAGATGACAGAGGTATGAAGGATAGACTATTTGAGAGATGACAGAGGAATGATGGATAGACTATTTGAGAGATGACAGAGGTATGAAGGATAGACTATTTGAGAGATGACAGAGGAATGATGGATAGACTATTTGAGAGATGACAGAGGAATGAAGGATAGACTATTTGAGAGATGACAGAGGTATGAAGGATAGACTATTTGAGAGATGACAGAGGAATGAAGGATAGACTATTTGAGAGATGACAGAGGTATGAAGGATATACTATTTAAGAGATGACAGAGGTATGAAGGATATACTATTTGAGAGATGACAGAGGATAGACTATTTGAGAGATGACAGAGGAATAAAGAACAGACTATTTGAGAGATGACAGAGGAATGAAGGATAGACTATTTGAGAGATGACAGAGGAATGAAGGATAGACTATTTGAGAGATGACAGAGGAATGAAGGATAGACTATTTAAGAGATGACAGAGGTATGAAGGATATACTATTTGAAAGATGACAGAGGATAGACTATTTGAGAGATGACAGAGGTATGAAGGATAGACTATTTAAGAGATGACAGAGGTATGAAGGATATACTATTTGAAAGATGACAGAGGATAGACTATTTGAGAGATGACAGAGGAATGATGGATAGACTATTTGAGAGATGACAGAGGTATGAAGGATAGACTATTTGAGATATGACAGAGGTATGAAGGATATACTTTTTGAGAGATGACAGAGGTATGAAGGATAAACTATTTGAGAGATGACAGTCTATCCTTCATTCCTCTGTCATCTCTCAAATAGTCTATCCTTCATTCCTCTATTTGAGAGATGACAGAGGAATGAAGGATAGACTATTTGAGAGATGACAGAGGATAGACTATTTGAGAGATGACAGAGGAATGATGGATAAACTATTTGAGAGATGACAGTCTATCCTTCATTCCTCTGTCATCTCTCAAATAGTCTATCCTTCATTCCTCTATTTGAGAGATGACAGAGGAATGAAGGATAGACTATTTGAGAGATGACAGAGGAATGATGGATAGACTCTGATTTGGAGAATGAAGAATCCCTGTTCTGAGCTCCATTGGTCAATGCCAAGGTATCCGTGGAAACCGATGATGTCATGCTCAGCCCGTCCACCTCCTGGTCGTGATCTGTCCATCCCGGATGACAAACGGAGAGTGACTCAGCATTTCATCTCTGCCCATCCATCTCTCCTCATCCTCCTCTTCCCTGATTTCAGTGGTGTAACGTAACTAAGTAAAAATACTTTGAAGTACTACTTAAGTAGTTTTTGGTGGTATCTGAACTTTACTGTTTATATATTTTAATACTTTTGCTCCATTACATTCCTAAAGAAAATATGTACTTTTTTCTCCCATACATTTTCCTTGACACTCAAAAGTACTTGTTACATTTTGAATACTCAACATAGTCCAATTCACGCACCTAACAATATAATGCATTGTCATCCCTGCTGCCTCTGATCTGATGGACTTAGGATGACTGGGTTAATTCAATATGACAATTGACAACTGCACCATCGACTCCAAATCCACAGTCAGGAACCTTGGCGTGCCATTTGACCCCACTCTGCCATTTGACCCCACTCTGCCATTTGACCCCACTCTGCCATTTGACCCCACTCTGCCATTTGACCCCACTCTGCCATTTGACCCCACTCTGCCATTTGACCCCACTCTGCCATTTGACCCCACTCTGCCATTTGAACCCCACGTCCTGAACATCACAAAGTCAGCCTTCTTCCACCTCAAAAACTTCTCAAAAACATTCTCTATTAACTCCCTGTCAAAACACTGCACAGACTACAACATATTAAAAATGCAGCTGCAAGAGTCCTCACACACACCAGACCTTAGGACCACATCACGCCCACCCTCATTAAACTCCACTGGCTCTCAGTTCAATACAGGATCATCTTCAAATAGGTCATGCTCACCTACAAGGCAATCAATGTACTGACGCCCTCATACCTTACTGACCTCCTGCACCCCTACACTCCCACCTGTTCACAGCGCTCCTCTGACACAGACCTCCTACACTCCCACCTGTTCACTGCGCTCCTCTGACACTGGCCTCCTCACCCTCCCTCTCACCAGGCTCCACTCCATGGGAGACGGGGCTTTTAGCAGTGCAGCTCCCCAACTGTGGAACTCCCTCCCTCTCCATGTCAGAACCTCACAATCCATACAGATAATCTAGTCACACCTCTTCACACAGGCTTACCCGGATTCTCTGTTGTCTTAGCTTTTATCCTCCATCTAGTTCACTTCCCTGATCAGTCTGTCATCATGTTTAGTGTTCTCCATGGTTTAGTCTCATCATGTTTAGTGTCTCCGTGGTCAGTCTGTCATCATGGTTAGTGTTCTCCATGGTTAGTCTGTCATCATGTTTAGTGTTCTCCATGGTCAGTCTGTCATCATGTTTAGTGTTCTTCATGGTTAGTCTGTCATCATGTTTAGTGTTCTCCCTGGTCAGTCTGTCATCATGTTTAGTGTTCTCCATGGTCAGTCTGTCATCATGTTTAGTGTTCTCCATGGTCAGTCTGTCATCATGTTTAGTGTTCTCCATGGTCAGTCTGTCATCATGTTTAGTGTTCTCCATGATCAGTCTGTCATCATGTTTAGTGTTCTCCATGGTCAGTCTGTCATCATGTTTAGTGTTCTCCATGGTTAGTCTGTCATCATGTTTAGTGTTCTCCATGGTCAGTCTCTCATCATGTTTAGTGTTCTCCATGGTCAGTCTGTCATCATGTTTAGTGTTCTCCATGGTTAGTCTGTCATCATGTTTAGTGTTCTCCATGGTCAGTCTGTCATCATGTTTAGTGTTCTCCATGGTCAGTCTGTCATCATGTTTAGTGTTCTCCATGATCAGTCTGTCATCATGTTTAGTGTTCTCCATGGTCAGTCTGGCATCATGTTTAGTGTTCTCCATGGTTAGTCTGTCATCATGTTTAGTGTTCTCCATGGTCAGTCTCTCATCATGTTTAGTGTTCTCCATGGTCAGTCTGTCATCATGTTTAGTGTTCTCCATGGTTAGTCTGTCATCATGTTTAGTGTTCTCCATGGTCAGTCTGTCATCATGTTTAGTGTTCTCCATGGTCAGTCTGTCATCATGTTTAGTGTTCTCCATGGTCAGTCTGTCATCATGTTTAGTGTTCTCCATGGTCAGTCTGTCATCATGTTTAGTGTTCTCCATGGTCAGTCTGTCATCATGTTTAGTGTTCTCCACAGTTAGTCTGTCATCATGTTTAGTGTTCTCCATGGTCAGTCTGTCATCATGTTTAGTGTTCTCCATGGTTAGTCTGTCATCATGTTTAGTGTTCTCCATGGTCAGTCTGTCATCATGTTTAGTGTTCTCCATGGTCAGTCTGTCATCATGTTTAGTGTTCTCTATGGTCAGTCTGTCATCATGTTTAGTGTTCTCCCTGGTCAGTCTGTCATCATGTTTAGTGTTCTCCATGGTCAGTCTGTCATCATGTTTAGGGTTCTCCATGGTTAGTCTGTCATCATGTTTAGTGTTCTCCATGGTCAGTCTGTCATCATGTTTAGTGTTCTCTATGGTTAGTCTGTCATCATGTTTAGTGTTCTCCATGGTTAGTCTGTCATCATGTTTAGTGTTCTCCATGGTCAGTCTGTCATCATTTTTAGTGTTCTACATTGTCAGCCTGTCATGATGTTTAGTGTTCTCCCTGGTTAGTATGTCATCACGTTTAGTGTTCTCCATGGTCAGTCTGTCATCATGTTCAGTGTTCTCCATGGTTAGTCTGTCATCATGTTTAGTGTTCTCCCTGGTTAGTATGTCATCACGTTTAGTGTTCTCCATGGTTAGTCTGTCATCATGTTTAGGGTTCTCCATGGTCAGTCTGTCATCATGTTTAGTGTTCTCCATGGTCAGTCTGTCATCATGTTTAGTGTTCTCCCTGGTCAGTCTGTCATCATGTTTAGTGTTCTCCCTGGTCAGTCTGTCATCATGTTTAGTGTTCTCCCTGGTCAGTCTGTCATCATGTTTAGTGTTCTCCCTGGTCAGTCTGTCATCATGTTTAGTGTTCTCCCTGGTCAGTCTGTCATCATGTTTAGTGTTCTCCCTGGTCAGTCTGTCATCATGTTTAGTGTTCTCCCTGGTTAGTCTGTCATCACGTTTAGTGTTCTCCATGGTCAGTCTGTCATCATGTTTAGTGTTCTCCCTGATCAGTCTGTCATCATGTTTAGTGTTCTCCATGGTTAGTCTGTCATCATGTTTAGTGTTCTCCATGGTCAGTCTGTCATCATGTTTAGTGTTCTCCATGGTTAGTATGTCATCACGTTTAGTGTTCTCCATGGTTAGTCTGTCATCATGTTTAGTGTTCTCCCTGATCAGTCTGTCATCATGTTTAGTGTTCTCCATGGTTAGTATGTCATCACGTTTAGTGTTCTCCATGGTTAGTCTGTCATCATGTTTAGTGTTCTCCCTGATCAGTCTGTCATCATGTTTAGTGTTCTCCCTGATCAGTCTGTCATCATGTTTAGTGTTCTCCATGGTCAGTCTGTCATCATGTTTAGTGTTCTCCATGGTTAGTATGTCATCACGTTTAGTGTTCTCCATGGTCAGTCTGTCATCATGTTTAGTGTTCTCCATGGTCAGTCTGTCATCATGTTTAGTGTTCTTCATGGTTAGTCTGTCATCATGTTTAGTGTTCTCCCTGATCAGTCTGTCATCATGTTTAGTGTTCTCCATGGTTAGTCTTTCATCATGTTTAGTGTTCTCCATGGTTAGTCTGTCATCATGTTTAGTGTTCTCCCTGGTCAGTCTGTCATCATGTTTAGTGTTCTCCATGGTTAGTCTGTCATCATGTTTAGTGTTCTCTATGGTCAGTCTGTCATCATGTTTACTGTTCTTCATGGTTAGTCGCCGACGGACAGGGCTGCCGTGCTTCTAGCTCTTAGGAAACGTTGCAGTCTTTTTTTTTTTTTTTATGTGTTATTTGTCTGTTTATGGTCTGTATGTATGTATTATGTATGTGTATATATGCAGGGTGTATGTACATATATATGTATGTGTATTATTGTACTGCTCTAGGGATGTAATCATTGTCTGGATAACCTTATTGACTAGTATGTATTGATGTATCTTATTTTTGTTCACTCTTTATGTGATGAGCAATGCAGAGAACGTCGTAAGAAGAATTATCATTTAATTACCACAGTGAATTATAGTAATGTTTGTTAATGTGTCAATTAATCCCATAAGGGATGGGTTGCCAATTGACGAGTTGACACAAAAATAACATTTCATTCATTCATTTATTCATTCATTGACAGTTCCAAAACAAGAGAAGCGTCTGGACATGAAAACAGAACCAATACTACCTGATGACTGAGGTTGGTGAGGGCTATATGAAGGGAGGATAATCAGGGTGGTGATGAAGTCCAGGTGTGCTTAATGATGGTTGCTAGTTAGTAGACCGGAAAAGTCGAGCGCCCGGAGGGAAGGAACAGGAGTAGGTGTGACAATCAAGTCTTCTTGGGTATGACGCTACAAGCTTGTCACACCTGTATTTAGGGAGTTTCCCCCATTCCTCTCTGCAGATCCTCTCAAGCTCTGTCAGATTGGATGGGGAGCTTCGCTGCACAACTATTTTCAGGTCTCTCCAGAGATGTTCGATCGGGTTCAAGTCCGGGCTCTGGCTGGGCCGCTCAAGGACATTCAGAGACTTGTCCTGAAGCCACTCATGCATTGTCTTGAATGTGTGCTTAGGGTCATTGTCATGTTGGAAGGTGAACCTTTGCCCCAGTCTGAGGTCCTGAGCGGGTTTTCATCAAGAATCTCTCTGTACTTTGCTCCATTCATCTTTCCCTTGATCCTGTCCAGTCTCCCAGTCCCTGCCACTGATAAACCTCCCCACAGCATGATGCTGCCACCACCATGCTTTACCTTAGGGATGGTGCCAGGTTTTATCCAGATGTGACGCTTGGCATTCAGGCCAAAGAGTTTAATCTTGGTTTCATGAGAGACCAGAGAAACTTGTTTCTTATGGTCTGGGGATCTTTTGGGTTCCTTTGGCAAACTCCAAGTGGGCTGTGATGGTCATGAAATTTTGTCAGCCAGTGATTGTCAAGCAAATAACTGCCAGTCTCAGAGTAATTGACCGTTAATTAGCATAAACACTTTTGGCATGTCCTGGCTTCCACACATAGCCTACAAGCCACTGATGCAGACCTTTAGAACATCTGCATTTGAAAAATTATAATAAATCCATTTAATATAGCCTACACCATCACAATACATCCATTATTTATTTTAGACAGGTCTAAAGAAACATGATATGAAGAAAATATAGTCTATTTCAGAAGAACAGAATAGCATGCCCCAAGTTGTCCATATGTTAGGCCATGATCTGGCTATACCATATGGCTGTGGGCTACACTAGTTCATTTAGCAAACAAGATTTGCTTAGAATTTTGTGACATTATTCATTTAAAAAGTATAGTATGAACATAGCTTCATAAAATTGAAAGGAAGTGCACATGCAGCTATTCTGTGTTGAGCGGTTAACAAAGAAACTGGTCATATAGGCTTAATTTAGAGTTATTTATGCAACTTTTGTTGTGATACAAACGTTGGGCTATGTTTTGATTTTTAATACATTCTAAGGCTGCATAATCGTACTCTAATGATGATTTGAAAAAAGTTGCAAGTTGCCCACACTTCATCAGTCTCTCATTCACAATTTGACAAGCACTTAATAATAATCTCACCAGGCCTCGAATTTCCCGGTGGATGCCCCCTGAAAAATCCATGCCTTTTGTGATCAAAGTGGCCGTTGTGCCCTTGGGCTGGATATAATAGGCTAATTATAATTCCCTTCTTCCGGCTGCTGTGTTCCGAAGCACCGCTCACTCACATGGCTTTCTCAGATGTAGCCAATGCCCATCATGTTATCAGGTCCGTCTAAAAAACATTTCAGCTAAGAAGTAGGCGCATATTGAAGATGTTAGAACTGTTCACATTTAGCCTACTTTTGGTCAGCCAACAAGATGAGTAGGACTGACGAACAGCAAAAGCACTTACCTATGTTAATCTAATATCCCCCAAAGAACAAAAGTTGACCTATTATATTCGTCAACTTGTTCTTCTGTGTAATAAATAAATATTCCAAACATTCTCTCGGACAGTTGTGGGATAGATCCCAAATCAGTACAACCACTCGCTTCAAAAAACCTTTTAAAAGCAATGAGGCTGATTGTTTAGCTTAAAATGTTGATAAACGATTAGGCAATTTTTTCACATTATTAGCGCGCAAATGCACACAGCAGGAGGCTATACGAATGAATGTTCCAAAATGCAATCAATTAGTGGGGAAAACACTGTTTTATGCATGTAATGTTTTATTATAGAGGTGAATTTTTACGGTGAAAATTATATTCCCCAAACTTGAAACTCACGCGCCTGTTAGCCTGTTAGTCTCTACACCGGTTATAAAGTGGATTAATGTGTTTATTTAACCACTTGCCTTAATGCACAAGCTGGCTATCATTCAGATAGGCTAATATTGTCCATCATGCAACTATTCTTAATTTAATGTTGTGTTTACATATACTACATAATATATGTGTGAATTTTGTTTTGATTTAGAATGGACCATTATCATGGACCTGTCTCAGAACTGGACCATGGGAAAAAAGTACATGTCATCTATGCACTTAAATAGCGAATGGAGGACTCTTTTCCCGTGGTTTTCATTTTCATGCCAGCCAGATAGGCTATACTCCTGTTGTAAAGAGAAGCAATGTGCTTAATATTAGTAAAGTTGATTTCTAAAAAATTGTAGGCCTAGCCTATATAAAGCTGATGGAATCCACGCGCCTGTTAAAAATCCTCCTGTTTAAAATAGGAGCCATTAAAACGATGTTTTCTCACGCAATTGCATAGCCTATAGAAATGTTGCGTAACATGAGCTCATGGGCTTTCATTAAGTGTTGGATTAGATTTTCAATTACATTAGCATTGATGTCAGAGTGATTAGAGGGACAATAGAGTGCTGAGTACCAGGCAGTTATTAAGTTTGTTAGGCTACTAATGACCATCAGCAGCATCAGAGCTTGGAGAAGCCTAATTACCGTGACTAAACTGTCATGTGGAATTTGACAGCCGTCATGACAGCTGGTGTGGCGGTAATACGGTCACCGTAACAACCCTAGCTGTCATATGCCTTTTACTGAGGAGTGGCTTCTTCCTGGCCACTCTACCATAAAAGCCTGATTGGTGGAGTGCTGCAGAGATGGTTGTCCTTCTGGAAGTTTCTCCCATCTCCACAGATGAACTCCGGAGATCCGTCAGAGTGACCATTGGATTCCACGTCACCTCCCTGACCAAGGCCCTTTTCCCTGAATGCTCTGTTTGCCCAGGTGGCCAGCTATAGGAAGAGTCTTGGTGGTTACAAACTTCCTCCATTTAAGAATGATGAAAACCATTGTGTTCTTGGGGATCTTCAATGCTGCAGACATTTTTTGGTACCCTTCCCTAGATCTGTGCCTCGAAACAATCCTGTCTCAGAGCTCTACGGACAATTCCTTCAACCTCAAAGCTAGGTTTTTGCTTTGACAGGTGTGTGCCTTTCCAAATCATGTCCAATCAGTTGAATTTACCACAGATGGACACCAATCAAGCTGTAGAGACATCTCAAGGATGATCAATGGAAACAGGATGCACCTGAGCTCAATTTCGAGTCTCATAGCAAAGGGTCTGAGTACTTATGTAAATAAGGTATTTCTGTTTTATATTTAATACATTTGCAAACATTTCTAAGAAAACAGTTTTTGCTTTGTCGTTATGGCGTATTGTGAGTAGATTGATGGGAAAAATATATACAAAAGTTTTAGAACACCTATTCATTCAAGGGCTTTTCTTTATTTTGACTATTTTCTACATTGTAGAATAATAGTGAAGATTATCAAAACTATGAAATAACACATATTGAATCATGTAGTAACCAAAACATTGTTAAACAAATTTAAATATATTTTTATATTGGAATTTCTTCAAATAGCCACCCTTTGCCTTGATGACAGCGTTGCACACTTTTGGCATTCTCTCAACCAGCTTCATGAGGTAGTCACCTTGAATACATTTCAATTAACAGGTGTGCCTTCTTAAAAGTACATTTGTGGAATTTCTTTCCTTAATGCGTTTGAGCCAATCAGCTGTGTTGTGATAAGGTAGGGTGGTATACAGAAGATAGCCCTATTTGGTAAAAGACCAAGTCCATATTATGGCATGAACAGCTCAAATAAGCAAAGAGAAACCACAGTCCAATATTACTTTAAGACATGAAGGTCAGTCAATCAGGAAACTTTCAAGAATATTGAAAATGTCTTCAAGTGCAGTCGCAAAAAACATCAAGCGCTATGATGAAACTGGCTGTCATGTAGACCGCCACAGGAAAGCAAGACCCAGAGTTACCTCTGCTGCAGAGGATAAGTTAATGAGGGTTACCAATTTTAGAAATTGCGGACCAAATAAATGCTTCACAGAGTTTAAGTAACAGACACATCTCAACATCAACTGTTCAGAGGAGACTGTGTGAATTGCTGCAAAGTAACCACTACTAAAAGGACACCAATAACATTTACGTCATTTAGCAGACGCTCTTATCCAGAGCGACTTACAAATTGGAAAGTTCATACATATTCATCCTGGTCCCCCCGTGGGGAATGAACCCACAACCCTGGCGTTGCAAGTGCCATGCTCTACCAACTGAGCCACACGGGACCAATAAGAAGAAGAGACTTGTTTGGGCCAAGAAACACGAGCAGTGGACATTAGACCGGTGGAAATTGTCCATTGTTCTGGAGTCCAAATTTGAGATTTTTGGTTCCAACCGCCATGTCTTTGTGAGACATGCTGTGGGTGAACAGATGCTCTCCACATGTGTTTTTCCCACAGTAAAGCATGGAGGAGGAGGTGTGATGGTGTGGGGATGCTTTGCTCGTGACACTGTATGTGATTTATTTATAATTCAAGCCACACTTAATCAGCATGGCTACCACAGCATTCTACAGTGATACACCATCCCATCTGGTTTGGGCTTAGTGGGACTATACGTTCTTTTTCAACAGGACAATGACCCAACACTCCTCCAGGATATGTAAGGGCTATTTTACCAAGCAGAAGAGTGATGGAGTGCTGCATCAGATGACCTGGCCTCCACAATCCTCCGACCTCAACCAAATTGAGATGGTTTGGGATGAGTCGGAACGCAGAGTGAAGGAAAAGAAGTCAACAAGTGCTCAGCATATATGGGAACTCTTTCAAGACTGTTGGAAAAGCATTCCAGGTGAAGCTGGTTGAGAGAATGCCGAGAGTGTGCAAAGCTGTCATCAAGGCAAAGGGTGGCTATTTGAAGAATCTCCAATACTAAAATATACTTTGATTTGTTTAACACTTTTTTGGTTACTACATGATTCCATATGTGTTAGTTCATAGTGTTGATATCTTCGCTATTATTCTACAATGTAGAGCATAGTAAAATGAAAGAAAAACCCTTGAATGAGTAGGTGTTCTAAAACTTTTGACCAATAGTGTATATTTCAGCATTTTTAAAATAAGGCTGTAACGTAACAAAATGTGGGAGAAGTCAGGGGGTCTGAATACTTTCTGAAGTCACTGTATAGCTGGATCTATACAACCAATGGCATGGGGTGTGCACCTACAGTAAGTAGTATTTGTAAGTAGTATTTTACTGATTGACTTTCACTTTTACATCAGTCATTGAGACAATTGACTATTTTTTCCACCACTGCCTGTTTTTAGTACTCAGTGTGGTGTGCCTGTGTGCTGCAAGGCTGACGGCGGGCCAATAGGGGGTATGAGAGGTAGCAGTGATTGATGGCAGACCTGGTCTCAGTGTATTGATTAGGGGGAGATTATTCTTCCAGTGATTGACTCCTGAAGACCTTATTACTGAGAGGCATCGATCCTGTCAGGCCTGTCACACGGGAGCAACTTGGCATTAGCAACTCTGGAGCTGAGTACCAGCATCATGGACAACTGAAGCCGATACACCTTCTGTCAGACTTACATCATCATGACTCCAATCTGGTGATAGTACTTTGTGCTTTTAGAGCTGTACATTTTTTCCAGGTTGGTTACACGGTATCTGAGGTGTCAACAACATTATGGCCTACATACAGAACCTTCCATGTTGCTATAAACTGCATCCAAATGCATGTAATGATTGAAATCTTGTAGACATTTTAATTGGATATTGACGCAAAGCCATTCCATCATAAAAATATTTTTGTTTGAATCGCAACCTGAGTAGGGGAATTTGTGTTGAGATACAGTGACAGAGTGACACTATGTTTATGCTTTGTTTTGTGCATTTTGAAATTGCAATGCTTTGTATTTTTAGCAAGCAAATTCTGCACGCTTTGCTAACTAGCCATGTGGCAGCATACCCAAGTCTGAATCGGCTCTTCAGTTACCGTCTTAGCTAGCAGCACTAAGATCCACACTGTATGTTAAACTAATCGACTGATCCACAAATTATTACCTCAGTGGTTCATAAAGTCTTTGAAGGATTTCCTTTGTTCTGTGTTGTAGTTACCTCAACATTCATGACATAACTTTTAAAACTGTACTTTTAAATTGAGCCCAAGAGGGCTTGTAAAATGGGCTTTATGTAAAGAATGTATGAGCAAAGCCCCCATTTATGGCAAGGACAAGGTTCACAAGAGCCTCTTGCCCTTTTACAGCACATATTCACTAGAATAAATCACCAATAACAACCAATCTAGTTTTCTTTCATGATATTGTAAGGTCAGCAAAAATGCTGTGGCACACTTTTATACTCCCTCTGTGACACGGGCATTTTAAGATTGTGCCACAACTCTTGGCTGACCTTAGTGTCAGAGAAAAACATGTAATATCCAAGCAGGGCAGTCCTCTGTCTGGGGTTTAGGTGAATGTTGGGTACCCAGAAGCATCACTGCAAACAGAGACACAGCAGCCAGCAGAGTTGGACCATTGCATCCTGTTCCTCCCAATTGTAAACCAAATCCTCTCTCCACCTGGACCTGGACATTTTTGTGAAATAAACCAAGACAGACAGCAAAGGAAACACGGAGGGATCCAACACCCGCTGTCTGGACTCTCACTAACTCCTCTCCGTCTGACAGGCATCAAGGCTGCCTGAGAGTCAACACCAGGCACCGCTATATTAAATGATAGAGCTATGTGGCTCACTTCCTGCTTCTTGACAAATCCCTTTCTGCTTCCCCTGTTGCAGATAAAGGAAAGTCCTGATACAGATGTAGGATCTATGAGCCCGTTTGCTACAGCAGGAAAATCATCCAACAGGAAATGATAGTTATTATGTGAATTATAATTAATGAAATGTTTTGTAGGGATTAATACATTTTTCATTAGGGAAATATCAAAATGGAAATGTCAAACCTTTTGAAACTTCAAATACACTACAAGTTTGCATTTTCCCCCGTGCAGGAAAATTCTCAGCATCAAAAGAGTGATCAAATTAAGATCATACATCTGTATGTATCACCAATTCAATGCAATGTGCCATAGAACTTGAAAAAAAAGCACAATGAAAATATAATTACAAATTGTCACTGCATGTGTTTGCCTGTCGCTCACAGTCAGAAGAGCCAGGAGGGCTTCTGGATACAGCTACTATGATTCCTGCTGTCCCGTCGGCCTAGACATGATTATAATAAACTAAGTCAGGAAGGCAGCAGGTGAATTCCAAGATTCTCTGCCAATGTGTTGTGATAGAGGGGCCAAATGCTGATGGGTCTACGTGGTCAAATCGGGATTTCACTCCATAAATGAGTGAAGGGAGACCGTCTAATGCAGCCCTGGGGGTGTTCAGTAATCATTATCATTCCAACGGTTACAACTAGACTGGGTTTGTCTGTCCTCGCTGTGACAGTGACATCGCTTCAAATTGCAACTTTGCTGAATAAATGTTGTGACAGTTGGCACAGAAAAAAAGACTGTGTTGGTTTATTTATATTGCTTGGATAACTTTTGCCGTTTTCTCTCTTCGGGTATTTGATTAAAAATGTTTCGCTGACCTCATTACTTACTTGGCCCTGTAATGAAGTGGCAGTATTGCCAGAGTTTTGACAGTTAAACTTTATAACTATTTCTCCTCTTTCCCCCAGAGCAGCAGTACATCAAGGAGGAAAATGTGAGAATGTTTCTGAATGAACCTTTGATAGAAACAAATGTTGATCCCCATCCAGGGCCAGATAGAAAATAATCTCTATCCACATCCAGGACCAGGTTACTGAACGGGCACGCAGGACACTTGCCCCGGGACCCACTGTCACACCCTGATCTGTTTCACCTGTCCTTGTGATTGTCTCCATCCCCCTCCAGGTGTCGCCCATCTTCCCCATCATCCCCTATGTATTTATACCTGTGTTCTCTGTTTGGCTGTTGCCAGTTCCTTTTGTTTGTTTGTGTCAACCAGCTTTTTGTGTCTCAGCTCCTGCATTTTCTAGTCTCTCTTTTCTTGCCCTCACGATTTTGACTCTTGCCTGTCCTGACTCTGGGCCCGCCTGCCAACCTATACCTCTTACCCCTTCTGGATTACCGAACTCTGCCTGCCTTGACCGGTCGGGGCCCACCCAGATAGCATAGGATATGAAAATGTGTAGATTTGCAGAAAAGTTGCTTGAGAACAGCAAAAATTTCTCTCTGACCCATGGCAAAACGTGTAGAATTGCAGGAAATTTGCTTTAAAACTGCAACGTTTTCTCATAGCCTCATGACAAAATGTGTAGAATAGCTTACATATGAATATATTTTGTCACATGAAAAGTATCCTGCAGCAACATGATTTGAACATTTAGTTCATCGTGTTGCTTGACCAGTGGTAAGGCTATTAGCTGTCTAACTGTAGGCTACATGAAAAGTGCAATGCTGTTAATATTAGTGTGTGTTAGTGTGGATTTTCATTGAATTTATGTAAATCACAAAGCTTATCTGTATTTCCTGCGGTGCAGGACAATTCTCAGCAAAAAAAAGAGTGATCAAATGAAGATCCTACACCGGAAAAGTAGACCTGGACAAGGTGATGAAGGCACTTCAATCCTGAAAACAGTAAATCCACTCCTCTGTTGGGAAGCCTCACCTGTGGCATTCTGCTTGTAGGAATTGTACTACAATGAGAGACAACGTGAAGAACTGACACTGAGAGAACATGCACACACACACACATCTTCTATTAAGATTGTACATTCAAGCTACTCTAGGTATGATGGGCCCCACTGAGAGTTGATGGCTGCAGAGAATACTGCCCACTTTCTGAGGAATTCCTTTTCATCAGCAGCCAATACATGTTCATGAAAAATATGGCACATATGGAACATACATAACAGCTTTTGACAGGAGTTTGACGATGCCTAACCAACAATAGGCTGTGGTTGCAGGGTGACCCCCCCCCCCCCTATTACACAGACAACTGGAGCATGTCGCAGAGCTACGTCAGCACCATAACATACCCTGGGATGGACGAGCTTCTCAAGGCTTAAAGGGACATTACACTACTAAATCAGATGTCAGAGGTTCAGACCTCAGTCTGATTTCGAGAAGAGTTTACACCCCATAACATTGGTTGTGTAGATCCAGCTATACAGTGACTTCCGAAAGTATTCACATCCCTTTACTTTTTTCCACATTTTGTTGTATTACAGCCTGAATTTAAAACTGATTAAATTGAGATTTTGTGTCACTGGCCTACACACAATACCCCATAATGTCAAAGTGTAATTGTGTTTTTAGAAATGTTTGGAAATGTATTTTTAAAAATTCAAAGCTGTGACTATTCAACCCCTTTGTTATGGCAAGCCTAAATAAGTTCAGCAGCAATAATTTGCTTAACTTCTCTGGGATATGTGGGACGCTAACGTCCCACTTGGCCAAAAGCCAGAGAAAATGCAGAGCGCCAAATTCAAATAAATTACTATAAAAATCAAACTTTCATTAAATCACACATGAAAGATACCAAATTAAAGCTACACTGGTTGTGAATCCAGCCAACATGTCAGAATTCAAATAGGCTTTTCGGCGAAAGCAAACAATGCTATTATCTGAGTTCGCACCATAGTAAACAAAGAGAGAGAAGCATATTTCAACCCTGCAGGCGCGACACAAAACACAGAAATAAAAATATAATTCATGCCTTACCTTTGACGAGCTTCTGTTGTTGGCACTCCAACATGTCCCATAAACATCACAAATGGTCCTTTTGTTCTATTAATTCCGTCGATATATATCCAAAATGTCCATTTATTTGGCGCGTTTGAGCCAGAAAAACACCGGTTCCAAATTGTGAAACGTGACTACAAAATATCTCAAAAGTTACCTGTAAACTTTGCCAAAACATTTCAAACTACTTTGGTAATACAACTTTAGGTATTTTTTTACGTAAATAATCGATAAAATTGAAGACGGGATGGTCTGTGTTCAATACAGGATTAAAACTGTAGCTGGCCTTCTGGTCATGCACCTCAAGTGACCCTGATTCAAAATGGCCGTACTTCTTCATTACACAAAGGAATAACCCTCAACCAATTTCTAAAGACTGTTGACATCCAGTGGAAGCGGTAGGAACTGCAAGAAGGTCAATTAGAAATCTTTATTCCCAATGAAAATCCATTGAAAAGAGAGTGACCTGAAAAAAAGAACATCTGAATGGTTTGTCTTCCGGGTTTCGCCTGCTAAATAAGTTCTGTTATACTCACAGACATGATTCAAACAATTTTAGAAACTTCAGAGTGTTTTCTATCCAAATCTACTAACAATATGCATATCTTATCTTCTGGGGATGAGTAGCTGGCAGTTGAATTTGGGTATGCTTTTCATCCAAACGTGAAAATTCTGCCCCCCTATCCTAGAGAAGTTTAAACAAGTCACATAAGATGCATGGAATCACTCTTTGTGCAATAATAGTGTTTACCATGATTTTTGAATGACTACCTCATCTCTGTACCCCACAAGCATTGGAGTCAACATGGGTCAGGATCCCTGTGGAACGTTTTCGACACCTTGTAGAGCATGCCCCGACGAATTGAGCATGATCTCAGGGCAAAAGAGGGTGCAACTTAATATTAGGAAGGTATTCCTAATGTTTTGTACACTCACTGTATAAAAGTACACTAAACATGATGACAGACTAACCATGGAAGTGAACTAGACAGAGGTTAAAGCTACGACAACAGAGAATCCGGGAAAGCCTGTGTGAAGAGATGTCTTTAGTGTGGACTAGAATATCTGTATGGATTGTGAGGTTCTGACATGGAGAGGGAGGGAGTTCCACAGTTGGGGAGCTGCACTGCTAAAAGCCCCGTCTCCCATGGAGTGGAGCCTGGTGAGAGGGAGGGTGAGGAGGCCAGTGTCAGAGGAGCGCAGTGAACCGGTGGGAGTGTAGGAGGTCAGTGTCAGAGGAGCGCTGTGAACAGGTTGGGGTGCAGGAGGTAAGTGTCAGAGGGGCGCAGTGAACGGGTGGGAGTGCAGGATGTGTGTAGATTGATGAGGGGAAACATTTTTTCATCAATTTTAGAATAAGGCTGTAACGTAACAACATGTGGAAAAGGGGAAGGGATCTGAATACTTTCTGAATGTACTCTACACTGGAGTTGCCTTCCAAAACAACATTGAATGTTCCTGAGTTGCCTAATTACAGTTTTGACTTAAATTGGCTTGAAAATCTAATGGCAAGACTTGAAAATGGCTGTCTATCATTGATCAACAACCAACTTGACAGAGCTTGAAGAATTGTTTAAATTATAATGTGCAAATATTGTACAATCCAGGTGTGCAAAGCTCTTAGAGACTTACCCAGAAAGACTCACAGCTGTAATCACTGACAAAGATGATTCTGACTCAGGCGTGAATACTTATGTAAACACAAGGGAAACTAAACCAAAGCATGGATTGCTGGCATACCTTGTTTTATTTTTTAAAATTTTATTTCACTTTTATTTAGCCAGTTAGGCAAGTTGAGAACAAGTTCTAATTTACAACTGCGACCTGGCCAAGAATAAAGCAAAGCAGTTTGACACATACAACAACACAGAGTTACACATGGAATAAACAAAACATACAGTCAATAATTCAGTTGAAGAAAATCTATATACAGTGTGTGCAAATGAGGTAAGAAAGGGGAGGTAAGGCAATAAATAGGCCATGGTGGCGAAGTAATTACAATATACCAATTAGACACTAGAGTGATTGATTTGCAGAAGATGAATGTGCAAGTCGAGATACAGGGGTGCAAAGGAGTAAGATGAATAAAGAAAGTATGAGGATGAGGTAGTTGGATGGGCTATTTACAGATGGGCTATGTACAGGTGCAGTGATCTGTGAGCTGCTCAGACAGCTGGTGCTTAAAGCTAGTGAGGGAGGTAAGAATCTCCAGCTTCAGTGATTTTTGCAATTCATTCCAGTCATTGGCAGCAGTGAACTGGAAGGAAAGCCAGCCAAAGTAAGAATTGGCTGGAATTGGCTGGGGGTGACTAGAGAGATATACTTGCTGGAGCGTGTGCTACAGGTGGGTGCTGCTATGGTGACCAGTGAGCTGAGATAAGGCGGGGCCTTACCTATCAGAGACTTATAGATGACCTGAAGCCAGTGGGTTTGGCGACGAGTATGAAGCGAGGGCCAGCCAACGAGAGGTCGCAGTGGTGGGTAGCATATGGGGCTTTGGTGACAAAACGGATGGCACTATGATAGACTGCATCCAATTTGTTGAGTAGAGTGTTGGGGCCTATTTTGTAAAGGACAGTGCCGAAGTCGAGGATCGTTCGGATGGTCAATTTTACGAGGGTAAGTTTGGTGGCGTGAGTGAAGGATGCTTTGTCGCGAAATAGGAAGCCGATTCTTAATTTTGGATTGGAGATGCCGGGGTGTTAAGCATGTCCCAGTTTAGGTCACTTAGCAGCACAAGCTCAGAAGATAGATGGGGGGCAATCAATTCACATATGGTGTCCAGGGCACAGCTGGGGGCAGAGGGTGGTCTAAAGCAAGCGGCAACGGTGAGAGACTTGTTTCTGGAAAGGTGAATTTTTAGAAGTAGAAGCTCAAATTGTTCATCAACTGCTTATAGGGTAAGGAAACCAATATGTCATTTGGGTGAACTATCCCCTTAACCATTTCTTTGTGGATTTTGATGTGTGCTTTGGTTCATTGTCTTGCTGGAAGATCCTCTTGCGGCCCTGTTTCAGCCTCCTGGCAGAAGCAACCAGGTTTTTGGCTAAAACGTCCCGGTACTGGGTAAAGTCAATGATGCCGTTGACCTTTATAAGGGCCCCAGAACCAATGGAATCAAAACAGCCCCATAACATCAAAGATCCACCACAAGATTTTACAATAGGTACAGTATGACGTTTTTTTCTGCATATGCTAATTGAACCATTCTTCTATTTGTTTCGAATGCAGTAGTAAATATGTTTTACAGTGGTAAATAGGAAATTAAAAGCTCCAAATGAAGCAAACACCCCCACCTCTCTTTCATGGTTTAAACCATTTATTTTTATGTGACAGCGCTGTCCACTCAGTAGGGCTGAATTTCGGCCTTGGCTGAGATCCTTTACTCATCGATTTTCATTTCTACTTCCTAATTTTTGCGATTTGTTTGCTATGCGTCCTTGATAAAAAAAATTGCTTTTATTCCAAAACATTCAATTTATCCATTGATTTATCATTGTTTGCTTTTTCACTTGCTTGCGGGTATTGATGTTCTCGTCCATGGCCAGAAGTAGTAGAACTATTTATTTAACTTTATAATCTTCCAGCAATATTAGTTTTCTTTCCTTGATCAGCTAATGATGATCGACAAATATCACTAGACAACTAGTCTACAGCTAGACACCAAAGCGCATCCAATCCATCCAAAAAGTATACATTAATTCTTAGGGCTGCAATCCTGTTAACGGGATCGATATGACAACAGCCAGTGAAAGTGCAGGGCGCCAAATTCAAACAGCAGAAATATCATAATTAGAATTCCTCAAGCATACAAGTATTTCACACCATTTTAAAGATACACTTCTTGTTAATCCCACCACAGTGTCCGATTTCAAAAAGCACCACAAACTATTATGTTAGGTCACCGCAAAATCACAGAAAAACACAGCCATTTTTTCAGCCAAAGACAGGAGTCACAAAAAACAGAAATAGAGATAAAATGAATCACTAACCTTTGATGATCTTCATCAGATGACACTCATAGGACTTCATGTTACACAATACATATATGTTTTGTTCGATAGAGTTCGTATTTATATCCAAAAACCTCAGTTTACATTGGCAACATTGTTCAGAAATGCCTCCAAAATATCCGGAGAAATTGCAGAGAGCCACATCAAATAACATGCATCTTTGATGAAAGATACATGTTTTACATAGAATTAAAGATAAACGTGTTCTTAATGCAACCGCTGTGTCAGATTTTTAAAAAGCTTTACGGCAAAAGCACAATATTCAATAATCTGAGAACAGCGTTCAGCCACAAAAGCAAGCCATACAGTTACCCGCCAAATTGTGGAGTCAACAAAAGTCATAAATAGCATTATAAATCTTCACTTACCTTTGCTGATCTTCGTCGGAATGCACTCCCAGGACTCCCACTTCCACAAGAAATGTTTGATTTGTTCGGTAATGTCCATCATTTATGTCCAAATAGCTACTTTTGTTAGCGTGTTTGGTAAACAAATCCAAAGTCACGAAGCACGTTCACTAAAAGCAGACGAAATGTCAAAAAGTTCCGTAACAGTCAGTAGAAACATGTCAAACGGTGTATTGAATCAATCTTTAGGATGTTTTTAACATAAATCTTCAATAATGTTCCAACCGGAGAATTCCATGGTCTTCAGAAGTGCGATGGAACAGAGCTTGCTCTCACATGAACGCGCATGGTCAGGTCATGGCAGACCTTACTCAATCCCCTCTCCTTCGGCCTCACTTCACAGTAGAAGCATCAGACAAGGTTCTAAGGACTGTTGACATCTAGTGGAAGCCATAGGAAGTGCAAACTGACCCATATCCCAATGTGTATTTGATAGCCGATGAGTTGAAAGCCTACCAACCTCAGATTTCCCACTTCCTGGTTGGATTTTCTTCTCGGGTTTTTGCCTGCCATATGAGTTCTGTTATACTCACAGACATCATTCAAACAGTTTTAGAAACTTCGGAGTGTTTTCTATCCAATACTAATAATACTATGCATATATTAGCAACTGGGACTGAGGAGCAGGCAGTTTACTCTGGGCACCTCTGGGCACCATTTCATCCAAGCTACTCAATACTGCCCCTGCAGCCATAAGAAGTTAATGACAGTAGGCCTATAGTTGACTCTTTTGGTTAGAAGCATTAGATTTTTCAATGGCCTAGTCTTACATTATGTTGTATTTGTTTGTCCATGATAACTGTTTTCAGTGAAACAGAATGAAATGTTACTTAGGCATAGTTACACTTACAGTGCACTTTATGAGATCTCCAAGATCCATGATTCATGCAGGGTTCAAGTTCTATGTTCTAATTCAATTGTTAAATAATGACAAATAACACTGTCATAAAAGGTAAGGAAAGAAAGGTAGTGTTTTATGTCACACGATCTGTGAAAACTCAAAGCATTAATTAATGAATTATGGAGAACTTATGAACTAGGGTGTAAACATGTTTTGATTCAATTCGTGTATTATATTGAATGTAGGCTACCTGTTCTGCGTGTGTTCATGTGTGTAAAATGACCTCGGCTTAGAGGGTAGGCTACTGGCATCGGTCACAAGTAAACGCTGTTTACCCACCTTTTTCAGAAAAATTAATTGAAAGTATAGAGAGTGTTGCTTTCTTCACCATGATCGGCAATCAGAGTTTACCCACCTATTTTTTTTTACCGCTACTGGCTACCAGCAGGCCTATTTGAAGTGCATTGTAATACACATTGTAGCCTAGTCTAGTAAGTTGACCATGTGTGTTAGGGTGACCATCCCGTTTTTTTCCCCACGGGACAATTTCACCCCCAATTCAGGTGTCCTGACATTTCAGGCTAAAACAAAAGGTAAATTTGCCAGCAAGCCGTATTTATGAATGTAGACCTAATCAATGGCAATCGCTGAACGTCGTTAGGCACAATTTGTAGTGTTTTGTAACAGATGTCTATTTCTATTCATCAAATGGCACGAGTATAGGCCTACATGTAGCTTGGCTGGTTTAATTACTTTGGAGTGGATGAACATGCACAGGAAGACTACTATTTTAGTAGTAATTTGTTTGAAATTGGATGAAAATATCATGATTGGTTCTGTTCATGCCAAATTAAAACGGAATTCATTTTAACTGTTTAAATTATGTCTTTATTATTAGACCCAATAGAGACCCCCCCCCAAAAAATGTTATGGTGTAATTTGCTACGTCTACTATGCTATGGTATTATATTTGGTTCCGTCATCTAAATTGCCTAATGAATCATTATGTGATCTTGTGAGACATTGATTCGGCTTTGATGTAACTTTACTAAACAAGCACCATTGTGAGAAGTGAGGAATTTCTATTTGTAATAATAATAATAAGTAATAAGTAGGACTATAATGCGTAGGCAAGGGATCATTTTAAGCGATTGGAGAGCTCTTTGTGGTGCTGAAATGATAGCTGAAGGATAGCTCTGCAATTCAGACAATTCAGGAACAAACATAAATCATTTGCAGTAGGCCTGTAGCCCATTAGGCCTATGACTACGTGGTATACCTATTTGTAGGCTATAGCCTAATGTAAATATGAATACTCTACCGGTCAAAAGTTTTAGAACACCTACTCATTCAAGGGTTTTTCTTTATTTTTACTATTTATACATTGTAGAATAGTGAAGACATCAAGACTATGAAAAGACGGGGATATTGGAAATTTAATCAAAGTTTACTGGAGGACTTATTTTTAACTAAGACAAAATAATTTATAACTGAATTTTTCCAGTATAATATAGGTTCAGCAAATCCCCTTATTGTTTGGGATACCTTTAAATGTACCTTCAGGGGTCATTCAATTCAATATTCTTCAATAATAAAAAAGCAGTTTCTGGCTAAAGAAACAAGACTAACAAGGGAAATCCATGAACTAATACTACAGGTAGATAGCAATAAAAACGATACTACAGAGATACAAAATAAGTTAGAGGAAAAACAAAAAGAACTGGAGGAACTTATTCAAGAACGATCTAATGTAATCTATTACAAAAATAAAGCAAACTGGATGGAATATGGAGAAAAATGCTAACAAAAAGAATTTGCAGAAACTCGTTACTGTAGACCGAGTCATCTATGATTCTCCGAATACTATTTTAAAAGAGGAAGCTAATTATTTTAGGCAGATGTTCTCTTTTCCGTCTCATCTTCTCCCACTGAATGAAGATTACGGTAAGGAATTCTTTCCAAATGTACAGAAAGACCAGTGCGAAGGCCAAATTGCAGAGGAATAACTTTTTGAGGCTATTAAATCCTTTCAGTCTCGAAAAACCCCAGGACTTGATTGCATACCAGTAGAGGTATATCAAGTATTTTTTAATATACTAAAAGCTCCATTGTTAGATTGTTTTAACTACTCCTCTATAAATGGTAGTCTGTCAGGTACTCAGCAGGAAGGTCTGATTTCTCTATTATTAAAACAAGACACAGATGGCAAATATAAAGACAAAGTCTATCTAAAAAAAAACTGGAGGCCCCTTACACTTCAATGTTGTGATGCAAAAACACTAGCAAAATGCACAACACTCAGAATTAAAAGTGTTTTACCAGGTATTGTTCATCCTGATCAGACAGGTTTTTTACATGGACGATACATTGGAGATAATATACGACAACTACTAGAAATAATAGAACATAATGATTCATCATTCACCGGACGTGCTACCTGTCCCAGACCTGCAGTTTTCAACTCTTTAGAGACAGCAGGAGCGGTAGAGATACTCTCAATGATTGGCTATGAAAAGCCAACTGACATTTACTCCTGAGGTGCTGACTTGCTGCACCCTCGACAACTACTGTGATTATTATTATTTGACCATGCTGGTCATTTATGAACATTTGAACATCTTGGCCATGTTCTGTTATAATCTCCACCCGGCAGAGCCAGAAGAGGACTGGCCACCCCTCATAGCCTGGTTCCTCTCTAGGTTTCTTCCTAGGTTTTGGCCTTTCTAGTGAGTTTTTCCTAGCCACTGTGCTTCTACACCTGCATTGCTTGCTGTTTGGGGTTTAAGGCTGGGTTTCTGTACAGCACTTTGAGATATCAGATGATGTAAGAAGGGCTATATAAATAAATTTGATTTGATCATGAAACATATAAGAAGCCAGGAATGGTATTTATAGTGGATTTTGAAAAGGCATTTGATAAAGTAAGACTGGATTTTATTTATAAATGCCTGGATTTTTTCAATTTCGGTAATTCTCTTATAGAATATATGAAAAATCATGTATAGCAACCCCAGGTGTAAAATAGTAAATAACGGCTACTTCTCAGAGAGTTTAGAATTGTCAAGAGGAGTTAAACAAGGGTGTCCACTGTCACCATATCTATTCGTTATGGCCATCGAAATGTTAGCCATTAAAATCAGATCCAATATCAACATTAGATGATTAGAAATCCAAGGCTTAAAAACAAAGGTGTCCATGTATGCCGATGACTCAAGTTTTATGTTAAGTCCGCCCTGCAGTGTCTCATTAAAGATAACTTTTCTGTACTCTCTGGACTAAAACCTAATTATGAAGTGTACAATATTACGTATTGGATCCTTAAAAAATACAACTTCTACATTACCCTGCAGCTTACCTATAAAATGGGCTGATGGTGAAGTAGACATACTCGGTATTCATATCACAAAATATATAAATAAGCACTCCACGATGAATTTCAATAGAAAACTTGAAAAATAGACAAGATCCTGCAACCATGGAGAGTTAAATACCTGTCTATTTATGGAAAAATTGCCCTGATTAACTCCTTAGTCATATCTAAGTTTACTCACTTACTTATGGCGCTGCCTACTCCTGATGATTCGTTTTTCAAATCATTTGAGCAGAAAATATTTTTCTTTATCTGGGACCCTAAACCAGACAAAATAAAACGAGCCTATCTATATAATGAATATGAATTGGGTCGGTTGAGATTATTAAATATAAAAGCACTAAACCACTCTCTAAAAGCTTCACTCATTCAAAAGTTTTATTTGAACCCTAAATGGTTCTCAAGTAGATTACTAAAAAAAGCTCATCCATTGTTTAAAAATGGCCTTTTTGCCTTTGTGCAGATTGCCATGTCTCATTTTCGATTAATTGAAAATTATACTTTTTTCAAATTATCTGTCTTTTTCAAACAAGCATTGCAGAGCTGGCTACAATTAAAATTTCATCCCCCTGAAAAGATAGAACAAATATTACCACAAATATTATGGCTGAACTCAAATGTGCTGGTTGATAAAATACCTGTATTTATGGGAAAGACATTTGAAAAGGGTATTTTGTTCTTAAATAATATTGTAAATTGTAATGGTAAAGTTCTGTCCATCATCGAATTCTCAGAATTGTACGGGAAGGTCTGCTCAATCCAAGAGTACAACCAATTGATTAGAGCATTGCCCCAAAAATGGAGGAGGCGGGTGGCAGCGGGAGGAGGTAGGGAACTGGTCTGTCTGCCCAATATATTGGATCAAAACAGGCGGAGGAATAAAAAAAGGAAAGTTTACCAGTTTCATTTGAGGACCAGGATGTTAACAACTGTGCCATACAGATTGCAAAATAGTTAGGAATAGATTTTTGATGTACCGATTCCATGGTACAGGGTGTATGAGTTGATATATAAAACAACTCAAGATTCAAGACTTTGTGCTTTTCAGCTAAAAATATTATTTGGAATTCTTGCCACCAACAAAATGTTGAATATTTGGGGCATAAAATCATCGAAGCTCTGCAGATTATGTTGTGAGGATACAGAATCAATAGGCCATTTATTTTGGCATTGCCCTCAGGTAGCCTGTTTCTGGTCTCAGGTTCAGGAATGGCTGAAAATGCATAGCATTGATCTAAAATTGACCCTAGAAATAGTATTGTTAGGAGATCTGGAAGAGACCGGGTCAGTCAATTACTAATATACTAATACTCTTAGTAAAAGTATTTATCTTCAACACGCAATCTGTAGATTCTATTCGATTAGATAGATTGAAATTGTACATTAAACATCACAGCATAGTTGAAAGATATGTGTTGCGTAGAAACACGAAGTGGGTGGCCAGCAGAGATAGATGGGATGGGTTGAGGGAGGCTGAGGGTGGCCAGCAGAGATAGATGGGATGGGCTGAGGGAGGCTGAGGGTGGCCAGCAGAGATAGATGGGATGGGCTGAGGGAAGCTGAGGGTGGCCAGCAGAGATAGATGGGATGGGCTGAGGGAAGCTGAGGGTGGCCAGCAGAGATAGATGGGATGGGCTGAGGGTGGCCAGCAGAGATAGATGGGATGGGCTGAGGGAAGCTGAGGGTGTCCAGCAGAGATAGATGGGATGGGCTGAGGGAAGCTGAGGGTGGCCAGCAGAGATAGATGGGATGGGCTGAGGGAAGCTGAGGGTGGCCAGCAGAGATAGATGGGATGGGCTGAGGGAAGCTGAGGGTGGCCAGCAGAGATAGATGGGATGGGCTGAGGGAAGCTGAGGGTGGCCAGCAGAGATAGATGGGATGGGTTGAGGGAAGCTGAGGTTTGGTATGTGGAATTGGAGAAAAGTGGGAGTGGAGTTGCTGTGTGAGAGAGAGAATGATGGTCAAAAGATAAAGGGGGAAAAAAGTAAAAATAAAACATAATAAAAGTACATTTGAATGACACTAAATGACAGTGTTTTTACAACTAATGCCGGTTTGCCTGAGGCTAATGCCGTGCAGGTGTTTGTACACATGTATATACACACTCTCATTCAAATAAACACATACAAGAACACACACATACATGTAATAGTGCCAGACATGCACACAAACATATACAGTTGGCATTGCTGTTATGATTTCAGTTGTCCTTGATGTCCTTTGTTTTAAATTCATTATTTGTTTTTTTTAAATTGCATTGTTGTTTTCTGTTTTCTTCTGTCTTTTCCTTTTGTTCTCTTTAGTTCATTCTCTTGGTTGTTGGTGCATTGGGGGGTTCTTGGGGGTGACTGTGGGAGGGGTCTCGAATGGTTGAGGGACAGCTATTGGGGAACTGTGGGGGGATCTTGGAGGGTTCGAGTTTCACAAGATTGATCATGAAAAGGAAACTATGACATATTGTATATCACTATCATGCACATGGATCCTCACACATAAGGATGGCTCTGTTGCGGAAAGACTGATACGTGTTTGATAGTGTCTTGATGCTGTATTGTTTTTCCTTCATGTTCTAATACTTTACTGATACCCCTTCCTTGTGTTGTTTGTAATAAATAAAATAAAATAAATAAATAAAGACTATGAAATAACACATATGGAATCATGTAGTAACCAAAAAAGTGTTAAACAAATCAAAATATAATTTAGATTTTAGATTCTTCAAAGTAACTGTAACAATGTGCGCTGAGAGTCGGGAAGCAAGTTCAGGGAGTGAGTGCTTTAATAAATAAATGAAACATTATACAAAACAAGACACACAAACAACGCACAGACAGGAAACAGAAACAATGACGCCTGTGGAAGGAACCAAAGGGAGTGACATATATAATGCAGGTAATCAAGAAAGTAATGGAGTCCAGGTGAGTGATGACGCGCAGGTGCGTGTAATGATGGTGACAGGTGTGCACCATAACGAGCAGTCTGGTGACCTAGAGGCCGGAGAGGGAGCACACGTGACAGTAGCCACCCTTTCCCTTGATGACAGCTTTGCACACTCTTGGCATTCTCTCAACCAGCTTCTTGAGGTAGTCACCTGGAATGCATTTCAATTAACAGGTGTGCCTTCATAAAAGTTAATTTGTAGAATTTCTATCCGTCTTACAGTTTTTTTACAATCGTTTACACACATTAACTCATGTACCTAATCTTCAGACCAAGTCTGCAATACTGCAAGCACATTATCTGCTTTACACTCAGTTTGCAATTGTAAAACACACTTCTTGCAAAACACTAAACACAGTTTTCTACATTAGATACATCCTTCAAAACTAACAGGTTTTGTGTTTCGTTTGGAAAACACTGCCATTCCAAATGCCACACTCATTTAATGATTACCTACAGCTAGTGCTCACGTGTGAAAACACTTATAGCTCATTTCTTCACTTAGAAATCAGAGCTTGTGTAACGGGTGTCGTCGTCGGATGAGGGGGAATCGGACCAAAGCGCAGCGTGGTAAGTGTTCATGACTTTTTATTTAAACTGAACACTAAACAAAAATAACAAAGTGAATAACCGAAACCAAAACAGTCCTGTCAGGTGCAAAACACTAAACAGAAAACAACTACACACAAAACACAGGTGGGGAAAAGCTGCCTAAGTATGATTCTCAATCAGAGACAACAATAGACAGCTGCCTCTGATTGAGAACCACACCCGGCCAAACACAAAGAAATGCAAAACATAGAAAATGAACATAGAATGCCCACCCTGACCAAACCAAAATAGAGACATAAAAAGCTCTCTACGGTCAGGGCGTGACAACTTGAGCACTATAAATAGGCTTCAGGTTGGCTTTCTTGGTTTGGACAACAATGGAGGCCAATTTTGGAGAGAGAGTTAGAGTAAGAGGAGTGAGAGTAAGGGGGGATGAGGACAAGGAGGAGAAGGAGGACGAGGACGGGGAAGAGGACTGGAATGGGACAAGGAAGAGGAGGAAGGAGAACAATCACAGATGAGATCCGGGCCACTTTGGTTGACCATGTGGTCAACCATGGTTTGAGTTTCAGGGAGGCTGGGCAGAGGGTCCAGCCTAACTTGAGCCGTTACACTGCAGCAAGTGTCATCCGGACATTTTGAAATGAGAACAGGTAAGTAAACGTACCCTCTATACCATGTTACTGTACTTACAGCACTGCAGCACTTAGAGCACTACAGTAACATATCATATTGAAAGAAATCTTGCACCTTAACCATTCACATCATGTTTTTGCAGTACTGCTAGACGACCCTTCAATGGATATATTTTTTGTTCCAACTGCCGTGTCTTTGTGAGACATGGTGTGGGTGAATGGATGAGCTTCACATGTGTATTTCCCACTGTAAAGCATGGAGAAGGTGGTGTTATGGTGTGGGGGTGCTTTGCTGATGACACTGTCTGTGATTTATTTAGAATTCAAGGCACACTTAACCAGCATGGCTACCACAGCATTCTGCAGTGATACACCATCCCATCTGGTTTGGGCTTAATGGGACAATCATTTGTTTTTCAACAGGACAATGACCCAAAACACATCCAGGCTGTGTAAGGGCTATTTTACCAAGGAGAGTGATGGAGTGCTGCATCAGATGACCTGGCCTCCACAATCCACCGACCTCAACCAAATTGAGGTGTTTTTGGGATGAGTCGGACCGCAGTGTGAAGAAAAAGCAGTCAACAAGTGCTCAACATATGTGGGAACTCCTTCAGTACTGTTAGAAAAGTGGCCTCCTGAGTGGTGCAGTGGTCTATGGCATTGCATCGCAGTGCTAGCTGTGCCACTAGAGATCCTAGTTCGAGTCCAGGCTCTGTCGCAGCCGGCCATGACCGGGAGACTCATGGGGCGGAGCACAATTGGCCCAGCGTCGTCCGGGTTAGGGGAGGGTTTGGCCGGCAGGGTTGTCCTTGTCCCATTGCGCACTAGTGACTCCTGTGGCGTGCCGGGCGCAATGCACACTGACACGGTAGTCAGGTGTAAGGTGTTTACTCCAACACATTGGTGCAGCTGGCTTCCAGGTTAAGCGAGGGGTCAGAGGACGTCTGACTTGACCGTCGTCTCTCCCGAGCATGTTGGGGAGTAGAGATGAGACAAGATCGTACTCACAAAATTATCTGAACAAATTTTCCTGAAATAGTTTTACAAGCTCCGTGTGCTCAAAATGAAAAAGGTGAGGGAGCACCGCTCCTCTGCGCTCTGGCAGCACTACACCCCTGTTTGCATGGTCAAATACCTTTTATTAGTCTCATCTGAGCATAGCACCTGTTTGCATGGTCAAATACCTTTTATTAGTCTCATCTGAGCATAGCACCCGGTTCCAATACAAGTGCCAATGCCGTTTAGCAAACTCCAAGCGTTTACATTTGTTGGTTGCTCTAAATAAAGGCTTTTTTTCTTGCAACCCTTCGAAAGGGCCTATTGACATGGAGGAGATGTCTAATTGTTGATTTGGAGACTTGGTGACCCCATATTGCGACCAAGTTCTGTGACTCTCCAACTGTGGCCCTTTTCCTTTCCCTTCCAAACCATCTTTCTCACTGTGCGTAGGGACAAGATGCATCTGCGTCCTACACCATGCATGTTTACCACTGCTCCAGTGGTTTTACACTTCTAAATTATTGCCCTAATAGTGGTAAGTTGTGTATTTATTTTTGTAGATATTTTTGGTACCCATTGCCTAATTTATGAACGTGAACAACCATTTGTCTCTTTTCATTTATGAGTTATTTGACTTTCCCCATGGTGAAATGGATTTGAGAATGGATTTTACATGTGTTACCTAATTTTTATACCCCAGTGAAACAGGAAGTCACGGAAGGCCTTGGAAGTTCCTTATGCTGAGTTAAACTTTAAAAGGTAGAATGTTAATGCAGAATACATTTTGTTTGATATTATTTCCAATAATCTTTAGGAGTGACAATAATAATTGACATAATAATTGCCCAAAACTTTGTTAGAGTACAATATATCTCATGATTTATTTTATACAGTCTTTTTTGCTCATCTTTATCAATGGTGCCAATACATTTGAAGGTGACTGTAGTTCCTGACAGGCTTGCTTAGGTAATGAGGTTTTTCATTTTCAATTGGGCTAGCTGAATATTCATAGTAATCCAATTGAGCAGTTTTTCAGTGCTTTTAAGTCCCTGCTCTGGACATCCTGTATTGATTATGAAAGCCCAACATTACAGCCCAGAGCAATATTCCCCACATTATATTGTGATTAGTTAGATGTTTTCCCAATTTGGAAGACAAAGCCTAGAACTGAGAGGGGAAAAATAACATGGTTATGGATGTACTTCTAAAAAGCATCTTGTGAGCTGTCTATATAACATGGTATTGCATGCTGTCCCTTTCAATTCATCGACACTTACCCAGTATTAGCTGTCCAGCAAAAATCAGCTTTAATTCTAGTTGACACATCTCTTTGGGGGTTCCCTGAGCTTCAGTTACCCCATCACGCCTCCCACGACCCCCAGCCAACCCTGGGCCAAACTGCTGAGGCAGTTTGCTGCCCTATTTGCTGCCATTGAATATTTACAATACCATTCATTAACTTTGACGAGGGCTGTGCTCAGAGACCAGGGGAAAGAACATGGATGGGTTTCATTGTGAATGCAACTGGGAGAGGAGGACAGTGTGACACAATTACCAAGATTTGGACATAATCCCACAAGAGACGTATTCCAAGACGAAGAAGGTCATATGATCATATGGACCAGGGGACCATGTAAGCACCAGCCACAAGCCTGAAATAGAACTGCTTCCTAAGAGAAACGGAGTGAACCAGAGGGGAGGGAAATCTCTGTAGATGTCTCACTGGCCAGCCACAGCGAGATAGATATGGGAATGAACTACAGTGTTTTCTCCTATTGCTCTGGCCATGCACAACATTACTCCTGTCCTCCAGAATCCCTCACCTTGTGCCTCGTTAACTCCCTCTGAGCATGGCTATTCATCATTCCAGAGGTTTCCTGCAAGTCTTCCCTCATTTTTGTATCAAGGGGCCAGCTCCCAAACTCAGCGAGGTATTCAGCCATGAACCAAGATATGAAGAGGCTGTTGTTGCTAGCTAACGTTACTGGCTGTCCCCAAATCCGCTTGTGAGGCCTTTGGAGAGGTGTGTACACATGAGGGTATTTTAATACATATCTGTTTCACCATTTATCTGTTTACCAAGCGTATCTTCGATACAATTACTATTCTCCTCTTTCACTTATTTTTTATTACATACAGAATGATGGGTACATGATGTAAAATGTAAATATGATATATAATAGATATATTATTGTATACAGTATGATGGTACATGATGTAAAATGTAAATATGATATATAATAGATATATTATTATATACATTATGCTCAAACATATGCACTTTTATGTCTCCCTTGCTGAATAAAGGGGGGGGGGGGGTCTACTAATGTAGGCTATTTGGTTGTAGGAGTAGTTTGATCGATTGAAAAAGTGAGTACATTTCGATAACGGCACCAATTTCATTCTGCTCGCTGGGAATAATCGTCTCCGGCTTGGAATTCATTATAGTCGACGATCAACATTGTGACCGAAACCTCCATCATGCTTGTGCATCAATGACTCCCAAGATTAACAAGTCAACCTTAAACATGTCGTCCCCTACAGAGGATTTAGCGTCCCCCTTAGGCCAATCATATCCCTGAGCATGTGTGCCAAATTTTGACACTCCGAGTCAACAGATCAAGAGATATAAACATGTGCCCATTATAGCGTCACCGTGTGGTCGATATGAGTGTTGATAGTGTTCGCAATGTGTACCAAATTGTGTTGCAATATGAATACCTTGACTGATTTATATGCATTTATGTGCCAGACCATGTGAATGTTTATTGGTCAATTGCGGTCATGTTGTTATAGGTACTAGTCTGGAAAATATTGCTTTGAGAGACATTTGTCCATAGACTCCACAGATCAAGTTACGTGCAGATCGGTCATTCGGTGTCAGAGGAGTACCGTTTCATTTTTTCCCACAAAATTCTGAATGGCGGAAAATCCATCATGGATCCCTGGGGTATATTTTTTCCTTGTGAGGAGAGGGACCTACAGTATGTACCAAATTTCATGACTTTAGGTCAAACGGGGTGAGGAGCGTGACCTTTCAAATCTAGCATTTTCAATCTGTTGTTATAGCGCCACCATCTGGCCAATCAGTGTAATTTAAAGTATAAATGCCGGATCTCTGTGCCAAGACGCATCATTCACCCAAGTTTCGTCAAAATCTGGCCAGTGCTGTCTGAGATATCGCGTGACTAATGAATAAACTGTAAGAAGGACGGCAGAGACAGAACCAGTCCCCTCCTCAATTTCATTTTGGGGGACAATTATCTCCCGCATTGACTAAATCAGAATTGTATGATGATATAGTAATCACAATGAAATTAAAACCTGCCTCCCCTTCACTTTCTCCTTCCGTGGGGGAATGTTCTTGAAAAGCCATTGAAGTATCCTAGAGAGTACCCATCCCTCCTCAACCTTGCCTTTCCCAAGAGCAAATGAAACACTACTTTACCCGACCATAGTCTCAGAGCCTCATGATAACTGTATACAGTTTGTCTTGAGTTACAGACATACTGTAGTCACTATATCTATTTGATATTCCATACCATCAGTATAACGATGTTGCATACTGCCTGTTCTTTTAGCCCCAGCAGTATAGCGTCTAGTAATCTCACTTTAATGTCTATGACACAAACAGAAGCGCTGAGTTTTGTAGATTACTATGGATTATCTTTCAAGCCATTGTCTCATCCATTCTGTTACATAGCATGTTTCTTTAATTAACCCCTTAGAAACGATGTCTGCACTCCAGCGGAGATTCGAATTAGCATAATGAAAACATCTGTCTGTTTAAGCTAGAGATATTTGTTTCTTTGCATGGGCTGTGTCTCAATCCACCACATCCTCCAATGGCGGCCTTCTGCATCTGCAGTGGAACGTAGCCGAGCTACAGCTGTCACGCCATATAACTGATTGGAGACAGGCGCAGGAATACGTAATAGGGGTTTTTAATACTCCACCCAAAAATACAACATGCCATGAAAGGCACGTGGACGAAGCCCAAAACAAACACAAATACAAAAACACAGGGATGTAAACCCAAACAAAAGAGCGAGGTTAAACCTCTAATAAATACACGGGATGAGACCCGTAATAACAATTGCACAACAATACACAGAACGAGACTGCACAATATACGCAGCACGAAAGCCGAAACAACAAAGCACAGGACTGACAAGACCAACGGACATGGGAACAATAACCGACAAGACAATGTTGAACAGAGGACACATATATACAATTACTAATCAGGGGAATTGGAATCAGGTCTGCGTAATGAAACCGACCTAGAGGCCTGTGACGTAGACCTCCGTAACTGGTGCACGGAATGAGCAGCAGTACCGGGGGAATGCGTAACAACAGCAGTGTTTGTCAGACCATAAAAATGTCAAATTTTCAATGTATGACTCTGTGATTCAATGCATTTCTACGGGCTAATAGCAGTAAGGCCAAATTCAATGTTTCATCAAATCATTTTCATACATGCCTGAACGGGTCCTAAAATTCAAAATCAGATAGCTAAGTGATCCTTGGTGTGACCATCCACAATCAACCAACATCTTCAGTTATCATATAAACTGTCCCGACCTTATGGTATTGTATAATGTTGTAAGTTGGCTGGTTGTCTCCAATATTTTGGTAGTATCTCTGGAAATCATCTTCTGGAGCAGACCATTGGTGTGGACTTTATTTTACACAGATCATGAAATTAAACACCTGCTGGTCATTGGAAATGTAGTAAAAATTATTACTGTTGAAAATGTGCCAGAGGAAATATTGACTGACTGACTCACTGTCTGCTGACGCAGAAAGTAGTAATGATGGAAGAGAAAGTTTAAAATATATAATATAATATTTAACCTTTGAAAGGTAGTTAGAGAAAAGGGAAAAGTTCTTGAACCTATGATCTAAAAATTAAATATTTAACTAGTGAAGAACAAATTCGTATTTACAATGACAGCCTACACCGGCCAAACTCAGACGATGCTGGGCTTCATTGTGCGCTGTCCTATGGGACTCCCAATCACATCCAGGTGTGAAACAGCCTGGATTCGAACCAGGATTTCTGTAATGATGCCTCTAACACTGAAATATAGTGCCTTAGACCGCTGTGCCACTCGGGAGCCCTACGGACCAAAGGGGCATAACAGCACTGAAAGACACCCAAAAGGGACTTTCAGATTTGTATAATATAGCTTTGTGTTGAATTTCCATGAATATATGCAGTAACAACAACCACCAGTATTTATGCTATTTATCAAGCTTTTCAATATGCACAAAGTGACAGTGTTTCCCTTTTTAGAACTGAGCTAAGAGAGAGGTTGTCAAACTCATTAGTTAGTGAATTTAAACTGTCTCTCCTGGCTGCATTCAAAATGTTAATGCTTGAGTGCAAATTAGTATTCCCAAACTGTATTTGAAAAAATGATACACACTGAGCCTGTAGAGATTGTATAAGACGTGAAGCACTGCCTCTCTCGCAGCGGGAGAAGAGACCTCCAGTTCCAGGATGTTGATTTACTGCAGCAGGCACCATGGGTAAGGCAATAGTGTTCCTCTTGATATATAGAACGCAATATGTCTGCTCCCAATATGCCGTCCAATACTATCTCAACACTCGACAGAAGCTGAGACTTTACCATTTTATTTGTCAGTTTGAATATCAATCACACTTCAATTTTTTTTTTTTTAAACACAGTATCATACTTCAATGCAAGAGTGTTCTCATCGTGGGTTTGTAAATATCACAGATCGCAAAATGGCAACGCTAATGAAGAATACCACTACGACATGAAGACAATCATGTTCACCTCAATGGGATATATAAATGTCTCCGTGAGCAGCACCAAGTCCTTTGATCCGTCCCAACAAACACTAACAAGCCATTCCAAGCCTCATTAATAATGACCATGGGTTTATCGCCACTTCAGGACTACAGCCACGGGGAACCAGCATTCAATTGCACAATCAGGAAGAGCAGCAACAATTGGAGCATAGACAGCTGTGGTAGGCCTGATACAGTGTGATATATCCGAGTGTTAATAGTGACAGAGGATAGACTAGCCTTAGAAATTACCCACAGTGTCTCTGCTGTGTGAGGACATATCCTGGCCAGATCATGTATTTCGCCTGCCCCTTACATTGCTTTTCTCTTAACTACCATGTAATAACTGCATTATCATGTTGGATCACAGTGCACCGGGTGATATAGGAACTCTTTCTTTGCCATCAATTCCTGTGAAAACAGAATCTTCATTATCCTTAGCCAGATCATTGCTGTAGAGTTTTGTAGGTGACACACCAGGATTATAGCAGTACACAGTGCACAGGTGTGCATTGACCGTGAAGGGGGGAAACTCTTTAACAAACAATCATGTAATATGGTGTGACAGTGACTGTTAAGGCAGTCAATGTTGTTCTCCTCCTCAGACGAGGAGGAGCATGGATCGGACCAAGATGCGGATTGGTAATTGTACATGTTTAATGTAAAAACACAAGAAAACACTACAAAATACAAAACAACAAACGTGACTAACCTCAAACAGTCCTGTGTGGCCCAAACACTAACACAGGAAACAAACACCCACAAAACACCAGTGAAACCCTGGCTGCCTTTGTATGACTCTCAATTAGAGACAAACAATGCACACCTGTCTCTAATTGAGAATCATACCAGGCCGAACACAAAACCCCACATAGAAATACAAACATAAACAAACCCACCCAACTCACGCCCTGACCAACTAAAATGAATACAAAACAAAGGAAAACAGGTCAGGAACGTGACAGAACCCCCCCCTTAAGGTGCGAACTCCGGGCGCACCAGCACAAAGTCTAGGGGAGGGTCTGGGTGGGCGTCTGTCCACGGTGGCGGCTCTGGCGGTGGACGAGGTCCCCACCCCACCATAATCAATCCCCGCTTCTTTATCCCCCTCCCAATGACCACCCTCCCACTAACCCCACCTAAATGAAGGGGCAGCACCGGGACAAGGGGCAGCACCGGGACAAGGGGCAGCACCGGGACAAGGGGCAGCACCGGGACAAGGGGCAGCACCGGGACAAGGGGCAGCACCGGGACAAGGGGCAGCACCGGGACAAGGGGCAGCACCGGGATAAGGGGCGGCAGGTCCTGGCTGAGGGACTCCGGCAGGTCCTGGCTGAGGGACTCCGGCAGGTCCGGGCTGAGTGGCAGCTCTGGACTGTAGGGCAGCTCCGGACTGTAGGGCAGCTCCGGACTGTAGGGCAGCTCCGGACTGTAGGGCAGCTCCTGACTGTAGGGCAGCTCCTGACTGGCGGGCAGCTCCTGACTGGCGGGCAGCTCCTGACTGGCGGGCAGCTCCTGACTGGTGGGCGTCTCTGGCAGCTCCTGACTGGCGGGCGTCTCTGGCAGCTCCTGACTGGCGGGCGTCTCTGGCAGCTCCTGACTGGCGGGCGTCTCTGGCAGCTCCTGACTGGCGGGCGTCTCTGGCAGCTCCTGACTGGCGGGCGTCTCTGGCAGCTCCTGACTGGCGGGCGTCTCTGGCAGCTCCTGACTGGCGGACGGCTCTAGCGGCTCCTGACTGACGGACGGCTCTACTGGCTCGGGACAGACGGGCGGCTCTAATGGCTCGTGGCAGACGGCTGACTCAGATGGCGCTGGGCAGACAGATGGCTCAGACGGCGCTGGGCAGACAGATGGCTCAGACGGCGCTGGGCAGACAGATGGCTCAGACGGCGCTGGGCAGACAGATGGCTCAGACGGCGCTGGGCAGACAGATGGCTCAGACGGCGCTGGGCAGACAGATGGCTCAGACGGCGCTGGGCAGACAGATGGCTCAGACGGAGCTGGGCAGACGGGCCGTTCAGGCACCGCTGGGCAGACGGCAGACTCTGGCCGGCTGAGACGCACTATAGGCCTGGTGCGTGGTACCGGAACTGGAGGTACCGGGCTGAGGGCACGCACCTCAGGGCGAGTGCGGGGAACAGGAACAGGGCACACTAGACTCTCGTGGCGCACTCTAGGCCTGGTGCGTGGTACCGGAACTGGAGGTACCGGGCTGAGGGCACGCACCTCAGGGCGAGTGCGGGGAGAAGGAACAGTGCGTCCAGGGCTCTGGAGACGCACAGGAGGCTTGGTGCGTGGTGCCGGAACTGGAGGCACCGGGCTGGAGACACGCACCATAGGGAGAGTACGTGGAAGAGGAACAGGGCTCTGGAGATGCACTGGAAGCCTGGTGCGTGGTGTAGGCACTGGTGGTACTGAGCTGGGGTGGGAAGGTGGCGCCGGATATACCGGACCGTGAAGGAGGACACGTGCTCTTGAGCACCGAGCCTCCCCAACCTTACCAGGTTGAATGGACCCCGTAGCCCTGCCAGTGCGGCGAGGTGGAATAGCCCGCACTGGGCTATGCAGGCGAACCGGGGACACCACCTGTAAGGCTGGTGCCATGTACGCCGGCCCGAGGAGACGTACTGGAGGCCAGATACGTTGGGCCGGCTTCATGGCATCCGGCTCGATGCCCAACCTAGCCCTCCCAGTGCGGCAAGGTGGAATAGCCCGCACTGGGTTAAGCACGCGTACTGGGGACACCGTGCGCTTTACCGCATAACACGGTGTCTGACCAGTACGACGCCCTCTCACTCCACGGCAAGCCCGGGGAGTTGGCTCAGGTATCCTACCTGGCTTCGCCACACTCCCCTTTAGCCCCCCCCCAAGAAATTTTTGGGTAAGCCTCTCGGGCTTCCAGCCTCTCATACGTGCTGCCTCCTCATACCAGCGCTCCTGGGCTGTGGCTGCCTCCTTCTCCTCCCGAGAGCGGCGATTCACACCAACCTTAGCCCAGGGTCCTTCTCCATTGAATATTTGTTCCCAACTCCATTCCTCTTCTCTCCATTGCTTTAGTTCCTTTCCTCCGGCTCCAATCCGCTTGGTCCTGTTGTGGTGGGTGTTTCTGTTAAGGCAGTCAATGTTGTTCTCCTCCTCAGACGAGGAGGAGCATGGATCGGACCAAGATGCGGATTGGTAATTGTACATGTTTAATGTAAAAACACAAGAAAACACTACAAAATACAAAACAACAAACGTGACTAACCTCAAACAGTCCTGTGTGGCCCAAACACTAACACAGGAAACAAACACCCACAAAACACTAGTGAAACCCTGGCTGCCTTTGTATGACTCTCAATTAGAGACAAACAATGCACACCTGTCTCTAATTGAGAATCATACCAGGCCGAACACAAAACCCCACATAGAAATACAAACATAAACAAACCCACCCAACTCACGCCCTGACCAACTAAAATGAATACAAAACAAAGGAAAACAGGTCAGGAACGTGACAGTGACGGTCAATTTTGCTGCTGTATTCCTTGTTTTGTGGCTAAGAATGAGCTTCAAATTTGCATTGTCAAAGTCACGCAAATGCAGCCATTTAAGAAATATATGAAATGTTACAGATGTTTACGAGTGAATTCACCATATGCCGGATTTCAACGTATTTGAAAGCCAAGAAGCACGAAGCTGTCACGCCCTGACCTTAGAGAGCCGTTTTATTTCTCTATTTGGTTAGGGCAGGGTGTGATGCACCAGGCTTCCAGTGCATCTCCCCAGTCTGGTGAGACCTGTTCCGGTTCCACGTACCATGCCTCCAATGTGTCTCCCCAGCCTGGTAAGCCCTGTGGCAGCTCCACGCACCAGGCTGCCAGTACGTCTCCTCAGTCCGGTGAGACCGGTTCCGGCTCCACGTACAAGGCCTCCAGTGATGATCCATGGCCCGGAGCCCGTAGTGATGATCCATGGCACGAAGCCTCCAGTGATAATAGATGGCACGAAGCCTCCAGTCATGATCCATGGCGCGGAGCCTGTAGTGATAATCCATGGCACGAAGCCTCCAGTGATGATCCATGGCCCGGAGCCTGTAGTGATGATCCATGGCACGAAGCCTCCAGTGATAATCCATGGCACGAAGCCTTCAGTCATGATCCATTGCCCGGAGCCTGTAGTGATAATCCATGGCACGAAGCCTCCAGTGATAATCCATGGCACGAAGCCTCCAGTGATGATCCATGGCCCGGAGCCTGTAGTGATAATCCATGGCACGAAGCCTCCTGTGATGATCCATGGCACGAAGCCTCCAGTGATGATCCATGGCACGAAGCCTCCAGCGTTGATCCGTGGTCCAGAGCCTCCAGTGACGGTCTGCAGTCCAGAGTCTCCGGCGACGATCTGCAGTCCAGAGCCTCCGGCGACGATCTGCAGTCCAGAGCCTCCGGCGACGATCTGCAGTCCAGAGCCTCCGGGTACGATCTGCCGTCCAGAGCCTCCTGCGACGATCTGCAGTCCAGAGCGATGATCCACGGTCCGGTTCCTCCGGCAACGATCCATGGTCCGGTTACACAAAAGCGGAGGGATCAGCGGGCGGAGCGGGGGCTACGCCCCGAACCGGAGCCGCCGCCAAGGGTAGATGCCCACCCGGACCCTCCCCTATAGGTTCAGGTTCAGGTTTGCGGCCGGGAGTCCGCACATTTGGGGGGAGGGGGGGAGGGGGGGGGGGTACTGTCACGCCCTGACCTCAGAGTGACGTTTTATTTCTCTATTTGGTTAGGTCAGGGTGTGATGTGGGGTGGGCATTCTATCTTTTGTATTTCTTTGTGTTTGGCCGAGTGTGGTTCCCAATCAGAGGCAGCTGTCTATCATTGTCTCTGATTGGGAATCAGCCTTGTTTCCCACCTATGTTGTGGGACCTTGTTTTCGTACAGCTCTTGTAGCCTACGGAACGGTACGTTCGTTTTGGTTTCACTTTGTTATTTTGTTGCTGGTTCTCTTTAAATAAATATGATGACCACAAATTACGCTGCGCCTTGGTCTCCTTCAAACAACGGACGTTACAGAAGCAGAAGCGTTTCTAATGTAAAACAGTTATGACATGATACAATTTTCCACAAAAGCTACACCGCAAACCAAGAGCCAGCATTTAATCATTCTGACAGCTCTCTGAAAACTTTCAACTTGAAAAAGATGGCCCATTTCATGTTGATCTGTCAAAGGCTTGCTGGGGTTTCAAACGGGGAACTGACAGTTGCTGGTCTTTCTTACGTTTTTATTAAGTGTGGAGGGGGATTAAATCAACCAGGAAGGAAGAGGTGACGCATCCCCATGTGTTGAAGCATACCTGCTTTTCCAAGCATGATGACACCATCATTTAACTTTGTAAATGCAACCCAAGGGTGCTGCTTTGTTCCTGTCACTATCAGTTAGTAAAGTGACTCTATGCACAAGAGAGTGGCATGTGGGAGTGATTGACAACAAGGATGAGAGATACATCGCAGGCAAAGACGAAGACCGAGAGAGTGCTGATCAGACAGAATGACAGAGAACGAGAGAGAGAGTATTGTAGCTAAGGCTTGAGCATCCAAAGGAATAACAACTGATTTCAGGCACAATCTCTCAGTGTGTGAATAAGGACGTCTGTTGCAAGCTAGACCTTAAACAAACTTGAACAAATTGAGTAGCCCATGCATACATGGCTTTTGTTGACCTATATAATTGATACAATTAACATCCTACACCGTACAATGATTTCATGGCTTACAACAAATTACACAGTGCCCATATCATTAGATGAAGTGGAGCAATAGACTAGATGAAAGACAATTTCAGGGATGAAAAACGCTCAACGTCTAGTTTTGATTTACATTTGGTCGAGTTGCAACTAACATGAATTCAACGTGAAATCAACATAAAAATGTCAGATGTTTATTTGTTTATTTGGACCCCCATTAGCTTTTGATGAGGCAGCAGCTATTCTTCCTGGGGTCCACACAAATGCAAAACATTAATAGAAAAGGACAGTAAACACAAATGTAAAATACAACGATATACAAACAATATAAAAAATTATTATAATTAAAACAATACAAACAAAATGTCTGTGTCTATGGTGTGGCTGTGTGTGTCTACGGTGTGTCTGTGTGTGTCTATAGTGTGGCTGTGTGTGTTATTGTGTGTGTGTGTGTGTGTGTGTGTGTGTGTGTGTGTGTGTGTGTGTGTGTGTGTGTGTGTGTGTGTGTGTGTGTGTGTGTGTGTGTGTGTGTGTGTGTGTGTGTGTGTCTATAGTGTGGCTGTGTGTGAGTGTGTGTGTGTGTGTGTGTGTGTGTGTGTGTGTGTGTGTGTGTGTGTGTGTGTGTGTGTGTGTGTGTGTGTGTGTGTGTGTGTGTGTGTGTGTGTGTGTGTGTGTGTGTGTGTGTGTGTGTGTTATAGTGTGGCTCTGTGTGTGTTAGTGTGTTATAGTGTGTTTGTGTGTGTGTCCCCACACAGTCCTCTCCGTTCTATGTGTGGGTTATAGTGTGTCTCTGTGTGTTACAGTCTGTCTATGTGTTTTATAGTGTGTCTATAGTGTGGCTGTGTGTGTTATAGTGTGGCTGTGTGTGTTATAGAGTGGCTGTGTGTGTTATAGTGTGCTATATTGTGGCTGTGTGTGTGTTATAGTGTGGCTGTGTGTGTTATAGTGTGTTATATTGTGGCTGTGTGTGTGTTATAGTGTGTCTCTGTGTGTTACAGTCTGTCTATGTGTGTTATAGTGTGTTATAGTGTGGCTGTGTGTATGTTATAGTGTGTCTCTGTGTGTTACAGTCTGTCTATGTGTGTTATAGTGTGTTATAGTGTGTCTCTGTGTGTTATAGTGTGTTATATTGTGGCTGTGTGTGTGTTATAGTGTGTCTCTGTGTGTTACAGTCTGTCTATGTGTGTTATAGTGTGTTATAGTGTGGCTGTGTGTATGTTATAGTGTGTCTCTGTGTGTTACAGTCTGTCTATGTGTGTTATAGTGTGTTATAGTGTGTCTCTGTGTGTTATAGTGTGTTATATTGTGGCTGTGTGTGTGTTATAGTGTGTCTCTGTGTGTTACAGTCTGTCTATGTGTGTTATAGTGTGTTATAGTGTGTCTCTGTGTGTTACAGTCTGTCTGTGTGTGTTATAGTGTGTTATAGTGTGTCTCTGTGTGTTATAGTGTGTTATATTGTGGCTGTGTGTGTGTTATAGTGTGTCTCTGTGTGTTACAGTCTGTCTATGTGTGTTATAGTGTGTTATAGTGTGGCTGTGTGTGTTATAGTGTGTTATATTGTGGCTGTGTGTGTGTTATAGTGTGTCTCTGTGTGTTATAGTGTGCTATATTATGGCTGTGTGTGTGTTATAGTGTGTCTCTGTGTGTTACAGTCTGTCTATGTGTTTTATAGTGTGTTATATTGTGGCTGTGTGTGTTATAGTGTGCTATATTATGGCTGTGTGTGTGTTATAGTGTGTCTCTGTGTGTTATAGTGTGCTATATTATGGCTGTGTGTGTGTTATAGTGTGTCTCTGTGTGTTATAGTGTGCTATATTATGGCTGTGTGTGTGTTATAGTGTGTCTCTGTGTGTTATAGTGTGCTATATTATGGCTGTGTGTGTGTTATAGTGTGCTATATTATGGCTGTGTGTGTGTTATAGTGTGTCTCTGTGTGTTATAGTGTGTTATATTGTGGCTGTGTGTGTGTTATAGTGTGTCTCTGTGTGTTACAGTCTGTCTATGTGTGTTATAGTGTGTTATAGTGTGGCTGTGTGTGTGTGTTATAGTGTGCTATATTGTGGCTGTGTGTGTGTTATAGTGTGTCTCTGTGTGTTACAGTGTGTTATATTGTGGCTGTGTGTGTGTGTTATAGTGTGCTATATTGTGGCTGTGTGTGTGTTATAGTGTGTCTCTGTGTGTTACAGTGTGTTATATTGTGGCTGTGTGTGTGTGTTATAGTGTGCTATATTATGGCTGTGTGTGTGTTATAGTGTGTCTCTGTGTGTTATAGTGTGCTATATTGTGGCTGTGTGTGTGTTATAGTGTGTCTCTGTGTGTTATAGTGTGCTATATTGTGGCTGTGTGTGTGTTATAGTGTGGCTGTGTGTGTTATAGTGTGTTATATTGTGGCTGTGTGTGTGTTATAGTGTGTCTCTGTGTGTTACAGTCTGTCTATGTGTGTTATAGTGTGTTATAGTGTGGCTGTGTGTGTGTGTTATAGTGTGCTATATTATGGCTGTGTGTGTGTTATAGTGTGTCTCTGTGTGTTATAGTGTGCTATATTATGGCTGTGTGTGTGTTATAGTGTGTCTCTGTGTGTTATAGTGTGTGTGTCCTCACAGTCCTCTCCATTCCGGGAGATGTTGTTTAATATTTTTTTAAGGTCATTTTGTTGTTTGCTTGAGATGGAAGGGAGTTTCATGTGATCGTGGCTTTGTATGAAACTGGTGTTGCTGTGAATTTGTTTTGGATTAGGGGACTGTGAAGAGACCCCTGGTGGCATTGTGGGATATGTATGGGTGTCTAAGCTGAATGCTATTTGATTATGCAGACAATAATGTCATTGAATTTAGGTTAAAAGTTGGGTGAAAAGAAAATGAAATTGCCTCACGTTGATTCAACGTCCTCACACTTGTTTTTTGGGATGAAATTACGTGGAAACAGAGTTGATTTAACCTGTTTTTTCCCCAGTGGAAGAGAGCTGACAAACTAAAGGGGATTGGCCAATGGATCGGCTTTGCCATCAACAACATTGCTACATTTCACACATTATCGTTGACAGCAGATTAGGGATAAGTCACATGGACGCGAAACACCTCTCAGCTGGCTATATGGAGCATTAAAGTCTTAAGGCTTGTTTTAGATGAAGGAGAGCATGGCACTCAGTGCACACAATGTACTTGTCTATCTATTGTCATTTGAATAGATTGGTCAACCTTGTAACATTTTTAATAATACCAGCTCAGTGTGTGTACGTGTACTATGCAGGATTTACTGTACATTGAAACATTGCATGCTATCAATACTCATGAGGAAAAGGATCATCCATGCTTCTCCAGGAACACCAGACCCATTTTTTTTATCTTTATGTAACTAGGAAAATCAGTTAGGACCAATTTCTTATTTTCTGGCCTAGGAACAGTGGGTTAACTGCCTTGTTCAGGGGAAGAACAACATATTTGTAACCAAAAGGTCACAAGATCACAAGCTGACAAGGTCAAAAATCTGTCATTCTGCCCCTGAACAAGCCAGTTCAAATCCACAACAAGGTGAAACATCTGTTGATCTGTCCTTGAGCAAGGCACTTAGCCCTAATTGTGCCAGGGTCACTGTCAATCATGTGTGATCTCTAAAACCTCACTCTCAGGGGAGTTGGGAAATCAAAAAAACACATTTCCATTTCACACCTCGTACAAGTTACCCACTTGAACACCCTGTTTGACCTTCTGAACTATGTATTAGAGCTGATACTGTTCCATCAATGATGTGAAGGAGGAGAGCAATATATAGGGGCAGATAGTGAAGAAGAAGAAGTTCTACTTCATGCAGTGTCATGCTATGAGACCATACATTTCCACCAATAACCTGTCTTTTTAATGGTGGTGTCGTGTCTGTGACTATCATTAATGTGATGACATGCTATTTTATCAAATCCATTACCTAATGTTTAATTGATTACGTCATGCAACAATTAACCTGCCTAGGATGAGGGTGCCGCTAGCGGCACTCCCCCCCCACCCCCACTGAAAAACGAGTGCCGCGAAATTCAAAAAAAAAATATTTTTTAAATATTTAACTTTCACACATTAAAGTCCAATACAGCTAATGAAAGACACAGATCTTGTGAATCCAGCCAACATGTCCGATTTTTAAAATGTTTTACAGGGAAGACACAATATGTAAAGATGTACATCTATTACCTAAAAACACATTAGCATAATCCACCATCTTTTATTTGTCCACCAACACCAGTAGCTATCACCAATTCGGCTAAACTAAGATATTTATAGCCCCTAACCAAGAAAAAAACTCATCAGATGACAGTCTGATAACATATTTATGGTATGGGATAGGTTTTGTTAGAAAAAAGTGCATATTTCAGGTAGATGGCATAGGTTACAATTGCACCCACCGTCACAAATGGACTAGAAAAACTACATAGAGCAACGTGTTTACCTACTTACTAATCATCAAACATTTCGTAAAAATACACAGCATACACTAATCGAAAGACACAGATCCTGTGAATACAGACAATATTTCAGATTTTCTAAGTGTCTTACAGCGAAAACACAATAAATCGTTATATTAGCATAGCACATAGCACATAGCAGCCCAGCATTGATTCTAGCCAAAGTGAGCGATAAAAGTCAACATCGCCAAAATATATTAATTTTTTCACTAACCTTCTCAGAATTCTTCAGATGACACTCCTGTAACATCATATTACACAATCCATATAGAGTTTGATCGAAAATGTTTATATTTAGCCACCAAAATCATGGTTAGACAATGTGAAATGTAGCCCAGCTGGTGAGAAAATGTCCGTGCGCCATATTAGACAGTGATCTCTCTTATACATAAATACTCATAAACGTGACTAAAAAATATAGGGTGGACAGGGATTGATAGACAATTTAATTCTTAATACAATAGCGGAATTACATTTTTTAAATTATCCTTACTTTTCAATACAGTTTGCGCCAAGCGAAGCTACGTCAAAAAACATGGTGTCCTAAGCCACTAACATTTTTCGACAGAAACACGATTTATCATAATAAAAATGTCCTACTTTGAGCTGTTCGTCCATCAGTATCTTGGGCAAAGGATCCTTTCTTGGGTCCAATCGTCTTTTGTTGGAAAGCTGTCCTCTTGCCATGTGGAAATGCCAACTGCGTTCGGGATGAACTGGAAGCGTGCCCAGCAATTCACAGCGTTTCAGAAATAAATGTCCCAAAATCGCACTAAACGGATATAAATTGCTATAAAACGCTTTAAATTAACTACCTTATGATGTTTTTAACTCCCATAACGAGTAGAAACATGACCAGAGTAATATTACTCCCTCCACTAATGCTTGGAACAGGTGCGGGTCGGTGTCCTCTAGGCGCATGACGCAGCTCCAAAAGAGTGACTAGCCTCAGGGTTTTTAATTTGTAGTGCCTGTGAACGCGCAATCGACCCCATTCAAATCGTCATCACGTAAAGGCATCCAGGGGAAGACGTAAGCAGTGTCCGTATACTCATAGCAATAACAGTGCCCTTTTAACTGACTCCAGATCAGGGGCCAAAATTTCTGAAATCTGACTCCATGTCAGGGAAATTGCTGTAGAATGACTTCTGTTCCACTTAGAGACAAAATTTCAACTCCTATAGAAACTATAGACTGTTTTCTATCCAATAATAATAATAATATGCATATTGTACGATCAAGAATTTTGTGGGAAGCCGTTTCAAAAATTACACGATTAGCATAAATAGTGACAACAGCGCCCCCATCCTCAACAGGTTAACTCATTGATTACCTGGGGCACCACGGGGAAGTTTATTTAAGGAGTTTTTAGAGATCTAAAAATCTTACATTTCAGTCATCAATCAGTCATCAATCAGTAATTAATTATTCTTTACCTTCTATCAGTCTCATCTGAACGTCATAAAATTCTTGGTTATCTGCACGAACCCTAGTTTCCATAATGAATCAGCAATATACAAATTGGCTGAATTATTTATTTACTAACTAACACAGAAATACATAACAAACAAACAGTAGATATTGGTTACTAACAATGATAGACAAGTCCCTAGTGGGCTGAGCCGATATGACGGCTTGGTAGACAAAGGAAAGGGAATGTGGACTGAGACAGACTAAATGGATTCACTACACACAGTCTAGAATAATATTAATTGAAATGCTAATCCTTTGCACATGAACGGCCGCTCATTCGAGAATAATTGCAATTTAAATATTTACGCACGTATGTTGTTGTCTTCTCTGTTGGAATCCTTGTTCATCCTGTAGGGTTCATCAGAGTCTCTGGTTAACTTTCACAGAAGTCACAATGTCTTTCGTGGTTTTAGGTGGTTAGAATGGATCCTTTAGAGTACCATTCAGAAATGTTATCATGGAGTAAATGCTTCGGAGGTTGTCTGTATTCTCGTTCTAGACTTTCGGAATTTCTAGCTGCAGACTAGTAATTATATGTCTAAGATTTGCTCTTATTCTGTAGTGATCGATAGTCTCAGAGCTTAACCATTTCCAGCCATGTAGCCAATGGTCCACGTGGTATGGTCTTGTCCTTATTGTCCTTAACTATTTCAACATGTGGCGTCAACTGCACATTTTCTAGTCTTAAAACTTCAACTATTTGCAACCTTAGCTTACACCGTGGTTTGCGTGTTCTGGTGTGAATTTACATCAGGAGTGGGTTTTATACATTTCAGTAGAAAAGGTTCGGTTCCATGACACCGACGTAATGTCTATGCTCATGTGGGCGTGGCCACTGACTAGTTAATCTTTATTTGAAAATCCATACTCTCATTTAGAATGTTAACATCACCTTACATCTTTTCACAAATAGTTTCTTGCTTAATCACATACGTTTCACAATATTTAGATGTAAACCTGACAGCTGGGAAATGTACACTTTAAGAGAGACCGTTATGTGTGTTTCCTGTATTTCATGAGATCTGAATGAAACACACTCATCATAACTGTCCCCTAATTGTCCATGGACCCTTACCACATTCTCAGAAGTGGAAATATTGTTTAATTCTCCCAATTTGGAGATTTAGGAGTTTGGCCAAGAGAGGTTTTTGTTCTCTTAGACTCTCTCAATACTGCATGGCAGTTTCTACAAGGTATTTATGACCCCTCATTAAAGTCCTAAAACTGTGGCGAGAGAGGGGGGGGGGGCTATGATCCTCCCCCCAGGGCACGTCATGACAGTGGCTTTACAATATGTACATGGCATTCATAGATTATACATACATACAGTATCCCTCACTATTGGAACAGTACTATTAAAAATATTGAATTTGTCTCTCTTTGTTCTGCCTCCTCTTGAGATGTATACATTTTGCAACAACTGCTTAACTCGCAATGCTCCATCCCATATCACCTACATTTGCCCCTGAGTGTGTCCCTGGGAAAAGAGGAGAAGGACAGGACACAGTCACAGATGGACAATTTGTGTGACAGGACACAGTCACAGATGGACAATTTGTGTGACAGGACACAGTCACAGATGGACAGATTGTGTGACATTGTGTGACATTGCGTTCACATGTACTGCATGTGGATAAATGAAACCTCTGGAGAGAGAGAGATGGTTTCTGACACTGGTGAGATAGCATGTTTGGTTCCATGTGTTCAGAATTCCACTCATATCAGCTTGACTCGTTCGGCTTCGAATTGTCAAATCTGTTACGAGAATATTATTTCTCGGGATGGCTTTCTTATAAAATCAGCAAGCGTGCAGGGGGTAATACCGGATTTAATCACCATGTCAGTATATCTACTATGTGCTCTGTCATTTTAAATATACTGTGTATCATTTGTCACGCATCCAAAGCTAAATATAGTTTTGACTACCTACACCATTGGTCTACCTATGTAACAGGGTTGGTTATGTTTCCACTTGCCTCTAAAGAAATGTGTATTTAATGTTCAAGCATTCTTATTGGTTAGTTCAACTCTGATGACAATAAGGTGTGTTGTGATTGGCCCCGCTTGCAGATAGGGGGAGATCGCGAACGTCAGGTCTTCCCAGTATGAAAATGTGATGCAAGGGGTAGGTCACGTTCTGAATACTGTTTTCTATTTTCTATTTTACAATATGTACAAGTTTGCTGTACGTTACTGATTTATACATGTGTGGGTATATGGTACCTGTTAGGGATTGAGGGGCTTTCTGGGATGTGCTTTGGCATATGATTGCTGTAAATAAGTGTGTTAGCTAGCATACACCGATGTCATGGTTACATAAGCCACTGCTAACACAGTTGTCTTCATGCTACAGATTTTGCCATCGACAGCCATCAATACCGTTAAGCCCTGCACAACTAACGTGCTGTTTCCCATTTAACAACAGGTATTTACACATGTTATATTTTGTATTGTATTTTTGTATTTTGTTCGCCCAGTAGGAAAATGTGATGCAAGGGATTTTGCCATCGACAGCCATCAACACCGTTAAGCCCTGCACAACTAACGTGCTGTTTCCCATTTAACAACAGAAATAAATTATGCTCAACTGGGACCACTGGCCGAAGTGATTTATTTTGAGAAAACACAACGCATGGAGAGTAAATATACAGTGGGGAGAACAAGTATTTGATACAATGCCGATTTTGCAGGTTTTCCTAATTACAAAGCATGTAGAGGTCTGTCATTTTTATCATAGGTACACTTCAACTGTGAGAGACGGAATCTAAAACAAAAATCAAGAAAATCACATTGTATGATTTTTAACTTCTTATGGCTGCAAGGGGCAGTATTGAGTAGCCAGTTAAATCGTGCCCATTTCAAACGGCCTCGTACTCAAATCTATTGGATAGAGAACACTCTCTAGTTTCTAAAACCGTTTGAATTATTTCTCTGAGTGAAACAGAACTCATTCTGCAGGACATTTCCTGACCAGGAAGTGGAATCGATGCTCTGTTCGTACACTTCATACAACTTCCCCTGGATGTCAAGAGGCGGTGAGAGAAGAAATGTCATGTCTATCTTGGTCTGAGGTGGAATTAAAGCTCTTTGTATGACGTGACCGTCCATTTCCTGTTTCTGGAGCACGCGAAAGAGGACATGGATTTGCCTTCTGTTTAGCTGTCGTTATGGACGACCAACATCTCCGGTTTAGATTTTATTTGATACATGTGACCATATCATCGTAAAGTATGTTTTTTTCAATATAGTTTAATCAGATTATTGAAATTTTTTCGGAAGTTTTGCCGTGTTCCGTTCTCTGACTTTGTTGACGTTGGAGAGATCCGTGCCACTTGGCAAGTGCCCATGCTAAATCAAGAGGGAAATTTGCCGTTCCAGATCCAAACAACGACTGTTCTGGACAAAGGACACCTTGTCCAACATTCTGACGGAAGATCACCAAAAGTAAGAAACATTTTATGATGCTATTTCTAATATCTGTCGTGCATGTGAACTGGTCGTCGGCGCCCAAGTGTTTCTGGCTATTGTGGCTACGCTAATATAACGCTATATTGTGTTTTCGCTGTAAAACACTTGATAAATCGGAAATATTGTCTGGAATCACAAGATGCCTGTCTTTCAATTGCTGTACACTATGTATTTTTAAGAAATGTTTTATGATGAGTTATTAGGTATTTGACGTTGGTGTCTGTAAATATTATGGCTGCATTCGGTGCAATTTCTGATTGTAGCTGAAATGTAAACTATGATTTATACCTGAAATATGCAAATTCTTCGAACAAAACATATGCTATACAATAAATATGTTATCAGACTGTCATCTGATGAAGTTGTTTCTTGGTTAGTGGCTATTTATATCTTTATTTGGTCGAATTTGTGATAGCTACTGATGGAGTAATAAACTGTTATAGTAAAAAAAGTGGTGTCTTTTGCTAACGTGGTTAGCTAATAGATTTACATATTTTGTCTTCCCTGTAAAACATTTTAAAAATCGGACATGTTGGCTTGATTCACAAGATGTGTACCTTTCATATGCTGTGTTGGACTTGTTAATGTGTGAAAGTTAAATATTTAAAAAAAATAACCTTTTGAATTTCGCGCCCTGCACTTGAGCTGGATGTTGTCATAAGTGTACCGACGTCGGGCTGCAGCCAAAACAGGTTAAGTAATTAGTTTGCATTTTATTGCATGACATAAGTATTTGATCCCCTACCAACCAGTAAGAATTCCGGCTCTCACAGACCTGTTAGGTTTTCTTTAAGAAGCCCTCCTGTTCTCCACTCATTACCTGTATTACCTGCACCTGTTTGAACTCGTTACCTGTATAAAAGACACCTGTCCACACACTCAATCAAACAGACTCCAACCTCTCCACAATGGCCAAGACCAGAGAGCTGTGTAAAGACATCAGGGATAAAATTGTAGACCTGAACAAGGCTGGGATGGGCTACAGGACAATAGGCAAGCAGATTGGTGAGAAGGCAACAACTGTTGGCGCAATTATTAGAAAATGGAAGAAGTTCAAGATGACGGTCAATCACCCTCGGTCTGGGGCTCCATGCAAGATCTCACCTCGTGGGGCATCAATGATCATGAGGAAGGTGAGGGATCAGCCCAGAACTACACGGCAAGACCTGGTCAATGACCTGAAGAGAGCTGGGACCACAGTCTCAAAGAAAACCATTAGTAACACACTATGCCGTCATGGATTAAAATCCTGCAGCGCATGCAAGGTCCCCCTGCTCAAGCCAGTGCATGTTCAGGCCCGTCTGAAGTTTGCCAATGACCATCTGGATGATCCAGAGGAGGAATGGGAGAAGGTCATGTGGTCTGATGAGACAAAAATAGAGCATTTTGGTCTAAACTCCACTCTCTGTGTTTGAAGGAAGAAGAAGGATGAGTACAACCCAAAGAACCCCATCCCAACTGTGAAGCATGGAGGTGGAAACATCATTCTTTGGGGATGCTTTTCTGCAAAGGGGACAGGACGACTGTAACGGCTGATTTCCTCCTCTTCGTCAGAACAAAAGATAATCTAACCGAACAACAGTCCCGTGTGGCACGAACACTGACACGAAATACAAACACCCACAAACACACACGTGAACCCCGGCTGCCTAAGTATGATTCTCAATCAGGGACAACAATTGACAGCTGCCTCTGATTGAGAATCATACCAGACCGAACACACAAACCCCAACATAGAAAACAACACATAGACAACCCAACCAAACTCACGCCCTGACCATACTAAATAAATACAAAACAAGAGAAAACAGGTCAGGAACGTGACAACGACTGCACCGTATTGAGGGGAGGATGGATGGGGCCATGTATAGCGAGATCTTGGCCAACAACCTCCTTCCGTCAGTAAGAGCATTGAAGATGGGTCGTGGCTGGGTCTTCCAGCATGACAACGACCCGAAACACACAGCCAGGGCAACTAAGGAGTGGCTCCATAAGAAGCATCTCAAGGTCCTGGAGTGGCCTAGCCAGTCTCCAGACCTGAACCCAATAGAATATATTTGGAAGGAGCTGAAAGTCTGTATTGCCCAGCGACCAGCTGGCTCAACTGGGGATGGCCATGGAAGAGGTTCTCCGCAGTCTGCAGCATCTCAAACACCCCCACGAGACGTTGCAGGCCAGCAGTCTTTAGCTTTAGTGGATTCCGGCGCCACAGGGAACTTTATGGACCAGACCCTTGCCTCATCCCTCAACATTACCATGTACCCGCTCTCCTTTTCCGGTTCAAGGTCTCGATTGTCGGCCATTAGGATCTGGAACCATCACACACATCACTCAACCTGAAGCTGGTTGAGAGAATGCCAAGAGTGTGCAAAGCTGTCATCAAGGCAAAGGGTGCCTACTTTGAAGAATCTCAAATATATATATTTTTAATTTGTATTTTTCCATAATGTAAAATATAAAGAAAAACTCTTGAATGAATAGATGTCCAAACGTTTGACTGGTACTGTGTATATATGCATTGATTCTTGAAGAATATAACTTATAAATTCCTCATGAGCTTAATTCAACTGTCACACTCCATGAGAACCCCCCCTCCAAAAAATTTAAGCTTGTTTTTCTCCAATGTTTGTAAACATTGCAAATGTAAATAAACACTGTATAGCCTCATAACATGGTTAAAACACCCATGTTGATATGGATGGTCAGTCCTTGCATCCATAGCTCTGGCTAATCTGGGAGTTATTACATTATTCCAGGCCCATCCCTCAACTTTTTACCAAAACAGACTTTTTTATTGTTTTATTTGTGGATTTGCCCTTTAAACGACTGCATATTATCAAGATGTAAAAGTGTCACCAACAAAAAGGTACACAATAGGCCTATAGCAAATGCAGCTTATAGCATGCATTTTTCACATGTAAAAAGCACTTTCAGTAGCGCTCAAAGCATGCCATTCCATGAGCACAGCATTAATTTTTCAAATCGAATCAATGAGACCAATCAGTCCTCCATGATAACAGAGTAGGGCTGGCTAATAAGTCCTTTGTTTTGGGGTTAGCTCAGGTGAAACAATTTGGCTGATCTATACTTCCTAATTTCCAAGTCCAATACTTGGGGCTCCCGAGTGGTGCAATAGTCTAAGACACTGCAATCTCCATGCAAGAGGTGTCACTGCAGTACCTGGTTAAAATCCAGGCTGCATCACATCCGGCTGTGATTGGGAGTCCCATAGGGCGCCTCATAATTGGCCCAGCAGTCATTGTTAATAAGAATTTGTTCTTAACTGACTTGCCTAGTTAAAAAAGGTAAAAAATATAATTGAAGATCAAAGGGTATAACATTTATTGGAATTCTGATAGACTTTGGGTTTTAATGTAAAGATATAATTGAATCGTATTATTATATGTACTGTACAGTTGAAGTTGGAAGTTTACATACACGTTGGTTGAAGTCATTAAAACTCGTTTTTCAAACACTCCACAAATGTCTTTTTCACAAACTATAGTTTTGGCAAATCGGTTAGGACATCTACTTTGTGCATGACACAAGTAATTTTTCCAACAAACAGATTATTTCACTTATAATTCACTGTATCGTAATTCCAGTGGGTCAGAAGTTTACATACACTAAATTGACTGTGCCTTTAAACAGCTTGGAAAATTCCAGAAAATGATGTCATGGCTTTAGAAGCTTCTGATAGGCTAATTGACATAATTTGAGTCAATTGGAGGTGTACCTGTGGATGTATTTCAAGGTCTATCTTCAAACTCAGTGCCTCTTTGCTTGACATCATGGGAAAATGAAAAGAAATCAGCCAAGACCTCAGAAATAAAATTGTAGACCTCCACAAGTCTGGTTCATCCTTGGGAGTAATTTCCAAACGCAAGTATAAACACCATGGGACCACGTAGCTGTCAAACCGCTCAGGAACGAGACACATTCTGTCTCCTAGAGATGAATGTACTTAGGTGCAAAAAGTACTAATCAATCCCAGAACAACAGCAAAGGACCTCGTGAAGATTCTGGAGGAAACAGGTACGAAAGTATCTATATCCACAGTAAAACGAGTCCTATATTGACATAACCTGAAAGACCGCTCAACAAGGAGGAAGCCACTGCAGTTTGCAAAAAGCCAGACTACAGTTTGCAACTGCACATGGGGACAAAGATCGTACTTTTTGGAGAAATGTCCTCTGGTCTGATGAAACAAAAATAGAACTGTTTGGCAATAATTATGTGGATATATTGAAGGAACATCTCAAGACATCAGTCAGGAAGTTAAAGCTTGGTCGCAAATGGGTCTTCCAAATGGACAATGACCCCAAGCATACTTCTGAAGTTGTGGCAAAATGGCTTCAGGACAACAAAGTCAAGGTATTGGAGTGGCCATCACAAAGCCCTGACCTCAATCCTATAGAACATTTGTGGGCAAAACTGGAAAAGCGTGTGCGAGCAAGTAGGCTTACAAACCTGACTCAGTTACACCAGCTCTGTCAGGAGGAATGGGCCAAAATTCACCCAACTTATTGTGGGAAGCTTGTGGAAGGCTAACCGAAACATATGACCCAAGTTTAAAGGCAATGCTACCAAATACTAATTGAGTGTATGTAAACTTCTGACCCAATGGGAATGTGATGAAAGAATTAAAAGCTGAAATAAATCTTTCTCTCCACTATTATCTGACATTTCACATTCTTAAAATAAAGTGGTGATCCTAACTGACCTAAGAATTTTTACTAGGATTAAATGTCAGAAATTGTGAAAAACTGAGTTTAAATGTATTTGGCTAAGGTGTATGTAAACTTCCGACTTCAACTGTAGTCGAAAGTGATGGGTTAGAAGAAGCCTACATAACCAACCCATAAAGTAAAATGTAACACCCATATGTGGCCAGCTATGTAAACTTTAACATTGATTGATAATGCAATAGATGTCGTTCAATTGGTAACATACGTTTTTTGTCTTCTTCTAATGCCTCCTAAAGAGGAAAGTCATCTAAAAGTAACTGAATGTAATCAGATTACGTTACTGAGTTTGGGTAATCCAAAAGTTACGTTACTGATTACAATTTTGGACAGGTAACTAGTAACTGTAACGAATTACATTTAGAAAGTAACCTAACCCTTATCACCACCATGCTTCCCCTTAGGGATGGTGCCAGGTTTCCTCCAGACATGACGCTTGGCATTCAGGCCAAAGAGTTCAATCTTGGTTTCATCAGACCACACAATCTTGTTTCTCATAGTCTGAGAGTCCTTTCGGTGCCTTTTGTCATGTGCCTTTTGCTGAGGAGTGACTTCCTTCTGGCCACTCTACCATAAAGGCTTGAATGGTGGAGTGCTGCAGAGATGGTTGTACTTCTGGAAGGTTCTCCCATCTCCAGAGAGGAACTCTGGAGCTCTGTCAGAGTGACCATCGGGTCCTTGGTCACCTCCCTGACCAAGGCACTTCTCCCCCGATTGCTCAGTTTGTCCGGGCAACTTCTTCCATTTAAGAATGATCGAGGCCACTGTGTTCTTGGGGACCTTCAATGCTGCAGAAATGTTTTGTTACCCTTCCCCAGATCTCTGCCTCGACACATCCTGTCTCAGAGCTCTACGGACAACTCCTTCAGCCTCATTGCTTGGTTTTTGGTCTGACATGCACTGTCAGCTGTGGGACCTTATATATACAGGTGTGTGCCTTTCCAAATCATGTCCAATTAATTTAATTTACCACAGGTGGACTACAATCAAGTTGTAGAAACATCTCAAGGATGATCTATGGAAACAGGCTGCACCTGAGCTCAATTTCTAGTCTCATCGCTAAGGGTCTGAATACTTGTGTAAATAAGGTAATTCTGTTTCTTTTTTTTATACATGTGCAAAAAATTCTAAAAACCTGTTTTGCTTTGTCATTATGGGGATTTGTATGTCAATTGATGATGAAAAACATATATTTAATCCATTTTAGAATAAGGCTGTAACATAACAAAATGTGGAAAAAGTCAACAGGTCTGAACACTTTCCGAATACACTGTATATCAAAGGTTGTTTTATTCTCCCTATGCATAACACAGTGCAGACTGCTGGGATATTGCTTGCAATGAGAAAAGACCAACAACTTATCAACATTCAGGCAGCCTTCTTTTGCCCTAAGTTGTCTGTGTGATGCCAAATACCAAGGTAACTGGCAATCAATTACAGCTGAATTTCCCCCTAGGTTTAAAGACCTGAATTATTTAAACATTGTAGATGATGTCCCTAAGGCTGTCAAATGCAGTCAATTAAATTGAATTGCTGTTTTATTGACAATTATTTATTGTATGTCACTGTGTGGTTAGTCTACTGGAAGGAACGGATAACCTCACTCAATTTGAGAGCTGTGTGTGTGTGTGTGTGTGTGTGTGTGTGTGTGTGTGTGTGTGTGTGTGTGTGTGTGTGTGTGTGTGTGTGTGTGTGTGTGTGTGTCCTTCGAGCTGGATAGAAACAATTTTTTCTGAGTTAAAGATATGACCTGTAGAAAACATTATGGAAATCTTCTGTTGACAACAAATACGGCGACGTGTCATCCCAAGGAATTCATCTGAAAATGAAAGCCTCTTCTAATGCATTTTAATGGTTTTCTGTTAGACAGAACACATTTAGCCTTTTTTCAAAGGCGTTATGTCCCGGCCCCAACAAAACCACTGTGCAATACAGGTACTTTGGATTCCTTTCTATGTATAAAGCATCTCTCTAAAGTTTAATCAATGTTCTATTACTTGGTGAGACTTTTGGCTAATCAGTCAATAAAATGAAAGGGTTTTAGTAACCTGCTATGAACTAACTCCAACATCCGTTATTGTCCCCCTGTGACTTTTGTCGTCTTCTCTGACCTAATGGCATTTAATGTAATCTACTGATGTCAAAAGCGACCAATATCATTCAATGAAGGACATCTTTAATTTTCCCACCTCTGATCTCCTCCACTGCTTCTCTCAGTTTTCCATTTTGCACAACAAGTGTTTTCAATTGTCTCAGTTCAGGAATAAATACCTTCTCAGCATGAGAGATTTCTTCCTTAGCTTGCTATGGATTCATATCTCTGAATGCAGCCTGTTTCCCAAAAACTGCAAAGACACAGTAGATAGTTCATTAACAGACACAAGTGGCATATTGAATTCCTTTTATGGAGTACTAATCAAAAGGAAAACAACAATGAAGATTTCAGACATTCTTGCATCGGATATTCTTCAATTAATACCGTGTTGAAGCAGAACGAACTGTGGACGTGGTGTTTTCAAGCTGAACATTCAGCATTTCTGATTTACTATGTTTATATGAGGCTCCTCACGGCTCCTAGACACAGACAGCTGTGACACAGAAATACTGAAAAACATGAAAGGGAGTTTGGTAACCTGCATCTTTCGTCATCGCCATGTTTTCTTATGGCTACTCCAAAGGGAACAATAGTCCTATTCAGAAGGGTTTCCATGTTCTTTCCCCTGTGTGCGATGATTAAAGTCTTACCCTGACTCTTTTGCCCTGCTCCTATAAAATGCCTCTACTGCAGTCCAATCCCAAACATACTGCACATCCTGTATTTTGGTAAATTCCACCTCAAAAATTGATAATAATAAATAATGCAAACATCAAAAGTTTCAGAGGCTCTCTCAAACCAACTATGAGGATATAGCAGGCTATATGCAAGAGGAATACTCTGAGGGCATAGCAGGCTACATGAAGGAGGAATACTCTGAGGATATAGCAGGCTACATGAAGGAGGAATACTCTGAGGATATAGCAGGCTACATGCAGAAGGAATACTCTGAGGATATAGCAGGCTACATGCAGGAGGAATACTCTGAGGATATAGCAGGCAACATGAAGGAGGAATACTCTGAGGACATAGCAGGCAACATGAAGGAGGAATACTCTGAGGATATAGCAGGCTACATGAAGGAGGAATACTCTGAGGATATAGCAGGCTACATGAAGGAGGAATACTCTGAGGATATAGCAGGCTACATGAAGGAGGAATACTCTGAGGATATAGCAGGCTACATGCAGGAGGAATACTCTGAGGATATAGCAGGCAACATGAAGGAGGAATACTCTGAGGATATAGCAGGCTACATGAAGGAGGAATACTCTGAGGATATAGCAGGCTACATGCAGGAGGAATACTCTGATGATATAGCAGGCAACATGAAGGAGGAATACTCTGAGGATATAGCAGGCTACATGAAGGAGGAATACTCTGAGGACATAGCAGGCTACATGAAGGAGGAATACTCTGAGGATATAGCAGGAAACATGAAGGAGGAATACTCTGAGGACATAGCAGGCTACATGAAGGAGGAATACTCTGAGGATATAGCAGGCTACATGAAGGAGGAATACTCTGAGGATATAGCAGGCTACATGCAGGAGGAATACTCTGAGGATATAGCAGGCTACATGCAGGAGGAATACTCTGAGGATATAGCAGGCTACATGCAGGAGGAATACTCTGAGGATATAGCAGGCTACATGAAGGAGGAATACTCTGAGGACATAGCAGGCAACATGAAGGAGAAGTACTCTTTGTAACTCCAAAATAAGTGCTTTTTTAGGTGTGGAAATGTTTGGGGTAGGATACTTCAGATTAACAGACAGATTGGAAAGATTGCTATAATTTTTCATACTTTTGTGTTAGGGTTCTGTTATGTTGGTCAGTAGCACTGACTGAGGTGGAATGAATACGGTATACAAAAATTGGATGTACATTTCAAAATGTTGCTGTAGTACATTCCCTTACACAAGCCCTTTTTCAGATATGTTTGGGTTGGATTTGGTCGTCCTCCACTCCCTACGGACCTCTCTGTTGTGCATCCCCAAAAAGAGTTTTGTGCTGCAACACAGCAGCTTTTATCTTGGTGAGCAATAGAGAAGAAGAAGGTGGTCTCAGGAGGGCTCTGTGTGAAACAGATAATCAGGAGAGAAGAAGACAATCCATTGAGTTATGGTAAAAAGCTGAAGGAGGGCCTGGAGAAATGGAACCACTCTCAAATTCATTAACAGAGTTATGGATGCAAGGACTGACCATCCATAATATAAAATTATACTTTTAACCATGTTTTGAGGCTGTACAGTGTTTGTTTATATTTACTTTCTTTGCAAACATTGTGATAAAACAAGCTTATATTTTGGGTTCTGTCACGACTTCCACCGAAGTCGGCTCCCCTCCTTGTTCAGGCGGCATTCAGCGGTCGAAGTCACCGGCCTTCTAGCCATCACCGCTCCATTTTTCATTGTTCTATTTGTTTTGTCTTGTTCCCCGCACACCTGGTTTACATTCCATAATCAACTGCATATATATATTCCTCTGTTCCCCCCATGTCTTTGTGTGGGATTGTTTTGTTACGTGTTTTGTATTGACGCGCCTAGCTGGATTTTTCCCCGGGTACTATGTTTCAACCCGGAGTATGTTTAATTGTTATACATTTTGCTTATTTGTGACTTTGTCGCGCTTTGCACTTTTGCCTTTGGCTGGAGGTTTGCTGGACACTGTTGCATCCATCTGTTGTTTGCTTCTGCCGAATAAAGTGTGCGCCTGATCACAACTCTCTGCTCTCCTGCACCTGACTTCATCACCAGTAGCGCATACTCTGACAGGTTCTGATGGGGTATGACAGTTAAACTATGCTCATGAGAAAATGTGTAAGTTATTTTCTTCAAAAATCAAGGGGTACATATTAATTTATGCGTCCAAAAATGGATGTAGCAGCTGCAGGTTCCCCCTTCCAACTACTGTGTGTGGGGGGTACGTTTGTGTGGTTTTTGGCTGTGGTCTTCAGAGGCTCAAACCGCCCGCCACCACAACATCCATATGAAAGAGATGGGAATATAATGTTCCTAACTGAGTTTGGGTTTGTTTGTTTATTTATTAATCCAACTCGGTGAAATGCAGAAAGTGTGATACCAGAGAGAATGTAGTTAAAATAAACCAGAGTTTTCTTTTGCTCTGCCTCTTCTCTCCCGGAGTCTTGTAAGGGTAGTAATAGTCTGTCTTCATTCTCATCATGTAACCCCACTCTCCCAGACACTCCCTCTGGACGTGAGTGGCATTTAAGCTCTGTAGAAACGGATGGGATCCGAAGAACTGAAATGACTGCCGAGATGCTGCAGTGAGGGAGCCAATGGCTGTGTCTGGGGAGAACTCATGTCGCTATTGGACAGTCATCTGATTAGCTCATCCTCTGCGCCTCGCTCCAACCTCATCCACCTCTCCCAAAACACTGTCTTCCAGGCAGTGTGATCAAACATGCGCTGATTACCTCTGTTCTCCTCAGATGACTGAACACGTACCCAGGGTGAACAGACACAGTTTGATGCTGTTTTACTGGGGGTCAAACTGATACATTGTTAGGAACAGAGGCTGCGTTTAGACAGGAAACCCAATTCTGGTATTTTTTCAGTAATTGGTCTTTTGACCAATCAGATCAGCTCTGAAAACGATCTGATGTGATTGGTCAAAAGATCAACATGGGGAAAAAAATCAGAATTGGGCTGCCTGTCTAAACCCAGCCTTCATGGTCTGTTTCTTTTTCCCTAATTGGTTTCTCCTGCAGTCGCACCGTTGTGCACACAAGCCAAACACAGTCAGAAGAAACATTAAAAAGGTCCCTAGGTACTTGTTCCCAACTTCACATACTACATCTGTCCCTAATGACAGAACTAAGCTCTGTACACAGACAGTTGCGTCAGACCATCCTTTCCTCCACTGAAGTCACTCAAATGTGATTGCAAATACTGCCTCTGAAGGAAGCTTTAGCTTTTTACCATGCCTCTCTTTTCTCCCAGCAGACCTAGTGGCAGTAATATATGTGCATTGCACTAGAGAAGCTGGGCAAAAGGAGTGAGGGGTCTGAAAAGGGGTGTTTTACTGAGGAATCATGAATACAATTCTGAGCTAGTCACACATTCGCATGGCTGTGAGCACTTCAAGTCCCTGTGGAAGACTGGGAAAATATATCTCTCCAATTTTGCTGGGGTGTATTGCATTTTGCAAAGAGGTATTTCAACCAAATTACAAAACAATATCACCTTATCTGATGGATATCTTATTCATATCCTTCCTCAATCTAATCAGTCTTACTATTTTAGTTGTGACTTTGTTAGTCAAAACATTGGTGCATACAGTGCCTTTGGAAAGTATTCAGACCTCATCCCTTTTTCCACATTTTGTTACACTACAGCCTCATTCTAAAATTGTAACGGTTGCTTTCCTCCTCTTCGTCTGAAGAGGAGGAGTAGGGATCGGACCAAAACGCAGCGTTGTATGAAGCCATAATGAATTTATTAAACAATACGAACACTGACACGAAATACACTTGAATAACTACAAAACAACAAAACGTCGTAGACAGACCTGAACATGTGAACTTACAATATAACACGAAGAATGCACGAACAGGAACAGACTAAACAAACGAAACAGTCCCATGTGGTACATAAACAGACACGGAAGACAATCACCCACCAACAAACAGTGTGAACAACCTACCTTAATATGGTTCTCAATCAGAGGAAACGTAAAACACCTGTCCCTGATTGAGAACCATATCAGGCCAATAGACAATGAACCTAAACACAGAAACACATAACATAGAATGCCCACCCCAACTCACGCCCTGACCAACTAAACACATACAAAAACAAGGAAAACAGGTCAGGAACGTGACAAAAATGAAGTAAATAAATGATGTGCCTCATCAATCAACACACAATACCCCATAATGAAAAAGCGAAAACATTTACATAAGTATTCAGACCATTTGCTATGAGACTTGAAATTGAGCTTGGGTCCATCCTGTTTCCATTGATCCTCCTTGAGATGTTTCTACAACTTGATTGGAGTCCACCTGTGGTACATTCAATTGATTGGACATGATTTGGAAAGGCACACACCTGTCTATAAGGTCCCACAGTTGACAGTGCATGTCAAAGCAAAAACCAAGTCATGAGGTTGAAGGAATTGTCCGTAGAGCTCCGAGAAAGGATTGTGTCAAGGCACAGATTGGGGAAGGGTACCAAAACATGTCTGCAGCATTGATGGTCCCCAAGAACACAGTGGGCTCCATCATTCTTAAATGGAAAAAGTTTGGAACCACCAAGACTCTTCCTAGAGCTGGCTGCCCAGCCAAACTGAGCAATCGGAGAAGAAGGGCCTTGGTCAGGGAGGGACCAAAAACCCGATGTTCACTCTGACAGAGCTCAAGAGTTCCTCTGTGGAGATGAGAGAACCTTCCAGAAGGACAACCATCTCTGCAGCACTCCACCAATCAGGCCTTTATGGTAGAGTGGCCAGACAAAAGCCACTCCTCAGTAAAAGGCACATGACAGAGCACTTGGATTTTGCCAAAAGGCACCTAAAGGACTCTCAGACCATGAGAAACAAGATTGTCTGGTCTGATGAAACCAAGATTGAACTCTGGCCTGAATGCCAAGCATCAAGTCTGGAGGAAACCTGTCACCATCCCTATGGTGAAGCATGGTGGCGGCAGCATCATGCTGTGGGAATGTTTTTCAGGAGCAGGGACTGAGACTAGTCAGGATTGAGGGTAAGATGAACGGAGCAAAAGTACAGAGAGATCCTTGATGAAAACCTTCTCCAGAGCGCTCAGGACCTCAGACTGGGGTGAAGCTTCACCTTCCAAAAGGACAACGACCATAAGAGCACAGCCAAGACAACGCAGGAGTGGCATCGGGACAAATCTCTGAATGTCCTTGAATGGCCCAAACAAAGCCCGACTTGAACCCGATCTAACATCTCTGGAGAGACCTGAAAATAGCTGTGCATCCCATCCAACCTGACAGAGCTTGAAGAATGTGAGAAACTCCCCAAATACAGGTGTGCCAAGCTTGTAGCGTCATACCCAAGAAGGTGCAAGGCTGTAATCGTTGCCAAACGCGCTTCCACAAATTACTGAGTTAAGGGTCTGAATACTTATGTAAATTAAAATTAAAAAATTTAAAACAAATTTTTGCTTTGTCATTATGGGGTACTGTGTGTAGATTGATGAGGGAAAAAAACTATTGAATACTTTTTAGAATAAGGCTGTAACAAAACAAAATGGGGGAAAGTCAAGGGGTCTGAAAACTTTCTGAAGGGACTGTAGTAGCTAGCGACTTGACTTTTTTCCAGCCAGGTGGACGGTCCAGTGAGTGTCACCTCTAATCCATGCCAGCCAGGTCTGTTGTGGCTCCCCGGGACAGTTGGCCACTGGAGCGTGAATGCTGTGCCCACTTGAACGCCTTTCAGAGCCCATCGCATTTGTGCACTGAACCGCTGCCCGCTCGCCTGTGTGCCATAGAACTAGGGGGCCGAGTGTCGTCTAAGGTTCCAAGATTCTGTCAGCCTGCCACAGACCATCTAGACTCTAGAACAACCCTCCCCCCCTTGCCCATTCACCCTCTGAATGGCACACATACACAATCCATATCTCAGGACTTAAAAATATTTTTTTAACCTGTCCCCTCCCCTTCATCTACACTGACTGTAGTGGATTTACCACGTGACATCAATAAGGGATCACAGCTTTCACCTAGATTCACCTGGTCAGTCTATGTCATGGAAAGAGCAGGTGTCCTTAATGTTTTGTACACTCCATGTATATCAAGTAAGTTCTTTGTAAATATCCTCTTCCCAGCTTGAATCATCTCACCCTAGAATGACTGCGTTACATTCATTTAGGTCCATTTTTATTTGTGAATGTTTCAATTGTGCAAGCTACAAACAGATAACAGTTTTAAGCACTATGTAACTATAGGTAACCACAGTGGTGGAAAAAGTACCCAATTGTCATACTTGAGTAAAAGTAAAGATACCTTAATAATGGCTCAAGTAAAAGTGAAGTCACCAAGTAAAATATTACTTGAGTAAAAGTCTAAAAATATTTGGTTTTACATATACTTTTTACATATATAAGTTTTACATATATAAATGTAAATAGCTAAAATATAGTTAAGTATAAAAAGGAAAAGTATAAATCATTTCAAATTCCTTATATTAAGCAAACCAGATGGCACCATTTTCTTGTTTTTTAATTTACGGATAGCCAGGGCCACACTCCAACACTCAGACAAAATTTACAAATGAAGCATGTGTGTTTTGTGAGTCTGCCAGATCAGAGGCAGTGGGGATGTTCTCTTGATAAGTGTGTGAATTGGATCATTTTCCTGTCCTGCTATGCATTCAAAATGTAATGAGTACTTTTGGGTGTCAGGAAAAAAATATGGAGTAAAAAGTACATAATGTTCTTTAGGAATGTAGTGAAGTAAAAGTAAAAGTTGTCAAAATATAAATAGTAAAGTGAAGTACAGATACTCCAAAAAACAACTTTACTCCACTGGGTAACTGTAACGTTCCTGACCTGTTTTATGTTGTTTTTGTATGTGTATATGGTCAGGGCGTGAGTTTTGGGTGGGCAGTCTATGTTTTCTGTTTCTATGTTGGTTTTGGGTTGCCTGATATGGCTCTTAATTAGAGGCAGGTGTTTTGCGTTTTCCTCTAATTGAGAGTCATATTTAGGTAGGGTGTTCTCACTGTTTGTTTGTGGGTGATTGTCTCCTGTGTCGTCGATGTATGTACCATACGGGACTGTTTGGTTGTTTGTTCGTTTTGATGTAGTCTGTTCCTGTCCGTGAGTTTTACGTTTTAGTTATGTAAGTTCATGTTCAGGTTTTCGTCTACGTCGTTTTCTTGTTTTGTAATTTTGTAAGTGTTTTGTTTTCGTGTGCCGTCGTGTCAAATAAAGAGATGGCATATTTCCCTAATGCTGCGTATTGGTCCACTGATCCTTCTCTCCTCTCCTCATCTGAGGAAGAGGAGGACAACAGCCCTTACAGAATCACCCACCACGCTAGGACCAAGCGGCAAGGGATAGCTCAACCGAGCAACCAGGACTTCTTGACTTGGGAGGAGATCCTGGACGGTAGAGGACCCTGGGCTCAGCCAGGGGAATATCGCCGTCCCAAGGAGGAGTTGGAAGCAGCGAAGGCAGAGAGGCGCTGGTATGAGGAGGCAGCGCGGCGACGCGGTTGGGAGCCCGTGAGTCAGACCCAAAAATTTCTTGGGGGGGGACACACGAGGAGTGTGGCAAAGCCGGGTAGGATACCTGAGCCAACTCCCCGTGCTTACCGTGGAGGTAGAAGGCGTCGTACTGGTAAGACACCGTGTTATGCGGTAAAGCGCACAGTGTCCCCAGTACGCGTGCTTAGCCCAGTGCGGGCTATTCCACCTTGCCGCACTGGGAGGGCTAAGTTGGGCATCGAGCTGGATGTCATGAAGCCGGCCCAACGCATCTGGCCACCAGTGCGTCTCCTTGGGCCGGCAAACATGGCACCAGCCTTACGAATGGTGTCCCCGTTTTGCCAGTATAGCCCAGTGCGGGCTATTCCACCTCGCCGCACTGGCAGGGCTACGGGCACCATTCAACCTGGTAAGGTTGGGCAGGCTCGGTGCTCAAGAGCACGTGTCCTCCTTCACGGTCCGGTATACCCGGTGCCACCTCCATGTACCAGTCCTCCGGTGGCAGCCCCCCGTACCAGGCTGTCTCTCCGGGTTCTCTCTCCAGCTGTTTCCTCCTCTCCAGCGCAGCCAGTGCCTATACCACGCACCAGGCTGTCTCTCCTTCTCCTCCCTACAGAGCCGTCCTGCCATGACCAGCCAGAGCCGTCCTGCCATGACCAGCCAGAGCCGTCCTGCCATGACCAGCCAGAGCCGTCCTGCCATGACCAGCCAGAGCCGTCCTGCCGGGACCAGCCAGAGCCGTCCTGCCGGGACCTGCCAGAGCCGTCCAGCCGGGACCTGCCAGAGCCGTCCAGCCGGGACCTGCCAGAGTCCGTCCAGCCGGGACCTGCCAGAGTCCGTCCAGCCGGGACCTGCCAGAGTCCGTCCAGCCGGGACCTGCCAGAGTCCGTCCAGCCGGGACCTGCCAGAGTCCGTCCAGCCGGGACCTGCCAGAGTCCGTCCAGCCGGGACCTGCCAGAGTCCGTCCAGCCGGGACCTGCCAGAGTCCGTCCAGCCGGGACCTGCCAGAGTCCGTCCAGCCGGGACCTGCCAGAGTCCGTCCAGCCGGGACCTGCCAGAGTCCGTCCAGCCGGGACCTGCCAGAGTCCGTCCAGCCGGGACCTGCCAGAGTCCGTCCAGCCGGGACCTGCCAGAGTCCGTCCAGCCGGGACCTGCCAGAGTCCCTCAGCCGGGATCTGCCAGAGTCTCTCAGCCGGGACCTGCCGCCCCTTATCCCGGTGCTGCCCCTTCTCCCGGTGCTGGCCGTTCATTTAGGGGGTTTTAGTTGGAGGGTGGTCATTGGGAGGGGTAGACAGAAGCGGGGAGTGACTATGGTGGTGTGGGGACAGCGTCCGGAGCCTGAGCCACCACCGTGGTCAACTGCCCACCCAGACCCTCCCCTGGACTTTGTGCTGGTGCGCCCGGCGTTCGCACCTTGAGGGGGGGGGTCTGTAACGTTCCTGACCTGTTTTATGTTGTTTTTGTATGTGTATATGGTCAGGGCGTGAGTTTTGGGTGGGCAGTCTATGTTTTCTGTTTCTATGTTGGTTTTGGGTTGCCTGGTATGGCTCTTAATTAGAGGCAGGTGTTTTGCGTTTTCCTCTAATTGAGAGTCATATTTAGGTAGGGTGTTCTCACTGTTTGTTTGTGGGTGATTGTCTCCTGTGTCGTCGATGTATGTACCATACGGGACTGTTTGGTTGTTCGTTCGTTTTGATGTAGTCTGTTCCTGTCCGTGAGTTTTACGTTTTAGTTATGTAAGTTCATGTTCAGGTTTTCGTCTACGTCGTTTTCTTGTTTTGTAATTTTGTAAGTGTTTTGTTTTCGTGTGCCGTCGTGTCAAATAAAGAGATGGCATATTTCCCTAATGCTGCGTATTGGTCCACTGATCCTTCTCTCCTCTCCTCATCTGAGGAGGACAACAGCCCTTACAGTAACCACTCTGGGTAACAACTTTACTCCACTGGGTAACCACTCTGTAGTTTCAATGTAGCCTACCTGCCTATGTAATTACTATGTAAGTACACATGTTTTTTTCCCCCTGTTCATTGTAAAGTGGGACCAACTTTTCCCCCCAAAACACCTTTTGACACGTACCAGATTTCTAATTTTATTCTTTAAGTGTTTATTTATCATCTGGAAATCTTACCATCTGCCAAAGAGAGGAACAGTGAACAGGAACCTGAATGTGCGAAATTCGTGACTGTTTTTTGAACAGCTAGACACTTCTCAGAAACAGACGTCCACAAGCTCCATCGGCTTAGTCGTCCTTATTATTAAAATGCTCCAACTCTCAGCCGAGAGTGAGCACTTCTCTTTTTATTAACAAGAAAATATAGTAGGAGAGAGAGTAGCTCTCCTCTCTTTGCAAATATGTCAGACAAAATGTGGTCCTATTTGATGAGGTACCATAAGGATATTTCTTCCTGTGACCTATGGAACTGCCTGCAGGAAGGAATGGCAGAGAAGCAAAATGGGTAGTTGGCAGTTGGATGTCCGACTGTTTTGGTGCGTGCAGCTGGGCTATTGTTGAGGAGGTGTTTTTGTGAGCACAGCTTTACCTTTAAGTTTGACTGCAGTTTCACCTCCCCTGAGTAATAATGGTAAGCAATAATATAATCCAGTTTGTTTGGAGTAAGCCAGGCTTTGGTGTTCACTTTAACAAAGGGAGGTAATTGGCAGTTTCGTCATTGGAGGTTGATAAGTGCCCGAGTGAACATACATCACTCATACCTAGGAGTCTGGCAGGATGGAGATGTGACTGAGCATTAGGCTCATCGGTCGCTTCAAGTCCTGCATTCATAAGAGCTACCTACACAAAGGGTATAGAAACTCAACTGAGTGCTCACAAAACACACTATCTCAGGTATGCCGTACTGTATATTGGTGAAGAGTTAAATTGGATGAATATGAGCAGAACAGAGTCCAACAGTCTCTGGTGATTGTACAATTGTAGTGGCCATAGAATGCAACATAATCAACAGCTATTGTTATATTCTAGTCACGGACATACAGTATATGGTACTGTCATCACTTCAGTGCTGAGCTGGGAGGCCTTACTATAGTTTGGAGAGGATTCTTGACTCAACGTTACTGGAGATAAAAAAAAACAGCAAAAAACAATAACCTCAGAGATGGAAAACTCATTAGTCTTTCCTGATGTTCGTCATTCATTTGCGGCTCAAGAGCTTCCACCTCTCTTTCCCCGGGTCACGTTGTTGCCTCTCCTTAAACGACAAGCTCCTCGCTACAAACACCTGTCACATAATTTTGATCCATGTTCTTATTGCTGAACTTACCATCGACTCATACTAGTCACCTGAGCACTCAAAACCCTCGAAATCCATACATTGAAGAAAAAGAGTTAGAGCAGGTTTTCAAAGTAATCCTTCAAGATCGATGTCAATGTTGAGTCACCCCTCCAAACAAGGTGCCATCTACCATATCTCCTGTATCGCCCTGATTATGCTAATGATGATTGCTCCAACTGTCAGTTTCGGGCCCCCTGAAAGCTCCAAAATGGCCGCACTACAGTTTCCTTGATAGCTGTGGTTGTAACGATACTCTAAATCCTCCTCCTCCTCAGACGAGGAGAGGAGAGAGGGATCTGAAGACCAATGTGCAGCGAGGTATGATGACATGATTTATTTAAGAAACGACAAAACAACAAACACGACGTAGACAGAAAACGAACTATCCTTGAATAAACTACAAAACAAATAAACGATGAAAACAGACCTGTACACGAACTTACATATAACTTGAAGAACGCACGAACAGGTACACGACTACAAACAAACGCTACAGTCCCGTGTGGCACGAACACACATACAGACACAGGAGACAACCACCCACAAACAAACAGTGTGAAAACACCTACCTTAATATGGCTCTCAATCAGAGGAAATGAAAACCACCTGCCTCTAATTGAGAGCCATATCAGGTCACCCTTAAACCAACATAGAAACAGAAAACATAGACTGCCCACCCAAACTCACGTCCTGACCAGCTAACACATACACAAACTAACAGAAAACAGGTCAGGAACGTGACATAACCCCCCCCTCAAGGTGCGTACTCCGAACGCACCACCAAAAGTCTAGGGGAGGGTCTGGGTGGGCATCTGACCACGGTGGTGGCTCCGGCTCTGGACGCTGTCCCAATCCCACCATAATAAATCCCCGCTTCTGTGTCTTCCTCAAGGTGGCGACCCTCGCCACCGACCTTGGACTGGGAACCCTAGACATGGGTCCCGCTGGATTTAGGGGCCGCCCCAGACTGAGGGACGGCAGCTCCGGACTGAGGGACAACACCGGACTGGCTGGCGGATCCTGGCTGGCTGGCTCTGGCGGATCCTGGCTGGATGACGGCTCTGGCTGGTCATGGCTCGCTGACGGCTCTGGCTGGTCATGGCTCGCTGACGGCTCTGAAGGCTGGTCCTGGCTGGACGGCTCTGAAGGCTGGTCCTGGCTGGACGGCTCTGAAGGCTGATCCGGTCTGGCGGAAGGCTCTGGCTGATCCGGTCTGGCGGAAGGCTCTGGCTGATCCGGTCTGGCGGAAGGCTCTGGCTGATCCGGTCTGGCGGAAGGCTCTGGCTGATCCGGTCTGGCGGAAGGCTCTGGCTGATCCGGTCTGGCGGAAGGCTCTGGCTGATCCGGTCTGGCGGAAGGCTCTGGCTGATCCGGTCTGGCGGAAGGCTCTGGCGGCTCCTGTCTGGCGGACGGCTCTAGCGGCTCCTGTCTGGCGGACGGCTCTGTAGGCTCCTGGCAGACGGGCGGCTTTGCAGGCTCATGGCAGACGGGCGGCTTTGCAGGCTCATGGCAGACGGGCAGCTTTGCAGGCTCATGGCAGACGGGCAGCTTTGCAGGCTCATGGCAGACGGGCAGCTTTGCAGGCTCATGGCAGACGGGCAGTTCAGGCGCCGCTGGGCAGACGGGCAGTTCAGGCGACGCTGGGCAGACGGGCAGCTCAGGCACCGCTGGGCAGACGGGCACACCTGTAGGGAGGAGACGGAGAGACAGCCTGGTGCGTGGGGCTGCCACAGGACCCACCAGGCTCCTTCTCCGTTCAACTCTTCCTCCCAAGTCCACAAGTCCTGGGATTTCTGCGGTTGCTGTCCTCTTCCCCGCTGCTTGGTTCTGGTAATTTGGTGGGTGGTTCTGTAACGATACTCTAAATCCTCCTCCTCCTCAGACGAGGAGAGGAGAGAGGGATCTGAAGACCAATGTGCAGCGAGGTATGATGACATGATTTATTTAAGAAACGACAAAACAACAAACACGACGTAGACAGAAAACGAACTATACTTGAATAAACTACAAAACAAATAAACGATGAAAACAGACCTGTACACGAACTTACATATAACTTGAAGAACGCACGAACAGGTACACGACTACAAACAAACGCTACAGTCCCGTGTGGCACGAACACACATACAGACACAGGAGACAACCACCCACAAACAAACAGTGTGAAAACACCTACCTTAATATGGCTCTCAATCAGAGGAAATGAAAACCACCTGCCTCTAATTGAGAGCCATATCAGGTCACCCTTAAACCAACATAGAAACAGAAAACATAGACTGCCCACCCAAACTCACGTCCTGACCAGCTAACACATACACAAACTAACAGAAAACAGGTCAGGAACGTGACAGTGGTTAACTCTGCCACTGTGTGCTCAGCGGCCCAGGATTGGCTCTGCTCATTTGGGCACTGTCATTAGTTCACCCCGTGTGTCATCTCTGTGGTGAAACCCTGAAACCCAGAAGACTACAGTGACCCCAAGGCGTGAAGAAGAAGACCCCTCTCTGCCACCATTTTAACAAGGACGAGAAAGAAAATACATCCGAGAGCACAAACATTTAGTCCCCCTAGATAACACTGTTTGAGTTGGACCAGCTCTCCAGTAGCCAATTAAAATCTACAAGGAAAACATTGATGGTGATATATAGTTTGTTTACTAAACTTATGCTAAATGAATGCAATGGTCCAGAAACCATTTTCACCACTGGCAATTTATTTAAATATATTCAAATATTATATTAGCACTCCACACCATGTTTAAAATTGATATTATTAATTATCCACTCCTCTCAGGGTCTGAGCTGTGTCTCAGTCATTACTTTAATTACGCCCTGAATCTGTAAACACTAAAGAGTTGCTAATCGAAAATCCACAACGCAGCCAAGCGCCAAAATGTAGCATATGCCAGGATTTCTTATGGATATGGTCCAAATGTGATGGATCTCACGCTTCACGTATCCCACTTCTAAACAACTCTCCCACTATACAAAGTATTGGAAATGCTGCTTTCGCCTCCAGCTTTTGAACTAAGTAAGTGAATCCAGCCAGTGGACTGGATATTGATTGCAGTTACAGCTGAATGTGAGGGAGAGCCTCGAGGTAGGTTAGAGGTGAAAACAGATGGCGTGAAGTGGAGAAGTACATCGTCCCTCAAAGTCTGCATGTTACACCTTATGAATTCAGATGAGTATGTTTATGGTGTCATAGCAAAAATGGCACCATCTTATGCTATTATACTATATGGTCAGCCAAACATGCAAGATGCACTATTTTCCCTTCGTTGGCTACAGTGGTCTGAGCAAAGCTCAGGCTAAGAGAAAGTTTTGGAACTAATTTACTGTAATTCTAGAGCTTTTTTATCGCTTATGACGTACTCATATGCTATCTGGGGAACCTGACCTCAGAGGAGACCCCAACCGTTGACTACACTAGTGGCTGTAGTCAAAACCAATTTATGTATTTTTTATTTAACCTTTATTTAAATAGTCAAGTCAGTTAATAAATCCTCTTAAAGATCTCTACAGAATGGTGTCCCACCCTCGGGACGGTTGAGCTAATGTGAGCTAATGTGATTAGCATGACGTTGTAAGTAACAAGAACATTTCCCAGAACATCTTATATGAGCAGAAAGCTAAAATTCTTGTTAATCTAACTTCACTGTCCAATTTACAGTAGCTATTACAGTGAAAACATACCATGCTATTGTTTGAAGAGAGTGCACAGATATGTACTTGAAAATGTATATATTGACCAATTAGGCAGATTTGGGCAGATTTGATACAACATTTTGAACAGAAATGCAATAGTTCATTGGATCAGTCTAAAACATTGCACATACACTGCTGGCTTCTAGTGGCCAAAATCTAAATTGCACCTAGAGTCCTAGGTTAGATAATGGCCTTTCTCTTGCATTTCAAAGATGATGGAACAAAAAAATATACAAAAGTCTTTGTATTATCTTTAACCAGATCTAATGTCTTAAATTCTCCTACATTAATTTCACATTTCCACAAACTTCAAAGTGTTTCCTTTCAAATCGTATCAAGAATATGCATATCCTTGCTTCAGTGTCACGTAGTTACAAGTGGTTGGTGTGGAGTCAGGCGCAGAGAGCAGAGGTTTTGGGAAAAACGTATTTATTTCGGTAGTAATGGTCACGCCAAAAACAACAGGCGAAAATAATGAGCGACCCAAAACAGCACCAAACAGTCCGGAAAATACAAAACATCATCATCCACAAACAAAACAGAGAAACAAGCCCGCACAAGAGCAGGCGGGCATAAAAGGCTTAAATAGCCCTGAAACAACCCCCAAACAAGAAACAGGTGAAACCAATACAGACATAACCAAAAGAAAAAGAAAAGGGAATCCGTGACAGCTAGTAGACCGGTGACGACGACCACCGAGCGCCGCCCGAACAGGAAGAGGAGCCACCTTCGGTGGAAGTCGTGACATTCAGGTCCTGATCTACAGGCAGTTAGATTTGGGTATGTCATTTTAGGCAAAAATTGAAAAAATGGTCCGATAACAAATTCTTATTTACAATGACGGCCTAACCCGGACAATGATGGGCCAATTGTGCGCCACCCTATGGGACTCCCAATCACGGCTGGTTATGATACAGCCTGGAATCAAAACAGGTGAGTGACGCCTCTAACCTTGAGATGCAGTGCCTTAGACCACCGCGAGCACCAACAATGAGTTAGCGTACCAAATCAAGTTGGACAAACAAGCTCACATTTGTAACAAACACACACACTGACTCTCCTTTAGCTCTCTTACATCCCACCTCGTATTTGCAGTAGTTTAAAAAAAAGTATTCTGTGTAAAAACAAAACAAGGAATATGCTGTGTTGAAGGTTTGTGTTGAGGTTGATGCTTTTTGACTGTTGATAGCAGACTTCCTATTTGCGATGTGGCATGAGCTGGGAGCTATGACAGCTATTGACCCAAACAATATGCCCTAAGCATTCTGGACAGACAGCACATTATTTGTTGAGGGTCACAGAACACACACACACACACACACACACACACACACACACACACACACACACACACACACACACACTCCTAGGAAGTTGCCGTGAAACTACAAAAGGAGGCTGACGAGCTTGAGATCAGAGGATATATAAAAAAAATATGAATCAACACGTCAAGCCACCTTGGTGTGGAAACGGTTATTGTGCCATGGCCTTTAACTGTGACAGCAAACATTTCCCCCTGGCTCTGACCTGATTACATCATCCCCACCCTATAGGTGGCCCTCCTCACTACAGGTGGCCCTCACTACAGGTTCCACTCCTCACTACTATTGTAGAGCCACAGGTGTTTGCTGTGTCTTGACAGAAGCATGGGAGAAAACCAACAGGCTTATTATCGTAATTGTAACTTGTTGCAAATGTCAATATTTCCAGGGTGAACAAGAGGAGCATTAAAATGACATATTCCTATTCATACACAGTTCCTTCGGAAAGTATTCAGACCCCTTGACGTTTTCCACATTTGGTACGTTACAGCCTTATTCTAAAATGTTTTAATAAATCGAATGAATATTAATAAAAAATCCTCAACAATCTACACATAATACCCCATAATAAGAACCAGAAATACCATATTTACATAAGTATTCAGACCCTTTGCTATGATAATCGAAATTGAGCTCAGGTGCATCCTTTTTCCATAGATCATCCTTGAGATGTTTCTACAACTTGATTGTAGTCCACCTGTGGTAAATTAAATTGATTGGACATGATTTGGAAAGGCACACACCTGTCTATATAAGGTCCCACAGTTGACAGTGCATGTCAGAGCAAAAACCAAGCGATGAGATTGAAGGAATTGTCCGTAGAGCTCCTAGACAGGATTGCCTTGAGGCAGAGATCTGGGGATGGGTACCAAAACATTTTTGCAGCATTGAAGATCCCCAGGAACACAGTGGTCTCCATCACTCACCACCAAGACTCCTCCTAGAGCTGGTCGCCCAGCCAAATTTAGCAATCAGAAGAGAAGGGCCTTGGTCAGGGAGGTGACCAAGAACCCGATGGTCACTCTGACAGAGCTCAAGAGTTCCTCTGTGGAGATGGGAGAAACTTCCAGAAGGACAGCCATCTTTGCAACAGTCCACAAGTCAGGCCTTTATGGTAGAGTGGCCATATGGAAGCCATTCCTCAGTAAAAGGCACATGACAGCCCGCTTGGAGTTTGCCAAAAGGCACCTAAAGACTCTCAAACCATGAGAAACAAGATTCTCTGGTCTGATGAAACCAAGATTGAACTCTATGGCCTGAATGCCAAGCATCACTTCTGGATGAAACCTGGCACCATCCCTAAGGTGAAGAATGGTGGTAGCAGCATCATGCTGTGGGGATGTATTTCGGCGGAAGGGACTGGGAGACTAGTCAGGATCGAGGCAAAGATGAGCGAAGCAAAGTACAGAGAGATCCTGGATGAAAACCTGCTCAAGAGTGCTCAGGACCTCAGACTGGAGCGAAGGTTCACCTTCACACAGGACAATGACCCTAAGCACACAGCCTAGACAACGCAGGAGTGGCTTCAGGACAAGTCTCTGAATGTCCTTGAGTGGCCCAGCCAGAGTCCGGACTGGAACCCGATCAACCATTTCTGAAGAGAAATGAAAATAGCTGTGTAGCTGAAAATAGCTGTGCAGCGACGCTCCCCATCCAACCCAACAGCGCTTGAGAGGCTCTGCAGAGAAGAATGGGAGAAACTCCCTGAAATTGTGTAGATTGATGAGGGGGAAAAACTATTAAATCAATTTTAGAATAAGGCTGTGAGCTAACAAAATGTGGAAAAAGTCAAGGGGTATGAATACTTACCCGAAGGCACTGAATGAAGTCTTTACTGTCCATAATCATTGATAATACTATCTCCCCATATTTACCCTGTGCACGTTTTTGTTGAATAATCAAGTTGGCAGTGCAAATGTGTAAATAAAAGAAAATCGATGCGGCACAATGAACCTGGGACATTATAAACCAAGTCTGATTACAAACAGTCATTTCTGTTTCATTTTCACTGCAGCCACGTTTTTGTCATTAGAATTTCTCAAAACACCCAAAAAGCCTTGTAGCAAAGCAACTGTTTATAGGTCATGCATGTTTTCCAATCACCAATACCCCACGCTCTCGACTTGTCCTTGCGCCACATACACAGCTTGCAGATTCATTATTGCCAGACAGGCATTAGAATCGACTCCAGTTTCTTTCATAAATACCAGCTTGACACTGGGCAGAACTGAGCAGTGCTTGGACTGTCAAGATGGTGTACTGTGCACTGCCACTGTATGTATCACCCCTGTCAATCAATGTGGAATAGAGAGTCGCTACATGGAATCCAACAAGAAAAATCATAAAATGATAAGTCCTATTAGCTAGCTAGCAATCAGTCACTACTCTCATTAACATAATAACATTATCAGACTCACACCCAGTACCTCGAAAAAAAAAGTCAAATAGAGAGTAAAATGTTACTCTCAATTTGCCAATGAACCTGTTTTCCCCAAAAGGGTAGCTGTTGCATTAGGCCAGGGAGTGGACGTGGACCAGCAGAGAATATTAATTATGCGATTTAAGACTTACAGAGTGTTCAGGCGCACCAAGCAGCCAAACACTCTGATGACTGATGCATGACAAGAAAGAGAAAACATTCTGAGTGCCTAATGAACCCAATTAAAACACAACTCAGCCTTAGCATATGCTGCTTTAATGAGCCTAATTGGGATCTGGGTTAAAACAATAGGGAGGTGGTTGTCTATTGATGTTTTAGGTTGCATCAGATGCCATTGCTGCTATTTATAGACTCATGATAAAGTTAGACATGTAGGCCTAGTAATTTACCATGGCAACGCTTTCCTCTTCCAATCCTAACAATGTTGCCAATGAATCTAACAACATTGCCCTTGTGGGCACAAGACTGTGTTAGCCCAGCGAGATAAAGCCTAGGCATTCACTCAGGAAGCTAACACAAGTCTTCAAGTCTCAGGCACAGTTACTCATCATGCAAGTGTGGTTTACAGAACCATGTCCCATTACACCTGTGTGATGATATCCAATACTGCCCCAGTGAATCTGTCTCCCTAATCACTGACTGACCAGCAAGGGGTTTGTTTATTCCAGAGTCTGAGATCTCTCATGCAGAAACTTAAAAAACACATGATTAAAAAATAAAGTTTTAGGAAAGCTAAAATATCCTGTTGAGAGACTAAATCAAAATCCACAGTGAGAGTACATGGTAAGCATGCAACTTAACCTGCTGCAGTAGATTTTATTTTTGGTTGCTTTGAATTAATGTGCCAAAACGCATCACCCACTTGAATGTTAAGTTTATTTCTTAAATCCTGGCCTTGCTTTCTAAGCTACCACATGAGCATCCACATGCATGCTCATTAAAGGAGCATCTCTGGACAGAAGAAACGTCTGCCAACTATTGAGATTATTAAGGGGATGGAGAAGGATCAACCCCCCCATTCTGCCCTAGTGCGAGCTGTCCCATCATCACTGTACTGCCTAATACCTGTGAAATTAGCCCTCCATTCACCACTCTGACGAGAGCCAGGGCCATATCTTCCCATGAAACAAAACACAGCTCTTATTGCTAAAATTCTTACAAATAAAAATAATAATCTTGAGTAAATATTGATATGTGACATTTGTGCAATGTGCTCAATATGTTTTCAATACATCAACAGTATAATATCCTGAGATATCAGCCATATATCCCACCTATAGTTTACTATGGTGCACCCCACTCTATTTTAATATGAGAGCTTTCAATATGCAAAGTTCAATAGAAATACAATAAAACTTGAATCCACAGGAAAACACAACCCAATTCACAAATATGGACTTATAAACCACTGAGATTGAATCAAATGTGAGTCACTGTGCCTATCAATAAACACTGTAATGTGTTTAAATGTGGTAGGTTCTTATGACAGTCCCACTGAAATGCATGGTGCAATGATGTCTTGCAACAAATAATCCTACCACACCATAGTATGGCAGTGCAAATTCAGGGTCCTCCAAGGAAAAGGCGAATCTTCTTACGGATGTCCTTGGTTCGGGCTGCTCGCCATCCTTGGTGGAACAAAATCCCAAAAACCTGACCTGTTTTACAAACAGGATCACACAATATATATACCATGAGTATCTTTTCACATAAATATTAATATAGTGCTTAGCTTTAATCTCTTACAGGAATAAGAAAATAAAACTTAGTCAAAATGCTTTACACTTTAACTACAGGACCAGGCTCACAGGGACAGGACAATAGACTAGCCCGGGCAAATGGTAAATACTAGTGCTTACAGCTATACACCATTTCTTATAAAGTAATCTATGATAATAGCTAATCACATTTTATAAAAGTATGAAAACTAAAATAGTTTGTCATGTATGATCAGCATGATCACTAACGTCTGCTATTTCAATTGATCGATAGCTAAGCTAGCCTAAATGTTAACGGCTTGTGCTTATGCTTGGTTCAGTATGAACACGCACAAATTGCTAGAAATAGCTTAGCTAGCCGAATTGCTAACAGCTTGTTCTCCTTAAGAAAACTCACCAAATCCTGGCTTCAATCTTTCCCTCAACCCCTTTAACATCATGTTCGCATAGATAAGTGTCACGCCCTGACCTTAGAGATCCTTTTTATGTCTCTATTTTGGTTTGGTCAGGGCATGAGTTGGGGTGGGCATTCTATGTTTTGTGTTCTGTTTTCTATTTTTGTGTGTTTGGCCGGGTGTGGTTCTCAATCAGAGGCAGCTGTCTATCGTTGTCTCTGATTGAGAACCATACTTAGGTAGACTTTTCCCACCTGTGTTTTGTGGGTAGTTGTTTTCTGTTTTTGTGTCTGCACCAGACAGAACTGTTTCGGTTTCGTTCGTTCTCTTTGTTATTGTTGTTCAAGTGTTCTGATTTATTAAAACATCATGAACACGTACCACGCTGCGCCTTGGTCTCCTCTTTACGACGAACGTTACAATAAGTGAGTGTTAATATCCAGTTTTCTCTTTTTAGTTAAGTTTTATACAACTTCTCATGACGATTTGAAAGTTTGTTTTTCTTCCATAGAATGGCGGTAGCTCTTCACTTTCCGTTCCAGCTCATTTTCAACATGTTGGCGCCCACTGGTGTAGAACGTGAGGTTAGGAGAGGGACTAATATAGAATATAAACTGCTTGTCATGCAGCTTCTGACAACTGATTTGTAATAGCTGTCAACTTTTAAACATATCATAATATATTATGATTGTTTACTGGAATCTCACTAGTAACGATTAGTTTTCAACATTAGTTAACCTGCGCTACCTGCTGTTTGGGGTTTTAGGCTAGGTTTCTGTATAAGCACTTTGTGATATCTGCTGATGTAAAAAGGGCTTTATAAATAAATTTAATTTGATTTGAGAGAGAGAGACAACACTGAAAATAATAACATTTGAAATGTCTATATAATTTTGAAACTTTGAGTGTACTATTTACTGTTAATTTATGATTGTTTATTTCTTGGCATTGCTTTGGCAATGTAAACATTACCATGCCAATAAAGCTTTTTAAATAGAGAGAGATGTTTATCTCCAGTATTATGATTGCTTGTCTGGATTCCTGGCCATTGCCGATTTTAAATTTGTGACCTTCTGGACAATACTTACTAAAAAAACAATATCCCACATCAGCACATCCTACGACTCTGTCATTTAGTGACAATATATTGAGTCCATTATTGGTAGGCCTGAGCATGTGACTAAGGAGGACAATATTGATGTCACTCACCTACTGTATGTTCCAATTCTATCATTCTAAATCATAATTCCATTTTGGAATATGACGATCAGATGAGTTACATAATCATTCAGACTTGGTCATGAAAATACATAAACCCTCACACATGAACACATGGATGTCATGCATCAACACCTTAAGCAAGGCTGTGGAATGAACAGTGTGCGTGTCTTGCTGTCTGGGTTGCAGATACGGCAGAAAGAGAAGGCTGAGATTAATGTATTTCCTTAGTTCGCCACTGAAGGTAATGAGCCATGTGAATGACAGAGAAGAGGGGGTATATTTACAATGTTTTAGACTGGTAGGGATTGTCTCAGATTCCATGTGAGGTGAGAGGGCAGCTCTGAAGCTGTCTGATAGCCATGAATCCACCCATGGAAAAACAAAGGAGATGATGACTCAACAATCAATACCCAGATGGGCTGACTAGAGGCTTTCAGCCTAAGAGAGAAAGAACTATGGATTCAGGACCTCTGTAGCTCAGTTGGTAGAGCATGACGCTTGCAATGCTAGGATAATGGGTATGATTCCCGGGACCACCTGTATGTAAAATGTACGCACAAATGACTGTACGTCGCTTTGGATGAAAGTATCTGCTAAATGGCATTTATTATTATTATATTAGGACTGAGTTGTCACCTTTGATCGTTGGCTCATTGCCGCATGCCACGCCTTCGAGATATTGGCTTGAGTCGTTCTCCACTCCAGCAGAAGCCAATTGCTTTTCTCTTTCAGTGTTGGTCAACTTATAAATTGGTTTTGTTTCAGTATCCACATCTCTTAGACTGACGTTTGTCAGTGGTGGTGAGAAGACTTGGTGTTTACAGTCTGTGTTATCTCAATACTCTGCATTTGTCATGGAAACTGTCTGATACAAGGTGAATACAGTTGAAGTCAGAAGTTTACATTCACCTTAGCCAAATACATTTAAACTCCGTTTTTCAATTCCTGACATTTAATCCTAGTAAAAATTCCCTGTCTTGAATGTGAAATGTCAGAATAATAGTTTTTCAGCTTTTATTTCTTTCATCACATTCCCAGTGGGTCAGAAGTTTACATACACTCGATTAGTATTTGGAAGCATTGCATTAAATTGTTTAACTTGGGTCAAATGTTTTGGGTAGCCTTCCACAAGCTTCCCACAATAAGTTGGGTGAATTTTGGCCCATTCCTCCTGACAGAGCTGGTGTAACTCAGGTTTGTAGGCCTCCTTGCTCGCACACGCTTTTTCAGTTCTGCCCACAAATCATCTATAGGATTGAGGTCAGGAATTTGTGATGGCCACTCCAATACCATGACTTTGTTGTCCTTAAGCCATTTTGCCACATTGGAAGTATGCTTGGGGTCATTGTCCATTTGGAAGACCCATTTGCAACCAATCTTTAACTTCCTGACTCATATCTTGAGATGTTGCTTCAATATGTCCACATAATTTTCCTTCTCATGATGCCATCTATTTTGTGAAGTGCACCATTCCCTCCTGCAGCAACGCACCCCCACAACATGATGCTGCGTCTCCTTCCTGAGTGGTTTGACAGCTACGTGGTCCCATGGCATTTGGAAATTGCTCCCAAGGATGAACCAGACTTGTGGAGGTCTACAATTTTTTTTCTGAGGTCTTGGCTGATTTCTTTTCATTTTCCCATGATGTCAAGCAAAGAGGCACTGAGTTTGAAGGTAGGCCTTGAAATACATCCACAGGTACACCTACAATTGACTCAAATGATGTCAATTAGCCTATCAGAAGCTTCTAAAGCCATGACATAATTTTCTGGAATTTTCCAAGCTGTTTAAAAAGTCAGTCAACTTAGTGTAAACTTCTGACCCACTGGAATTGTCATACAGTGAATTATAAGTGAAATAATCTGTCTGTATACAATTGTTGGAAAAATTGTGTCATGCACAAAGTAGATGTCCTAACCGATTTGCCAAAACTATAGTTTGTTAACAAGATATTTGTGGAGTGGTTGAAAAAATAGTTTTAATTGCTCCAACCTAAGTGTGTAAACTTCCGTCTTCAACTGTAAGTGAGAACTGCCTCTGTAACTACTTTAAAACCCATGACATAAGAGGTGATTACGGGAACATCCAAAACCCTGAATTGTGGCAAAATTGGCATTGGTTGACCTTTGGTATGAAACATAGTGATTTGTAAAAAATAAAATAATAATAATCTAAAAATAAAAGCTGGAGATCTGACAAGAACATTTCAGATCACTGGGGGCCTGAAGGGTTAGATAAATTAGTTGTTTACCAGGCCAACTGAAGCATGCTTACTACTACAAATGTCACAACGTTATTAATGGTATTGTTCAGTGCAAGCATTCTCTCATTCCTCTTATGATGTGTGGGAATAGTTAGGCTGCCCTGCTCTTGAACCTGTATTAATAAAAAGGCATGGGACTGAAAATCTTTAACACAAAACCTTGGAGGAAGATCCATGCATCTACTATATAAGAGTCAAATCAACAAGAATGGCTTCTATCTTCAAGTACAATTGAGTAGTTCTGGAAATAGGCTTCTCTCACATTCAATTTTGCTCAAGTTGGTAATGCGGTATTGGAGGTGCCAAATGGGTTCTGTCCGACATACCTCAAGTCACTACTTATCGTGTCCCTGTGTACTCAAATATCCCTTTCATACAGACCAAAATCCCACTCATTTACCATGCCTGCTCTTCTATACGAGCCTTTTCATATATCTGAAAGGGGTAGGAGGTTAAAAAAAACATGGTCAATTAAAAGCCACCTAAAGACCTAAACGGTCTGTGAACATTTTGTATCTTCTTTTTTGCAGGTAAATTCATTAACACTTCCATTGTTTAACACCACCCGAATTTGAAATGCAAACAGCCCCCATGGTTTAAACGCTCCCCCATAACCCTCCCAATTTGCCAGTTACCCACTGATATGTATAAAATATTACCTTTTCCACATGTTGTTGTGTTACAGCATGAATTTAAAATGTATTAAATTGAGATTTTGTGTCACTGATCTAGACACAATAACCCATAGTGGATTTGTTTTGTTTTTTAAATGTTTTACAAATTAATAGAAAAATGCCTAAGTACAGGTGTAAAAACTTGCTTAACATGTCAAATACTAGTGGTTAACATTATTTTTGAATGACTACCCGATCTCTGTACCACACACATACAATTATCTATAAGGTACCTCATTCGCAAAGTGAATTTCAAGCACAGATTCAACCACAAAGACCAGGGAGGTTTTCCAATGCCTCGCGAAGGACACCTATTGGTAGATGGGTGAAGATGAAAAAAAGCAGACACTGAATACCCCTTTGTGCATGGTTGTTACGCACGCCTCTGAGAAGAGGGAACGCAACTCCCTGCTACAACTCAACTCTCTGAAGTGCAAGAGGTATGGACTGTAGGTGCGAGTAAGGATGACACAAAAGCAGATTTTACCGTTTACTAGAATTTATTTTCTTACACGGTAATATGGGGAAAAGGGGCTGGACGGAACCAAAGCAAAGAAAGTAAATATCAAAGTTCCCCCTCTCCTATCTAACCTGCCTACCCACTTAACTTACCTAACTTAACACCGCCTGGTGCCCTAACCAAAATACAGGGGGTGGTCCGCCCAGGTCTTACCTAGTGTGCCTAGACAGTAAATATACTACGGGTATATGTATGCCCTCAGGCCTCTTGCCTAAGCACTCCCAAAGTGCCTTCTCCTTCCCCCCTGGGAACAAACGAAACAGAGTAATTATTAATGATTTCACAAACACAGGACATAGCAAAACTGCTACCAACAACAACAGTACATACCACACTTTCTGATACACAACCCACACTATATCACAATCTAATTTTTCTCTCTCAATCTCCAAATCTCTACTCCTTATCAAATCTCTACTCCTTATCTCATCTCTCTCTACCAATCTCTTGGGGCAGAACACTGGCTTTTATCTTCAGGTGGCAATGGTGATTAGTGTCAGCTGCTTCTTGACGAGGGGGCGGGGTCAGCTCCAATCACCAATTAGCCTGGGGTTGACCAATCAGCTGGTTGGGGAGTACTTCAGGAAGCCATCTCCTGAAACACACACTCAAATACAAAACAGAACACAGAAACTGGGGAACGTAACAATGGTGAAGTTATCAATTAAGTTTTTGATGGTGTATCAATACACCCAGTCACTACAAAATACTGCAAAAAAATGGCCAAATAAATTAACTTTTTGCCCTGAATACAAAGCGTTATGTTTGGAGCAAATCTAACACAACACATCAGAGTACCACTCTTAATATTTTCAAGCATGGTGGTAGCTGCATCATGGCGTGGGTATGCGTGTCATCGACAAGGACTAAGGAGTTATTTAGGATAAAAAGAAATGTAATAGCGCTAAGCACAGGCAAAATCAGCTTTCCAACAGACACTGGGAGACAAATTCACCTTTCAGCAGGACAATAACCTAATACTCAAAGCCAAATGTACACTGGAGTTGCTTACCAAGACGTCACTGAATGTTCCTGAGTGGTCTAGTTACAGTTTTGACTTAAATCAGCTTGAAAAATCTATGGCAAAACTGTCAAGCAATGATCAACAACCAACTTGACAGAACTTGAAGAATCTTTAAAAGAACAATGGGCAAATATTGTCCATCCAGGTATCCAGGTCTTGAGACTTACCCAAAAACACTCACAGCTGTAATCTCTGCCAAATATCATTATAACGTATTGACTCAGGGGGTTGAATCAAGATATATTATTGTTTAATCTTTCATTAATAAGAATACAACAACAACAAAAATCTTCCACTTTTGACATTACAGAGCAATGTGTGTGGATCATTGACAAATAAATCCATTTCAATCCCACTTTGCAACATAACAAAATGTGTAAAAAGTAAAGGGCCAAGATTACTTTCTGACGGCAAGAAAGTGGTAAATAAGGGGCTGTTTGAAAGGGATCATATAAACATTGCCTTATATGTTTTACAGGTAATATAGCACATCTTCTGTCTGAAATGGGTAAAATTGTTGAAACCTTCTGTACTATTCAAAGTGTTCGCATTCTGGACTTAATATATTGTACAAGCACTGAAGTTTGACATTCAATTTCTCTCAACTTGTTCATGCGGTATTGGAGGTACCAAATTGTGTTATGGCTGACATACTGTACCTCAAGCCACTTCCTATCGCGTCCCTGTGTATTCAAAAAGTTTAAACTTTATTGTACAACAACAAGCACTGAAAAATATTTTTATGTGACTCGCTTTTACAGTATCCCTCCATCATCGAAGGACTGACCCAACTCTAATTCCAGGAGGGGAGGGCTGTGATTGTTTAGACCATCATAGTCTGGCCTGGAGGAGACACTCATACACTCCATGGTCTTTTCAATCTTTCTCCAGTGGTAGCCTATGGTCAGAGAGCTCAATAGCAACACCATCTAAAAACTAATCTTTGGAGTAATCAAGGCAATTTCTCCATCTGTTTTCTCAGATTTGCCTCTTAAGTCAGGTAGAGTTCTCCTGCTTAGATTTCTCCACTTCTGCTTTGAAGGCCTGAGCACCTGGTCACCCAGGTGTTGGCATGTGCGTCGCACACACAATCCTACACAGGCCTTAATTACAAAGACAAGTTCATGATCCAGTTGGAGCCACTTGAAATTAAAACAGTCATAAAAAAAACACACCATGCCCACACAATCCGACCCATAATCACATTAGCACATAGACGCTATGTTCCTCTCTTCTCACAGAGGCAGCGACTCTGTGAGTCGTCTTTTGTTGGCAGGGTGTGCTCTAGACTCTTGTCAATGTCACAAATCTAGCACAAGCCAAAAAAGATGGTGGGCTTTAAACTCTCGTGTTAATTAAGAATAAGACTTGCGTGTGCTTGATTAAACACCAGGGGATTGAACCTCTAAAGCAAGCAAAGGACACAGGAGACTAATGTTACATTTTTAAGCTGTTATTCGTCCAAGGTTTTTTATGCTGAAATGAGATTTGGAGGAATGAGACATAGCCACTGAAATCCAATGATCAACATCAAAAATACATTTGACTTCTTGATTCTTCATATGGCAAGCTCAAATGGTTTCAGTCAATAAAGCACAAACACATTGGGAAACAAATCTGTACCAATTTGACTTACATTTAAGTTATTTTAGTATACTCTGGTACAGATTATTTTTGATATTGTAGAGGGCCAGGTAAAAGTGATAGCATGAAGAAAGTACAAGCCAAGCACTTCAAAGGTGAGGTGGTCCTACTACTAGTAAGAAGTATCCTCAAAAGAAGCATTCTCTTCCTTCTCAAAGGGAGGCAGTGAAGTGTTTTGCTAGTCAAAGTTTATGGCCTCATCATCTTCAGCTGAAGGGGAGTGGTTCTCTTCACTTCCCAGTAGCCAAGCACAGAGACAGCGTAAAACAATTAGGAGTGTATTACTGGTGTACTGAGATAGGAAAACAACTATTATGAATATGCTCATAACACTAAGGGTTTGGCCGTGAGTTTAGCTCACTGTTAAAAAGAAACCACCTAAGAGAGCAGTCTAATGACCCACTTAAGAGCCTAGTTTTAAATCTCCATTTCAACCATGGAGTCACTCATTCAATAAAAAGTATAGCCACTTCTATTGCTTTTATAAATGGTCAAATGTTTCCTAACTGTAAATTGAACAGTTAGTGAGGTGAAACTATTCATGATTAAAAAAGTTCAGAAGGAAGAAAAGCTGGATCCTCCTTCTCTACTACAAGCAAGTATTTCACTGCCCTCAAGTGGTAGCAAAAGGCAACATATTTTGAGATCAAATCAGCTCCAGACATCTATAGAACTGCCCAAAATGAAGCTAATGAACAACATGTTACATCAGCCTAATTCAAAGTTGTAGGCCCTTATTGGGTTGGGTAGATTTGGTATTCACTACGCAAAACAGCTGGAATACAATTACACACACTGAAATGATTCAGCAATAAACCCAGCTCAGTATCAGTTCATGTCTCCTGCCTGATGTAAATTGCAAAATTCCTGAAACTTTCATTAAATTACCTGTTGTTCGCAAAATCCAAGTTGGAGGATTCCTGGAATCAGGAGGGAATATGCAAGAAATCCGGAATCCTAGATTCCTAGAAAACCAGGGAAATTATTTAAAGTTCACAGAATTTTGCAACCTTATGCCTGGTCTTTGGTCTCTGCAGTCAGATCAGTCTAGCAGTTTGTCAATAAAGTCGCACTAACATTGATGCCTGACAGATCAACCAATCTCAACTCATTAAAATGTTTCACATTACAATATTTTGAATGTGGACTGGGACATGAAGTAAGAACCAAGTAGATGTAAACAGCAGGAAGTGGCATTAAGGCCCAATCTAATCATATTGGCAACCCATGCTAGTTGTTGCATATTAGATCTCCCTGCTTTCAACATTTTTAACAGATATTTTCATCCCTGTCACATGAAACCGCTCGCATGTGTGGTGCACTTTGACAATGTTGTTTTCCATTGAATTGCATTATGGAATGAACATCCGTGCGTAGCCTACAGCCTTGTGCACATTGCTGTGCTTATAATGTGAAGAAATAATAGTTTATCAACATTTTAAGCTAAACTTTCTGATCTGGTGCATCAGACTCATTGCTTTTTAACGTTTTCTATACATTTTTTGCCTATGCCTACTGGTTGTATGAATGTGGGATCTACCGTCTCACAACTGTCCCAGAGTCTGTTTGGAATAGGCTATTTATTTCTCAACAAACTGACCAATAATATAGGTAAACTTTTCTACTATGGGGATAGTATATTAACATAGGCTAGTGATTTTGCTGGTCATTACTCATATTGTTGGCTGAGGAAGAGTCAATGTGGACAGTTATTCTAACATCTTCAAAGTACACATCAGAAATGGGTAAGGATTGCACATCGTTGCATCCTTGACTTGCATGTTCTATTGATATTAATTACCATAATCGAAATGTGATTTCTGTAATTCTGAGCACCGTGGGTGGACGCCCTAATCAGGTTACGCACCCAATGCATATAGGTCCTGTAAATTAAAATGCTGCCGGTCAAATGTCCAGTGCCACATTTTCTTAAAGGAAACTCTGCCATGCACCCATTGGATATAAGACACTAGAACATTTACAATTATTAAAATGATATTTTTCAGCAGGTTTTGCATGACTCAGCTTAACTCAGTTGGCAAACAATAGCTGGCAGAGTGCACCAAATTGGGTTAGGGTCTCATAGGCATACCGTACCCAGTCAACACACTGGGCGCGAGCTTCATTCGGGCCGAGCACTTCCCGATTCCGGTGAGTAACCAGTCTTGTTCAGTACATTGCAATACATCTGGATATCTCAAGCACACCGGTAAAAACACTGGAGTTGCAGTAATTAACATTTACCAACAGATGGCATCATCGTGCCATTTTACACCCATACCATCTTCCCTTTTTATAAAATAGGACAGAAGCTGTCAATTCCTTAACAAAACAAACCTAGTAATAATTTCCAACATGAACAGTTTAGTAATTTTTTTTCTTTATTTTTTTTCTTCAGGTAACAACTTAACACATTTTGATAGTCTCATCACTTTTATCACTGTCTGTCAACAATCCCTAATGGGAAACCTACAGATTAAGTATTTTTGTTGGCTGGGACAGACACCCGCAGCATGAAAAGACAGGGGGCTTGTCTGCAAGGATTGCGGGTACCCTGACTGTCTAAAGGGAGTATTGATGGGCGAGGGAGCGGCCGACCTGTGATCACCTGGCTCCTCTCCCAGTGCCCCAGGCCCCATGTGACTTGCTGGGGTTCCGTCTTTTGTCACGCGACCCCTTTGACCATCAGGGTTCTGAGTAGGTGCTGGCTCAGCAATCCGAAGGTCAACCCTGTTACAATGGTACAGTGATCCATTCACTTTGACCAAGTAGGAGTATGGTGCCACTTTCGAGTATGGCCCATCCGGTCCTCTGGTAGTGACTTCATTCACACTGTTTCACCCACCCTGAGCTCAGGTAAGTCTTTCGCTGATTTGTCATAGATGAACTATGAGACCTGTCTTCTGTGAAGTAGCTTCACCAGCACATCTGTCACCACACATGGCTCCAGGAGAGTGCTGGCTACTGGCAGAGCTGCTTTTAAGCGACGTGCCATGAGGAGCTGGGCCGGGCTGCTATCCATGCCTTCTGTCGGGGTATTGCGCCACTGCAGGATTGCTTTCCAGGCATCTTTGCCCTCTCGCAGAGCTTTTTTGCAGAGGTTCTTTGCGATTTTGACTGCCAATTCCGCCTTCCCATTAGGTTTTGGGTGTCGTGGTGATGAGGTGAAGTGCTCGAATTCCCATTCTGCAGCAAATTTTCGGAACTCAAATCCAGAGAATTGGGGTCCATTATCTGAAATGACACTATCTGGCTGGCCATAGCGGGCAAACTGAGCCTTGCAGCGTTTGATCGTTGTCTCTGCTGAGAGGTCGGGGAGGAGGTCAATCTCCCAGAAGTCTGAGTAATGATCGACTACCAGCAGAAAGACTTTGCCACTGTGCTGGAAGAGATCTAGACTTACTATCTGCCAGGGGCGCATTGGTAGCTCATGGGACATCATCGTCTCTCTCTGTTGCTCAATGGCATATTCATTGCAGATTGTGCATTTATTGACATAGTCTTTGATTTCACTCTGCATTCCTGGCCAATACAGTGTGTCACATGCTTGTCTGTAACAGGCCTCACCTCCTATGTGACTTGAGTGCACGCGTGCCAACATCTCAGGGCACAGAGACCGGGGAATAACGACTCTCTGACCCTTGAATATTATCTCGTTTTGTACACTGAGCTCCTCTTTGACTGGCCAATATTCTCTGACGGCTAAAGCAGTTTCTTCCTTGCAGTCGGGCCAGCCCATCATAATCACAGACCTCAATGCCTGGAGTTGCTCGTCCCTGTCTGTGTGCTGTCTGATTTGTATAAGGCGCTGGTCTGTAACATTGAGGTAGTCAGCCTGGTTGATGTGTTCAACATCCACTTGCTCTGTTTGTAAGCTGCACACTGCATGTTGTTCATGCGTGTGTGTGTGTGCCTGATGCAGTAGCCCTGCTGAGCGTGTCACTCACATACATCTCTGGCCCTGGCTTATACACCACCTTGAGGTTGTAGTTTTGTAGGGCCAGTAGCATGCTCTGCAGTCATTTCGGGGCATTTAGGAGAGGCTTGCTGAATATAGCAATAAGGGGCTTGTGATCTGTCTCTGTGGTAATGTTGTCGCTCCCGTACAGGTAGTGGTGGAAGCGTTGGCATGCAAACACAATGCTGAGGCACTCCTTCTCTATCTGGGCATAGTTCTGCTCTGTTGGGAGTGAGTGCCCTAGAGGCGAATGCCACAGGCTGGCCATGTAGCTGCTGGGCTCGTCGAGCTTGCACTGCAGGAAGGCATCTCTGGCATCCAAGAGCGTGAAGACTCTGGCCTTCGGGAGCTTGTAAAGAACATCCTCCAACGTGGGCATAATGTAATGTGAACGTCACAGCCTGATTAACTTTTTCAGGAGTAGGGCCATTTGAAGTTTTTATTTGGCAGGTAACTTAGTGAATACCTTTGGTAATGGATAATCATGGTTAATGGTTCATCTATGTCTTTACAGTTCCTGAAACATGTCAATGACTGTATGCCTGGCTTCTACTGCAGTGCTTAGCCACCCACTCAGTTACCTGGGACCTATTCTGCCACATCCCAAGGAAAGGAGAGAGAACCACCCATCCTTAAATTTATAGCCATTGACTATGATACACGCTAAGAAAAAAATAACGTAAAATGGTTCTTCGGTAGTCCCTACAGTAGAACCCTTTTTAAAGAATCCCTTTTTGGTTACAGGTAGAACCCTTTTGGTTCTAGGTAGAACCCTTACCTGGAAACAAAAAGGGTTATCCAATGGAGACAGCCAAAGAACCCTTTTTGAAGCCTTTTTTCTAAGACTGTAATCTGATCTTCAATGTGGACAGAGGAGCAAATGCCTTTGCTACCACTCGTGTGCACACCAGTGTAGTTGCTAAGTTAAATGTGAGCAGTTGAGACATTTAACATAGACAATGAGACATTTTTTGTAGATTCTGACTGTTAAATATACAGCATTTTACTGTGTGTTTCTGTTCTGTGGTGTCTTGCATGTCTACATTATGCCAATAGGTAATTTATTTTCTTCTCTTTTTATGCTTACAGTAAGTGTCATGAAAAGCCAGAAAGCTCAGAAGGCTGATTTGTTGTGGGCCCTCTGGAAAGTCCTGAAATACACGCCTGACCGCCGTGACGAAGCTGATTCTCTTCACAGCAGATCTGACTCATCGCACCACTCTTGAAGGCCACTACGCTCCAGTTCACCTTCTGTGCTCAGAGATCCTTGATGAGGATCTACCCCATCATGCCATTCATCATTAATACAAAAAACACAATGGGCCTTTATATACCCTATGTCCCAGTCTTTCTATGCATGTAATGTCTGTGGGTGAATCTTCAAACAATTACTGTATGCAGATGTGCAAAAAATTGTGAAGTAGATTTGTTTTTGCCATTGCTTGATCTAAAAGGGGAGGCAGGTAGCCTAGTGGTTAGAGCGTTGAGCCAGTAGTCGAAAGATTGCTAGATCAAATCCCCGAGCTTACAAGGTAAAAATCTGTCTGTCTGCCCCTGAACAAGGTAGTTAACCCACTGTAGGCCGTCATTGTAAATAACAATTTATTCTTAACTGACTTGCCTAGTTAAATGAATGTTAAGAATATGTTGCAGATTTCAACTTTCATTGGTGTCTATGGAAACAAATAGAAAGGTAACGAACAATGTATTCAATTTCCAACTTTATCCTCTGCAATACTTTTTGCAGCAGGTGGGCATTATCAGGTTATCATGAGGTCTTAACTATGACCACATAATATAGTGGTCAGAGTTAACAATTATGGTAACAATTACGGCCAACGAGCAGTATGGTGGTCAGAAAAAATATTTAATATTCTGGTCAGTAAAAAGATGTACAAAAAACAACGTCCATTTCAACCAGAGCAACACGTCTTTTCAACCAGGTTTTGCCCACTGGGTGGTCTTTTGAATGTGAAACATTTTAGTGCCTATAGCTACTATGATATAAATGGAGCTATGAATTTGCTATGACAGCAAAATTCAGATTTTTTCTCTCAACTCCATTAAGTGGAAAAGTGAAGTTATATTAATAAATATTCAATTAGCTACTGGGCATTGACGTGGATTTTTTTTACAAAGCATAGAGCAACAAATTGAATTCCAGAGAATCATAGAGCTGTCACTCCCTGATCTGTTTCACCTGTCTTGTGCTTGTCTCCACCCCCCATCAAGTGTATCCCATTTTCCCCCATGTACCTATATTTGCGTCCACTGTTGGTCTGTTGCCAGTTCCTCTTGTCAAGTCTTACCAGCATGTTTTCCCGTATCTCTAGTTTCTGTTTTCTAGTCCTCCTGGTTCTGACCATTCTGCCGCCCTGACCCTCAGCCTGCCATTCTGTCCCTAATTGAAGCTACCTTGGATTACTGATCTCTGCCTGCCCTGGACTTTCCGTTTGCCTGCCCCGTTTTGTAATAAACATCTGAGATTTGAACTGTCTGCCTCCTGTGTCTGGATCTGGGTCTATCCTGAGTTGTGTTAAGAGCAACAGTTTGAATTCCAGAGAATCATAGAGCAACAAATTGAATTCCAGAGAATCATAGAGCAACAAATTGAATTCCAGAGAATCATAGAGCAACAAATTGAATTCCAGAGAATCATAGAGCAACAAATTGAATTCCAGAGAATCATAGAGCAACAAATTGAATTCCAGAGAATCATAGAGCAACGAATTGAATTCTAGAGAATCATAGAGCAACGAATTGAATTCCAGAGAATCATAGAGCAACGAATTGAATTCCAGAGAATCATAGAGCAACGAATTGAATTCCAGAGAATCATAGAGCAACGAATTGAATTCCAGAGAATCATAGAGCAACAAATTGAATTCCAGAGAATCATAGAGCAACAAATTGAATTCCAGAGAATCATAGAGCAACAAATTGAATTCCAGAGAATCATAGAGCAACGAATTGAAATCCAGAGAATCATAGAGCAACAAATTGAATTCCAGAGAGAAAAAACTCCAACACTGGGAGCTGATATGCAATTGGAGTAAGCTCAAAGAGCTCCAGGCTCGAACCCAAAGCATTTATAATGGGGTCTGTGGTGTTTTAGACTAGAGACAGAGCTCTTGTGTTCACCTCTAAAAGGTAATTGCCACAGGCAGCTATTTTTGCTAATCCTTACGACACATTACATTTGATAAAAGTAGTGTTTAGAGTAAGTTTCTGTAAACTAAGGCTTTTGATCATGAACAGAATTAACTATTTTTGGTATTCTGAATCGTATACTGTATTCTTTCTCCAAGTAACTCAAAATGTCTTCCAACTCCAAAGTTCACTTCTCTAACTGTGTATTGAGGGACACAGTACTTTTCTCTCTACCTAAACTCACCCAGACACTGACGTTTTCTTTCCGCATCTTAATCCCCACAGGGATTTGGTGAGACCTGAATCAGAGGGAGAGAAAGACAGTGAAAGAGAACAATGGTTTGGGAAGAAAACATCCTACACTTACCCCGTAGTCCTTACAGCTGCCTCTGTCTGGGAGCCCCACCTAGCAAGTCCACATCGTGACAAGACTGGGTCGGGGCCACCTCGGACACGCACCCTGATAGATAAGCCAGGTGACAAAAGCAAGGAGTTAAAATACGATAGAGAAGTACCTACATCACTCCTCCTGGAAGTCATCTGAAATTAATCAGATTCTTTTGTTGATTCCTTTTTGTTTTTTGGAACCACAGGGTTGAGAATTAAAACGGTTTCGTCGTGAATTTCTAAAGTTAGATGTAGCTAGTGCTTTGGCACCATTTGGTTGTTGAATCTTTTGTAGCATGGTAATAATCGATTGTATTTGGCTTCTGGTTGAGTGATCATTTGGTTCTAATTGCAAAATTGCATTGCATTGCAAATTGAGCATAAAATATATATTCTGTATATGATGTTATCCAGTGTTTATCAATTAATTTGAAATTAGCAACATTCAGATCCTTAATTCAGAGATAAGGGTGCTTGTGTGAGCCAAAGTTTGATGAATTTACATAGGACTTCCACTTCATAGTCATATACAGCATCAACAAGACAACTCTCAAAATCTTACATACAAGAGATAACAGGGCAAAATACATGTGGAACAATATACAGTACCAGTCAAAAGTTTGGACACACCTACTCATTCAACGGTTTTTCTTTCTTTTTACTATTTTCTACATTGTAGAATAATAGTGAAGACATCAAATGAAATAACACATATGGAATCATTGTAGTATGCAAAAAAGTGTTCAGCCTTGATGTTAGCTTTGCACACTCTTGGCATTCTCTCAACCAGCTTCAAGAGGAATGCTTTTCCAACCGTCTTGAAGGAGTTCCCACATATGCTGAGCACTTGTTGGCTGCTTTCCAGCTGCTTTTCCTTCACTCTGCAGTCCAACTCATCCCAAACCATCTCAATTGGGTTGAGGTCTGGTGATTGTGGAGGCCAGGTCATCTGATGCAGCACCCCATCTCTCTCCTTCTTGCTCAAATAACCCTTACACAGCCTGGAGGTGTGTTGGGTCATTTCCTGCTGAAAAACAAATGATAGTCCCACTCAACCCAAACCAGATGAGATGGCGTAACGCTGCAGAATGCTGTGGTAGCTATGCTGGTTAGTGTGCCTTGACTTCTAAATAAATCACAGACAGTGTCACCAACAAAGCACCTCCACAACATCACTCCTCCTCCTCCATGCTTCACGGTGGGATCCACACATGCGGAGATCCTTGGAAGCAGAAATCTCAAATTTGGACACATCAGACCAAAGGACAGATTTCCACCGGTCTATTGTCCATTGCTTGTGTTTCTTGGTCCAAGCAAGGCTCTTGTTCTTATTGGTGTCCTTTATTAACGTTTTTTTTGCAGCAATTTGACCATGAAGGCCTGATTCACGCAATCTCCTCTGAACAGTTGATGTTGAGATGTGTCTGTTACTTGAACTCTGTGAAGCATTTATTTGGGCTGCAATTTCTGAGGCTGGTAACTCTAATGAACTTATCAGCAGAGGTAAATCTGGGTCTCCTTTCCTGTGGCGGTCCTCAGGAGAGCCAGTTTCATCATAGCACTTGATGGGTTTTGAAAAAACTTGGAGGAAACTTTCAAAGTTCTTGAAATTTTCCGCAATGACTGACCTTCATGTCTTAAAGTAATGATGGACTGTCGTTTCTCTTTACTTATTTGAGCTGTCCTTGCCATAATATGAACGTGGTCTTTTACTAAATAGGGCTATCTTTTGTATACCATGTCACAACAAAACTAATTGGCTCAAATGCATTAAGAATGAACAATTCCACAAATTAACTTTTAACAAGGCACACTTGTTAATTTAAATGCATTCCAGGTGACTGCTGGTTGAGAGAATGCCTAGAGTGTGCAAAGCTGTCATCAAGGCAAAGGGTGGCTACTTTGAAGACTCTCAAATATAAAATATATTTTGATTTGTTTAACACTTTTTTGATTACTACATGATTCCATATGTGTTATTTCATAGTTTCGATGACTTCACTATTATTCTACAATGTAGAAAAAAGTACAAATAATGAAAACCCCTTGAATGAGTGGGTGTGTCCAAACCTTTGACTGGTACTCTATAGGTATACAAATTTCACATAAAGATGCCTGGGGCCATTTGTGTGCAGGGACCATCATGTATTTATTTTAGCATAAGACAGCACTTGCGCAGACGCACATTAGGGTACGGGTCAAAACTATACAATACGGAACGGTGGAGGGCTGATATGTCAGGAATAACACTGAGTAAAAATTCCGAGCCCACTCCAGGATATGACTCAGGAACTGAGAGCAGCCTGAGATCTCCATTGAAAAGATAAATAAATAAGCAAATCCAATAGATTGCCTCACAGTTGAATCAAACAGCAATAGGTACAGCAACAGGATTTACTCTGGGTTTGGGTACGGTCAGATACTTAGCTACTTTTCATTTTACTTTTGAAATGTAGGATTATTAGAATTGAACATGATTGCTAGCTGTGAATGAGAGGACGTGAGTATCCAGCCTGGAGCGCTGTAAGCTGGATCATCAATTATAATAAATGTATTATGTAATATATAATACATTTCATTTTTGAACATTCAAGCCTATATTAATAATGAACAGAATGTAATTATATTATCATAGTTGGCTCTCTTATAAAAGTCGACCATCGACTGTATTAGGAGAAAAAACCTCATACCAGACGCCATTGTATTGAAAACACTAACACATCAAATATCACTATTCACTAACCTCCAACATGATGATAAACACTAGACAAGCGGTCCTATTCTAAACAAAACGTATTCTGTCTATAATACAACAGTAGCAGGCTAACGGCTTTATTCCGTCCAGCTAAATCTGCATGGAACTGTATGCCCAATAGTCTGTCAGAAAACAGCTATCTGATCAGGGAAGTAATGTGAGTGTATAAACAGATAACTTAGTGGGGGGTTGTTGGTTCAACTCCAAGGCATACCATTTCTGTGCCCTTAAACTGATTAAGTTTGGCACATTTGAATAGATGTATATCTGAATAAGCCCTAGACAGGGTGCCAGAGTAGAGACAATGAACAGCGATCATAAAGTTCATATGTACTTCCAAAGATCCATTATGGGGCAACAGTATCCAATCTGTCAGTACAAACAGATTAGCCAATCGTGTGGTCCTTCCACGAGACGTTCAGCAGACATAAGATTCCAATTGCATTAGTCCTCCAGATTCTAAATGGTGAGCAGGAAAACCTTTATCTCTATCTTCAGATTTGTTTTGCCAAATTTAGACATGAGCATTTGGAACATGTGGCCATGATAGGTCTATAAAGCAGGATTGTCCCAAGTGCAGGACGCAGTTGAATGTTGGCTTTAATTCACTCTTTTCAGGTGAACCCAAACAAATAAATGGCTAACGCAGCACTTACACGTAATCACAGGATAGTCTTTTTCATCTGCCCTCTTTTATGAATCTCATTCAGGATGGCAGTGAGCTTTTGACGTTCAACAATCAAGTGATATGCTAATACAGCATATACACACAGACTGATCCTTTTTCATCTGCCCCCTTTTTGTTTTTGTTAAGGACAGCAATGAACGTTTGACTTTCAACAAAAGGTGACACCTAATCTGCATAACCTGTACCTACAATATGTCTTTGATCTCTGGCAAGGTAGCCTAATAAAGGCAGCGCTAGTTTGGTGAAGCTTTGTGACTGTAGTCCTCATACGAGGAGAGAGCTATTTTCTATGTTCTGCTCAGTAAACACACCACTGCATTATCTGTGTTCGCGCATAAACCTCTAAGTATTTCCCATTCACCTTACCACAATTTGTTTTACTAGAGGTGTTTACCAGAAAACGAATTTAGTCATTCTCAACATGAGTTAACATCAGATACTAGCTGATGTAATAAAACTGGTGCATTATTTTACTGAGCAAAACAAGTGATGTGGGCTGAGGCCCCTCAGCAGAGGAGAGTAGCGCCAGTTTAGCGGTGAAGAGGTAAACCAGGCTCACCCTTCTTTGGGGAAGAACACAGCAGAGAATAGATGTGTTCCTCACTCACTCAACCGCTGCCGTTCTCGCGTCTTCACCTGGGGTAATTCGGAATAAAAGGAGAAACTTAAACAAACAAAACACAAAATAAAACTGTTAAGTTGTAATAAAATGGGAGAGTAGCTAAATAAGAAATCAAAAGGATAAAAAAAATATCAGAAAAATATGCTGTACTATTTATATTGCCGGGAAATGGAGGGGCCAGGAAATAGCACATTTGCGTGAATTGCCAGGTGTTCGGTGTAAATGTTTTGATGTCACTTTACAATATTTGGTGTAATGATGCCCAAATTGGAATAGCAAAACATCAGTCAAATAACTATATGATCTTAATAAAAGCAGTTGCTTTGTGTCTTTCATAAAAAAATTCAGATCACTCACATTCAAGGCCAAACATGGAGGTCAAAATTAGTCTAATCATGACACGACTTGACACAACTGAATTTGAAATTGCTGATAATTGAATGAAGTATGGTTGAGTTTTATTGAAATGTAACAAGAACATTATTATAAATACAAACACATCAAAGAGCAAATTGTCTTGGCGATTAAGGTTTTGCCAGACCATTATCTAAAAGGGCAAATTTGAGAGAAAGTTGTAGTAATACGTTTAGAAAAACACAGTTTGTCTACTTCTACGAATGCTTAACATACAACTTTTACGTAACTATTCCGGTACATGAAAAAGTGCAATTTTCCTCTCCTTTTTTCCCCACCTCTGCAACAAAACTGAAAATAAAGCTTTCAGTTTAAAGCCTTTATGTACAAGCAAAGTCCTATGCCTACCAATCAGAAATCTGGGAGGGAAAATGTCCAATGGGGAGAGGGGTCTGGGAATGGGTTGCTGGCCAGTCACTGAACGATTCTCATGATTGCAAATGCTTTCTCAAAGAATTTTTCTCTTCTTTTTTTTTATGATCGTCCAATTTTTCCTGTAAATGCCAGCTTAAAAAAGCTAAACAAAAAAATCTTAAATTTTAAAAAGAATAAAATAATGGTAAAAAATGTCCCAAGTAGCCACAAGCAAAGCAAAAAAGGATTAGCACAAATTATTAAGCAAGCTAATGTATGTACATTCATATTTTGCTCCATATTGGTACTGTAGTGCAACAAATTCATATTTCTAATGTTATTTATGCATTTTGATTCATATTTTTTTTTTCTATTTCTTTTGAATGTGAAGGGTGATATATACACACAGCCAATCAAAGGTTGCTGTCAAAGCCCAATCCGTTCATGTTTTGTCTACTTCCATTGGTGCCCATAAGAATCTTGGTAAAACTCCTGGTTGTCATTATTGTAACCATAGTTACCAGAGTAGTCGCCACCTTGTTGCAGGGGTTGCTGGGCAATGGGTTGGGAGCCCCAGTTCTGGTTGTTGGTCTGCCGGCGCTTGGAGTCCGGTTGGTTGTAACCGTCAGCCTTCCTCTTCCCGCCTAAGTTGTCCCCGCGGTTTCCCCTGGCCCCTCTGATGCCGCGGCCCCTCTGCTGGGGCGGGCCTCCCCGGCTACCACGGCTTCCCCTCGGTACACCCATAGGAGCCCCCCTTTGGACGTAGCCACCTCTGCCACGAGGGGGTGGTGCTCCTCGGCCTCTAGGGGGAGGGGGGGCACCTCGACTCACCCTGCCCCCCCTTCCTCTCGGAACGTAGACATCATCGTATCCCCCGTAGTAAGGGTCGTCGTAGCCACCTCGGTAGTCATGGTAGTCGTAACCACCACCGTAGTAATCATCGTAGTAGTCCTCGTAACCGTAGTAGTCTGGAGGATAGGCATAGCCACCTCTCCCACCTCGGCCCCTGCCTCGCATGGGAGGCGGCATGCGTGGAGCAGGATAATAGTAGTAATCATCATATCTGTGACAACAACAAAGCAAACAGGCATATAGGAAATAAGACAAATGGCATATATATAGAACAGGAAAAAAATATCAAAATAGTCATACCAGCCACTCCAAGCGGACTGGGCGTGGCTAGGTGCGGTCAACCTCTACTCACCCTGTGGTCCTAGTTGGCTGTCTCTGGGCCTGCCGCTCTTTCCTCTTCCTGTCCGGAGGCTTTGCCAGAACAATCTCTATCTCCTCGCCTTCCAATTCTTTGCCATTCATTTGTTGCATTGCCTAAACAGTGATGGGTTTCCCCAAGTGAATTTCCCAGAGATTCTCTACAAGCACAAGGCAAACACATTGCATGCATACTCCAAGGGGGTGTAGAAGACGCCGGTACTCACCTTCACGGCAGCATCTCTGTCCTCAAAGTGCACAAAGGCATAGTCTTTCAGCTTCTTGACCCGCTCCAACTTCCCAAACTGGGAGAACGTTTTCTCTAGGAGCTCCTCTGTGACCGGTGTGGCCAGGTTCCTCACAAACAGCACCTTTACCTGGTGGAAGACCAACACAGTGAGTTTAGAAGTTGTTCTCTGGCATAGGACGGCCAGTTCTCTCAGTGTAATGTTTCTACATTAAAAATATCTGGGTATTTCCTCTACTCCCTAGTATCTGTGATTTAACATCCTTTGCTGTAGTCAGACACTAGCTTGACGGAGGGTGGGATCTTCAGGACCTTACCTTTGCCATAATCTCTGGGTCCGGTTCGTCTACTGGATCTGCCCACTCAACAGTAACAGGGTTCCCCCACACCTTCACCTTGCCACTCATGAGGCGGCGACGGGCCTGGGCTGCAGTTTTGTGGTCCTCATATTCTAAGAAGCAGAAGCCACGGTTCTTCTTTTTATCATCTGGCTGGTGGTAGAGTATCACCTCCACAAGGCCCTCTGGTGGAGGCACACATATGTGCATGGTTAAAAAGAATCACAGGAAAAGCCTCCATTACACTGATTATATAATATGAGTGTAATATGATTGACTAGGACATGAGGTCACCGGTAAGAATAGATTCATGAAATCATTTGGGATGAATGTCAGAACACACAGAGCTGTACCAACTAATATACGGTATGAAGATAGGGAAAGAATGGCACATCTTTATATCTAGGTCAGGTAGCCAGGTATTCAAGCATGAATCAGATAACTTAATAACTTGTTGAAAATCTCTATGAAAGTATGTAAGAATCTCCAATTTCCTTGTACTTGTCAGCTGATGTTTCAAATATAAAACCTTATTTAGATTGAGGGCACCAAAAAAGATGATATAACAATGGTACTGATTTTCTCTAACCTGTGACTTTGCTGAAATCTTCCAATATGCTTTCTCTTGTCTTGTTCTTTGGAATTGACCCAACAAACAGGCGATTGTTTGCGACAGAGATGCACACACCCAGGTATTTGCCCGACCGGATTTCATAATTATCACACTAGAACAAAAATATAAACAAAAAGTGTTCTCAAAATTGACCCCCACACAGATAAGTCATGCAGTTACACTTCCTAGATAATTCTGGCATGATGAGACACAGTGACCAACCTGTCTACAACGTTCATGGCTAGCAAAGCAAACACCATAAATTACCAAGTCATGCTCTTTACTTGTGGCGATTAAAAGGGGAAATCTTACGAGCTTGACGGCCTCTAGGGCAGCATCTTTATTGCAGAAGGTGATGAAGGCATAACCTCTGTTCTGACCCGAAAGGAGGGGGTCCATCATTAGACGCAGGTCCCAAATGGGCCCGGCTTTCTCAAACAGAGGCACCAGCTCATCCTCATACAAGTCTCTGGGGATCTTGCCAACAAATACCTGCATTGATAAGATCAAATTGGCAAATTACAAGCATACTGTGTAGCTTTGATTGTATTCAATGCATTTTTGACTTAGACAAGATGGAGCACTCTAGAAACTTAAGAGGTCGATTTGTGAAAAGGCATATTAGATAATATCATAACTTTAAAGAGTGAGTAAGATGTTTCAGAAGCTTGTAGATTCATTACTTACCAACAACAGCTGCAAATCCCAATAAAACTACATCACGTTTTAAAGTTGACTTTCCTTCCTTTGTCTACCGATACTAAAAATGTTGTGGTTCAAAGTGGGGTATTTATTTAGTTCCAATGTTTGCTAGCAAGTTTCTAACTGCATTGTGGCATTAACTAACCATTAATTATTTACATATAACATATTTTAATTTGGATATATTTGTGGAAGAAAATCGGACTTATTGCACCTTAAAAATGTTGAACCGTAATAAAATTGCATTCGTTTCCATAAGGTTGCGAATGTTTTTTTCAACAGCCCAAAATTGAGAGGAGGACACCTCCTTAACAGCCAATAGCCTGCATGAGAAGACTGACAGGCAATAGAAAATAGGTTGTGCTTCTTGCCTCTGTTCCGATTCCAGGCTGGGCCCCTGAGTACACCTCGTCAGGTGGAGGCCCCCCATACTTCCTCTGTCCTGTGGTGACGTCCAAAGTGTAACCTGTTCTTTCCAGAAGAGCCTAGACAGTATCAACGACAGATACATTCACTCAGAGACCTTTAGTCCATATGTCCATCATTGTCAAAACATAAGCTTATGGCACTTAATGGGAAAAGAAGAAACAATTTGTTCACCTTTATCTTAGTCTCATCAGGACCCTTTGTGGATTCTTGAACTTTACTTCCTTGCTTTTCTCGCTGTCTGTATGTCTTCATCACACCACAGAGAAATGCACTTTTGTTCTGAGAGAGGACCAATAGCGTTTAGTGTAAATCACTTTTATACCTTGTTGCGTCTTTGTATGACCACTCTTGAGTGACAGTGTGGACAGGACCACTCACCTGCACATGTGACAGGTCACTCTCCCTGAACTGCTGTAACACTGACAGGGCTCCCTCCTCATTGAACTCCCTCAGGGCGTCGATGGCTCTCTCGTCCAGGTCAGCGTAAGCCACCAGTCCTGGGATGCACACATACAACCACACAACACACAGAGACAGAGTGAGACAGAGAAACAGAGAGAGAGAGAGAGAGATAGAATTCTCTTTAGGCGGTGTCTGCGGATCCGTAGGTAACCACCCTGCCCCCTTTTTTTTTTTGCCCCGAGAGCTGAAGATCCAATTTACGTTCTTTCGCATGTGTTATTTTATGGACACATTTTTTTTTAACATAGCTGCTGCCCAACCTCCCCATTCACATTTCTCTCTTTACCCACCCTCTTCTGAACCCTCCACAAATGTTATCTACATGATCATGTAGGCTACGTCTCTGCCTCATATTTCTGAACATGCGGCTATTTGAATGAACATTAAAAAAAAAAAAAAGTAGGCTAATTTAGGGTGTAGGCTACAACCTTCTCTGTCTGTTGAAACTAAGGATAATGCCGTAGCACAAGCAGGGGCGCAGTTTACACAATGCATTGGGGCAAAACAATCTGCGTTTTAGTCACACGTGTACATTTCTAATAATGTCCTCTTTATAGTTATGCTTCCATACTGTAGCCCGAGAAGCTAAAAAAAGAACACTGCTACTTTGACCTCTTGTCTGCCCCCTGCTTAGCAAATGTTTGCAGTGATGGTGAAAAAAATAACATTAAATCGCTATATATACTGCGTGTCGGTGTCTTGCTCTTGGTTGAGATGCTGTCTAAATTGCCGCATGTACAGCCTCCTGAAAAAAGAACATGAAATTGTTACTTAGACTGCCTTTTTGTGTTGTGCTAATGTTTGCAATAGCCTACTGTTACAACAGACAAAATTTGTGTTGTACAATAAGTCGATCATGTCTATTGTACAACATGTCAAAGTCTGTAGACTACACCAGGCAAAGATGTCCGATCATCAACGCGGAGAGGAAGGGGCAGCGACAACATAAAAAAATCTACTTAGAGAATCCTGTACATGCGCAGGCCCTCTCTGACCTTTAGTTGTCGGGAAGAAGGGTTCAGGAAAAGTCGGATTGGCAGCCACTCCGTTCTATTTATAGGGTCACAACTAAGTCATACATTCCAGGTGAGAGTCACTGAAACATGATGATGACGCCCGGGGGAGAGTGCTCTCTCTGTAAGTCACCATTACACAGCTATGAGTTCAACGCTCACTGACTCCTTCACTCAACGTGACTTACATCATACCACTGACCAAGGTGGAATCCTTTGGTTGATAGTCTTCTTGAGCTTGCAGAAATATACATTATGATGTCTTAAGAAATATCATGCAATGCAATCAAGAAGTAGTGTGAACAACCCCCGCCCTTTGCACTTACCAGTCTGAAATATATTATCCAGGCTCTCCGCCACTTTCTGTGGAAGGCCTGCATCTATGAGTGTCTGGTAGTTCTCTGTGTGTGTTACAGTAATGTCCATTGGTTCGTCTTCCTCCTTAACTGGAGCTGAACTGCCATTCACTTCAGCTGCCATTCTCCTTTGGGTCAAATGATGTGAATCAAAAGAGATACCAGGGGACTAGACACCACATGAAGAAGCAGGCCTATACATGACCTATGCTGCACATTCACAAACAATATGTAAGGCATAATAATACAATACTAGCTACTCTACAATGAGTAGAATACTATCTACTGCCAAATTAGGGATATGAACATGTTAGGTATTGGGTAAAATGCAACTGTGATGTAATAGGCCTATTTATTTGCCATTGCCACCTGACCCACCGTTAGGTAGCTAATGTCATCGTCATGCAAGAGTCCCAATAAACCTCCACAGCAGGGAAAGAATTATCAAGCCTATGTCGACCGAAATTCAGTGGATACTTTTTTAAATGTGAATAATAGAAATAGGGAAAGTTCAGCTTGGTAAGTTAGCTAGCTAGCTGGCTATCTATCTACAGAGCATTGTTATATAGCCAACCACTGATGTCTGACAGTACTGAAGGAAGCCACAAAGCAGCCTTTTTCATACTCCTCCATTGTATGTTTTTTTATTTTTTATAATAGATTTTGGAAGCTATAAAGATGCGTTTATTAATGTCTACAGTCGTTTTTGCAAAGTATATTCTATTACAGACACCTTAATGCATATTTTTTTTATTATATTATGTGAACTAAACAAAGAAGTAAAAATATCAAATAAAACATATATATTTCATGTAGGTTATTTTTAGTCAGTAGTTCTGAAAGTAGCACTCACGAGCGAAAAGTGGTCCACAAAGTTGTGTACTATATCACATATGCACACCACAATATGGGCACCATGTCATTGCTCTCTCTCTCTCACTCTGATGTATGCGCATCTTGCTAGATGTCACTCAAATGGCGAGGGGCTGAAGCTCATTGGCTTGAACTCGAATTGCTAGGGGGCTGGCACACATGGGGGGAAATGTAGGGAAATGGTGCAGAGATTTTGTGGCTAATGGGGAACATGCATAAAGATGGCAAAATTCAGATTTGATGTCATTGGCCTTGTTCGAGAAGATCAAAACTGTAATGTATCATGGGCAAATTGTGATTGACTGACCTACAAATAATAATGAGTAGTTATTTATGGTTCAAGGATCTTTGTACATCAGTCAGTCGAACAAGCCCATTGTCTTAGCACTATCTACTGAGTTTTTAAACTACTGTGCACGATATGGTTCAATATGCCAATAAATCAGCACAATCTACATTTTAGTTTTTCCAAATTGCTAGTGTCTTGAAGCTAAAATTGAGATCATGTATACTCTAATGACCATACAAAAAAAAGTGCAACGAAGAGAGCTATGTACAATACTGCTAATTTAGCAAAACGAGAAATTTGTGTACATGGGAAACATCTTTAGGCACCTCCGCTATTGAGATAAAACAGTAATTCTGCTCATAGATTATGCACGCATGAACTACACATTGACACATCCAGACCAAAGCGGGGTGATTAAAAAATACTTAGTAGTCGCAAAAGTTCCCGAGCATGTCTTTAAAACTTCTTCGGGATCGGTGTTCAGTCCAGGGAACAGTTGAGCTAACGTAGGCTAATGCGATTAGCATGAGGTTGTAATAACAAGAACATTTCCCAGGACATAGACATATCTGATATTGGCAGAAAGCTTAAATTCTTGTTAATCTAACTGCACTGTCCAATTTACAGTCGCTATTAAAGTGAAAGAATACCAAGCTATTGTTTGAGAGTGCACAGTTTTGAACATGTGCCTAAACAAATTAGGCACATTTGGGCAGTCTTGATACAACATTTTGAACAGAAATGCAATGGTTTATTGGATCAGTCTAAAACTTTGCACATACACTGCTACCATCTAGTGGCCAAAATCTAAATTGCAGCTGTGCTGGAATAACACATGGCTTTTCTCTTGCATTTCAAAGATACGAAAAAATATATAAAAGTTTTTTTTTTTCTTTGCATTATCTTTTACCAGATCTATTGTGTTATATTATCCTGCATTCCTTTCACATTTCCACAAACTTCAAAGTGTTTCCTTTCAAATGGTTACAAGAATATGCATATCCTTGTTTCAGGGCCTGAGTTACAGGCAGTTAGAATAGGGTATGTAATTTTAGGCAAAATTGATCCTTAAGAGATTTTAAAGTATTTTTTTAAGGAGTACTAATGTTACTGTCCCCACTACAACAAATACTTAAATACATGTAATTTTGTCCTTGTAACATCTCACTGAAAGACTGTAGAATTCAATTAATTCCTGTGGATGACTGCTGCTGAGTACCAATATGGCAACCGGTGGCTTCTAAGCCTCTCATTGGCTATTACATTGCATCCGCAATACAGACTTTACACATCATTGGAGCCAACCAAGCAGTAGTTAAGTGCCAGTGTTGTGATCTGTTATTTTACCCCCTAGCCCAACTGCCCATTGTATCCTCTTTGTATACACACACACACACACTTGTGTTCCCCATGTACCTTTGTATTGTTTTGTCAATAACGGTTGCATACTGTAAAACCACACACACAAAAATGAGTGCCAGTGTCGACTAGACAGCCACCTGGATACTTTTTCGCGCGCTATATTACAAGTATGGGGTAATACACCATTCACGTGCTAGATTGCTAACCGAGATGCACGTTAATCTATGAAATTCAAGTACGATATTACAATCACGTTACTTTTAACTGAAAAGTGCGACAGGTAGCTAAACTAGTCGGTTGAAATATATTTTGCATGTGGGAGGTACATCTGGCAAACGTTACTACTAGCTGGGTTGCACGATGCATGTCTGGCTGGTATGTCTGGGACGTGGGCTTGTCTGTAGTACACAAAGCCAAGCAGACCCGCCCCCTCGACTGAGCATTATTGGCAATTCGCTTACATTAATACCAGTACATATGCAATTAAAAATTAAGTTCAAAAGGCAGGGATTAAATTCCATTTGATTTCCAGTGTTTTTCCCCCATGATTAACTAGTGTCCAACACCGGGGCCTATCGCTTTAGCTAGTTGCTACAGTATCGCAATTTCAACAGCCCATTTTGCTAATCCTTCCCGATCAAGAATAACAAACCTGGAAGCACTTACCGCTCCACAAATCCCAGTATTTAAAAAAAAAACGTTAAAATTGTCACAATATGCCAAATGTGAACAAAAGTGTTCCGAGAAATATGATTCTGGTTTATTTGGGTTTGCACATCGGAGAATGACCGCTCTGGCGCTCGTTCACGCCCCTTTCTCGCGGTCAACCCGACCCTGCCAGACGCGCGCACGCATTTGATCCACGGGGTTTCCGACAGCATTTCACAAGGCGTTGAAGGGATTAACGCCATAGAAATATAGTTACATTATTAACGCATTTAGCACTGATTAATAATCACTTTTTACACGCAAAATGTGTTCGTTCTGAAAAATGTACAACCTGGATGTTGCTCCAATTGTAAATAAAAACAGCATTTTGTCTAGGCGTGCTTCCATTGTGTTCTAACTTAGATTAGAAGTAATACTGTTCATCTCCAGCAGTAGAGCAGCATCTAAAGATTCATTACTCTAGTTACATTTCCTTCTCAACTTCATGCAACTCAAAACACACCAAAAAAATGAATCAAGCGAGTCAAACTTTCTATAAACATTTATTTATCTTTATTGGCCACCACAAACTAGCTCAGACAAGGACCCCATATTGTTTCAGGACAGCAGTGTACTGTGAAATCTTGCTCTCCACGTTCTTCTCTGCCAGCTTTGACAGCTTGATCACCGTCTTTTTCTTGGCGTACCGGATCTTGGCCTTCTCCTTCCTCTTCTCCTCCAAGGTGGCTGTGATGGCCTGGTACTTCCAGCCGACCTCATGGGCCAGACGCCCGAGGAGGGCGAACTGGGGAAGGCAGGTTCACACAAAGTAGAAACAATAATGTCACAACTCAAACATTAGCCCAACAAAGGTCATAGAATAGTTTCCACTACTTAGGGTTCTAATTATTATTTGGCTGTTGTCTCAGATGGTAGTGCATGTAAAGTATTCTCATGGTCGTTAAACTCAAATATTTACTGACGTAAACATCACTGACAATAAGAATAGATGGGTACATGGCTAAATACATTTTGGCCAATGTCTGGCTAGCAAGAACGTGGCTAAACATTAGCTCAACTACAGTGCGGCTTGCAACTTTTGACAACTACCTACTAGTCAATGAAGAGTTGATCAATTCAGTGGTGTTACTTGCTAAACTGATTTTAGGCTTACCTTGCGAGTGGGCTTCAGACGGACAATCTTTAGGGCAGCAGGTACGACCATGCGCTTCCTCTGTGGAACAAAATAAATGTCAGCTCCAAAAGCAACAGCAAGTCATTCACCTCTCATATTCTCAAACAATGTAAGTATTAAAAAGTAGCATCACCGACAGCACATGATCAGAGTTATGCTGGATGATTGAAACACTCACCTTGTCATAAGGAGGTGGGACACCATCGAACACCTTCAGCCTCTCCAGTGCAGCCTGTCCTCTCTTGGTTTTATGAGGCAGCATGCCTGTTGGGTTCCAAGGGGGATCAATAAAGTTAGGATGTTACTAGGCAATTATGTAAACCCACATAGGATAGGCAATACTCTGTAGCACAAGGGAAGCCAAGGAAAAAATATACCTATATATAGACTTATGGAGATAGTGTCGCACACATAGGTTCCATGCCAATTTTAGATTGTAAATATGAAATAGGTATAAATCCCAAATGTGCAGAAACTTCCCTGTAACTGTTAACAGACACCAGCACAACATTGTGGCCCTGCCTAAACTCAGCAGTCAGATCCGAAAGTTTGTCTCATCAAAATGATCAGCTTTGGGATAAGTGTTCATCACAGTCAAGTAGAAACCATAGGTTGTGCAAGGTGGAGTTCAGAATGTGCATATTTCATGCCACTGAATCACCCCATAGGGACCATTTAAATCAATGTCCATAAAGGTGAGGTCCAAGCAAGCCCCTAGACAGGCAGCTGAAAAACTGCCAAAATCTGAGCTAAAAAAATACCAGTTTAAAAGAAGGGGCTGTGATCTTACCCCTTACAGTCCTCCAGAAGATTCTGCTGGGCGCTCTGAAGTGATATGGTCCACGTGAGGGGTTGGTGTTCATCCTCTTACGCAGGAAAGCCAGGTACTTCACTATTCATAAAGATAGGCGCAATACATTCAAGCTATGCCAGTGTCTAAACCGTTTCACAACTCTGGTTATACCATATTGCTTTATGTCTCAGATGGTAGTGCATGTAAAGTATTCGCATGGTCGTTAAACTCGAATATTTACTGTGGTAAACATCACTGACAACAAGCAAATCTTAAGATTTAGCTCAATAGTTACTAGGAATCAAAGGTAGGACCTCAGAATCACACAACACATTACAACTACACCAAAGGGGTTAACCTGAATATATACAAAGTGTCAATAACTTACATTTGTTACGATAGAAGTTTCCAGAGATGTTGATACCCTCACATCTCACAACTACCACCTTGTGGCCTGAAACGAGGGAAATTCTGACTTACATATTGAAATAAGTACACAGGCCCATTGTATAATATCCACCGTCTCAGATGGTAATGCGAGTTATCATTGTAGTTACTCAAGCAATGTAGGTTAAAAAGCATCACTGAAAGGTGTAGCAAGCTAGTCAAATAACTAGGACCAAATCAAGGTGCAATTACACATCAAGTGACATAAAATTCTTGGATTGAATATTGATCAGTCACAAGATGGGTATTAATTTATCACGACATGACTCACCAAGCAGAACTTGCTTCGCCACAATGGCAGCGAGACGACCAAGTAGATGGCCTCTGCCATCAAGCAGCAGAACCTGGCACGGTAAGAAGCACATCAAGTAATTGAGAATAGTTGCCCACCACCTGTGGTTCAAATGATTCAACAAGGTTGCCTAAGTCTCAGATGGTAGTGCATGTAAAGTATTCTCATGGTTGTTAAACTGACAAGCAAAACAAATTAACTTGGATAAATACATTATAGCTACGGTTTAGGGCCAACTAGCCTTAAAGTAAAGATATAACATGGAAAATGGGTTTGTTTTTGTGCATCTCTCTGGAGCGTTCCAGCGATTCCTTGGCAAATTTCATGTTCAGGTGAATCTGAGCTACTGCCATTCAAGCAGGGAGAAATTAGGCTCGTATGACGTAGCATTGATGAAGCCACTCTCACTAAACTGTTAATAGGAAAAGAAGATCTAAATCGTCCATCATACATGTCAGATATCAATATTGGCCGATGTCATAATGCAGGAGGTTGTTCTCTCGAACGAGCCATTATTCACATTTTTGTTGCATTCCTACCTCGAAATGTCTAATTCAATAGGGGGTTTAAAAAATTTCTCCCATTTGTTTGCATGTTCAGTTCCGGTTGCATTGCAACGTTGCGAATGCCAGACTCCACTCGGAGGCACATCGATCTTCATGCTGAAAATCGTGAGATTGTAGAATCCTAAATTGACAGTGCAGTTTGTTTGAGCTATTTTACAGCTAACTACTCCACAACACGCTGATAATGACTTGGGTATTATAGTGTGTTGCTACGTTTGCTAACTAGCCCATACAGAGCATTAGCATTGTGGGGTTAGTAGTCGATTTGAGCTGCAACAGATATCCACATGTTGCTACCAACCTTATCACGACAAAATTAAACATTTGTTCACAAAAAATATTGTTCCCGCAGTGTTAAGTAACCCTTTAAAATAACAGGAATGAGTGGTTTTGGGTGGATTTCATTTGAACTGGGTCTAAACATTAACTCGCGCAAACGTGGCCTGTCGCTTACCCAAATAACGTTAGCGTTAAATAGTAAATTCAGTGTTAATTAGGAAATCTTCAAAAACTATACGCATTTGACCTCAACACTTCAACAAAAATGCCAACGAACTAGGGATGTTTTCTGACGGGTTTTTGTAGTTAACTATCCAGTCTAGTCCGAGTTAGCTAGATAGCTAAATTAATGCAACGCGGCTAAGTTGCGTTAGCCAACACATGACATCCTGGATGTGTCAAATACGACAAATGCTACGAAATGATCTCCACTAGTCTTCATTTACAATGCACAGAGATATTTAACCGGAGTAAAATTTATCTATATGGACCTATTATTTATAAATTTCGATATGTTGGTTCTTGAGCGCTTACACACCTTATTGAACCGGTCCGCCATGATGTGCGAAAAGAAAGACAGACGGGTTGTCCCGCTGTAAAAGACAGGGGTTTCTAGGCGGAGCTAAAGCTTTAGAGGAAATGACGAGACTGTACATTCTTCCTTACGGGATTTATACAGGGCTTTATACGCAGTGTACAATGTGCTAATTGCCACCCTCTGGACAGAGCGAGGATTACAGAAATCATTGCTCCCAAGACATGCAATGGTCCCTCTTTATCTGGGTCCATTGGACACTCTTACTGACTGTTGTGGCTGCTTTGCTTGATGTATTGTTGTCTCTACCTTCTTGCCCTTTGTGCTGTCTGTGCCCAATAATGTTTGTAACCTGTTTTGTGCTGCCACCATGTTGTCATGTTGCTCCCATGCTGTGTTGCTGCCATGCTATGTCTTAGATCTCTCTTTATGTAGTGTTGTCTCTCATCGTGATGTGTTTTGTCCCATATTTTTAATCTCAGCCCCCATCTCCCCAGGAGGCTTTTTGGTAGGCCACCATTAAGAATTTTTTTTAACCGACTTGCCTAGTTAAATAAATCCATACAGTCAATGGGTTAGATGCATGTAAATATAAGAAATAGACATGTCTCAAATGTATAATACTCCACACCAAGCATCTCCTTCATGACTCTGTTTTCATAAGTGTCAGCTTCATGTTTTCATACATCTATAGCAATTAGATTAACATGACTATTGTGTGTCCCTTTCAGGAAATGTCTTGCATAGCAACAGCACAGCATCAATACAATGAAAATCAAACAATATTACAACATGTGGATCAGGTTCATGTGAGGGGGGTGATTTCTGTGCTCTGCCAGATTTCTTGCACATGATCATCTGATGATTTATCACTCCAGTGTTAATCTGCTAAATTGTAATTATTCGATTTATTGCCTACCTCATGCCTTTTGCACACATTGTATATAGATTCTCTTTTTTCTACCATGTTATTGACTTGTTTATTGTTTACTCCATGTGTAACTCTGTGTTGTTGTCTGTTCACACTGCTATGCTTTATCTTGGCCAGGTCGCAGTTGCAAATGAGAACTTGTTCTCAACTAGCCTACCTGGTTAAATAAAGGTGAAATAAAATAAAAATAAAAATAAATTGTGTACATGGGATCTGTATCTGCGGCCTGATGGTAAAAGCTGGTATCACCTTCAATTAGCAATGTTGCATGATTGTGTCTTCAATGGAGGATGTTATGGCATTGGCAAAACTGAGAGTTGTGTACAGACACCAATTCATGGGATAAGTTTCAATAAAAGACAGCGCCATATTTTCTCTTCTCTTTGCCATTCATATTGCCGGAATCCATTTAGACAGTACAGCTACACTAGCTGTAATCATCCTTCTGTAATGTGGCGAACAATCATCCTCCGTAATGGCACCCCACATATCAAATCTTAATTTTAGCACAAACAATAATTGAAAGCAATAACCATTTCAAATAAATGTTTAATAACCTCAAGCATATACAGAACAATCAATCACATATACACAGAGCTGCCCAGAGACAGTGCAGGCGATGACTAGGATTTGGCCATAGAGAATCCGTGGCCTTTATTCTAACGGAGTGAGTCTCAGTCATCATGCTTCAGTTTCCTAATTTTTCCCTTGTGACGGTCAATCTCACTCTGCAGCCTCGAAATCTCCTTCTTGTGGTGGTCAATCTCCTCTTGGTGATGCTGCTTTAGTGCAGCCAACTGTTCTTGCTCTTTACGCCTGTAGAGGGAGATTGGAAAGTGTTAGGTACAGTGAGGACACAGTATGAATACAGGCCAGGCAAACTGCCACAAAGCCTCGATAAATAAATATACAGTGTCAATTTTGGCAAACAAATAGGTATACCACCTATTGGTCGTACAGTATACTGTAAGTCCCAACTAACCGGAAGTACATTTCCTCCTCTGCTGCCTGTTTCTTTCCGAGGGCTCCTCCTGCCTCTCTGACAGATCCTCCGCCGCCACCTCCTTTCCCTGCACCTTTGCCCAACTCACCCAGCTGGTAAATGGAGAAAATTAATCAACAGGTGAACATATAAGAACAACAAGACGTTCCTTAGTAGGACTATGTATGAGATTGGTATGTTGTGTTATGCACAACTTTTATTAGAGAAAAAAACATGACCTTCACATTGCATAAAGCTTTCATTTTACAATGGTAAAGGCTAGGCTGTTATCAGCATACAGTATATAGAAGTAAAGGGTTCTCACAGAGATGGAAAGAGGTATAATCTTTGCTTGCATCTGTGCCATTATGGCGTCTGACAGCATGGGCAGCGACAATGAGCTACCTCCATTTTAAAGTAGTCAATTCTTTTTCTGTTTTAAAAAAGTGCAAAGCTAATATTAGTGATTAACCGCCACCTGCAGTGCTGGAGTCCTGAACCAAAGTTTGTCATTCATATGTTGTGGCCACTAGATGCTGGTATCATAGTGGAGACCATTTCATTGCACCCCATTTGAAGAAGACAATGCTCTGATCATTAGCTTACTGCTCCCAAACCATAGAAGTCCCAGCCCAGTTTACTACTTTAAAATGGTGGAAGCCCTCAATGGCAATGTCCATGCAAAAACTGGTTATTTCCAAGTTGAGTCCTCTATACATCTCTATGGGTTATCCTCATTGAAGTGTCACGTGACATGCAGCTGAACAAACTAAAGCACATATTGAAGTGGGGAGCTTTTTGCACGTGGAATACTGTAATCTATGTCAATTCATTGCAAAGTGTTAGGCTGTGTAGCCCTTTAATCATTCATACACTAATTTTCATATCCTAATGAAAAACTCCCCCCTTTAATGTTGACTGAAAAGACCAACAGAATTGACCAGAGAATGTAAACACTGCCTTTCAAAAAAACTCTACCATTGTGGGCAACAACTGTAGCGTCAGAGAATTGCTTCATCATTCATAGATGGACGCATTTAACCAAATTCCATACACATTAGACCGAGGTGTATGATTGAGCTGCTTACATGGCCTTGTAAGCAGCTCAATCATACACAGTAGTCGTTTGCTACAATTTGTATCAGAACGTTCCAAACACCAGTTAAACATTGTAACATTGTAACATACTGACTGACATAGTAACAAGAACATTACAAATTGTCCAAGGCCATCGCGAAATCACTTGACAATTGAATACCACTCGTTTCATTTTAACGTTGGACTGTATTAGCTGCGAAACGTGGTTGTCTAATCATATGTGGTGCATTTTTACCTGATCAGATGCCATTCTTAGCTGTGTGGTGAGGAGACTCCTAACATCAGCTCTCAAAAACCTTGCCATTTCGTCCCAAAAACAACAAAAACTAGACTGTTTGCCCTTGTGTACCAAAATAAACCGTATCAGGGCCTAACCATTGTATATAATGGGGGTGTTTGTGGATGAGTATGAACTGAGTCTTTATTATATTTCTATGAAGGATCAATACGACACAGCGAAATAGATGACCATCTGTGAAAAGTAAGTGGGTTTTTATCAGTAAGAACGTTTAAATAAATGGTGATCTGCCTCAAACAACAATTATATTTGAAAAAACGTCCCCCCCCTATGCATAATGGTACGGTCTCATAACGGACAGTATGATACCAAAGATGTTTTATCATATTGACAAGATAGTCGAGTGACTGCTCTTACAAGTGAAATACGTCCTCAAAATGGAAGGCAGGTTGAATGACGCTAGATCAGTTGGGACCATTTTATAAAGTCGTTTTTTGTCCAAGTTGCCGAAATGCCACGTGCGTCTACAATACATGTGCATTCATAAAAACCTAACCATTACAAAACTTATATTCAATAAAATAAGCTTCACGTAGCAAATGAGCAATTACATGTTTTGTTGACCAAATTCGACATTCTCATTGACCATACAAAAATTCCTCACTTTCAGGGCGGAATAAACTCCTTCGCTTTGCCTTCCTGATGACACCGCTATAGCTAGACCGTTTGATATAAGATGGACTGCGCACTACGTAGTGGCGTCTGGAGTGGCCTTTTGTTGATTGCATTCGTCTACTGTGAGCACTTCTGCTAAATTATGACTTTGATGACCACATATGCATGTTGTCAAACACACAGTAGACCTACACCACAACTATTTGACATTTCAAAATTACATTTCATAATATATTTTCGAAATGAAGGGATTGTATTTATAGCCTACTATTAAACAAGTTCAGTCATCAGAAAACAAGCAGGAAAGCCATGCATGACTCTTTACCCAGTAGTAAATCGTTTGGGTAACTGACATTTTCCATGGCCTACATTCCAAGTATCACACTTTGGAGGCACCGTGAAAACAAAACGTTTGTTTTATGCTGTAACAAGTGGTCAGTTAAAAGGGCAATCAGCAGGTGCTACAGCATTTTTTGGCCTTAAATATTTTAATGATATACCCATTGATTCTTGAAAAATTAACTTATGCCTCATGAGCTTAGTTAAAACTGTTGTACTGCATCAGAACCCAAAACGTAAGTTTGTTTTATTCCAATGTTTGTAAACAAACTAAATGTAACACTATATAGCCTCAAAACATGGTTAAAATTGTACATTTAATATAATGTATGGCCAGTCCTTTGAGAATGGTTACATTTCTCCAGCCCCATCCCTCAGCTTTTTACCGAAAGAGTTGTGGGGATCGAGAGCACTTTGTTTCAGGTGCTGATTGCCACTTTAAAGTCAGTAATGAGATTATGTGGTCTGTAATTGGTACCGTATGCAGGCTATGCTTACTACGTGTTGACATAATTATTGTTTTGATAGCCAGAATCATAAAACACGGGATGAGATGTTAAAACTGTCCATACTATGCTATACAAGATATTGTGCTAAAATATGTACCCTCAGCCTGGTCTCATAGACTAGACGTAACATAGTAAATGTAAATCCAGGACACCCATTAGTATGATATGTTACGTTTGGCATGGTTACATAAGATAGATGGTTACTAACGAAAGAAGGGTGGTTGGTTGGGGTGGGCGTATAATGCGAATGTCTAGCAACCCAAAAGATGCGAGTTCAAACCATCACAGCTAACCCTTCCCCCAAACTCCTAAACTTAACCCCTAACATAGGTAACGTTAGCCACCTAGGTAGAATTCATAACATGTCACACGATTTGAAAATTCATAACATATAATACGAAAGGTAATTCGTAACATATCATACGAAATGGGCGATGGACATCCACAAATAAATACCAACAAAACATCATACTAAATGACTGTTTCAAATTTACGTACACAATAATACAAAAAGCTCAGAGACCAGGTTGGCAGCGATTTGACTATGCAAATGGTTCATATCACAGTTAATGCAAATGGTTCATATCACAGTTAATGAAGTCGTGCATCTGTCACTATATGCGACTCTCACTACCCATAAAAAGGTTGAGACACAAATAGGAAAAGACAGCTGCTCTGAGGGACTTTATTCACAATGCTGCAAGAAAAGTATGTCCTTCTATAACAAACCAAACACTTGATTCATCTGATGTAGCCCCCCCCCCCCCCCTTCAGTCAAAACTGGGTTCACTATCACACCTCGCACACACAGGCACCAAAAGAGAAGAAACAAAACAATAACACATTAACAGTAGAGTCCAAACCATATATAACAAATCCATTCACTTTCTTCTCCCTTTGCCATTACGCTAATCAATGATTTACAAGTACAGTATGGTCAGGCCGTTAAAAGTGCATTAAAAAACTGAAATTGTGTTATAAAAAGAAACTAGGAAATTTTACCTAAATTGAACATTCCTTTGGTCCATCATTGGCCCAAGTATTACTTAAAAACTATCACCACATCCCTGGGAAGTCACAGGCACTCAACCCTTAATTAGAGTAACTGCCAAAATAAAGGAAAGACCAATAGTGTCTTAATAGGGTGTTGGGCTACAATGAGCTGCCAGAACAGCTTAAAATTCACTTTGGCATAGCTTCTACAAGTATCTGGAACTCTTTTGGAGGGACGCAATACCATTATTCCACAAGAAATTCCATAATTTGGGTCTTTTAATGGTGGTGGAAAACACTGTCTCAGGCACCGCTCCAGAATCTGCCACAAGTATTCAATTGGGTTGAGATCTGGTGACTGAGACGGCCGTGGCATATGGTTTACATAGTTCATGTTCATCAAGCCAAGTTTAGGTCCAAAAGGCTCCTTAACAGCTTCTACACCCAAGCCATAAAACTACTGAACAATTAATCAAAAGGCTACCCAGACTATTTTCATTGACCCCCTTTTTTTACACTGCTACTCGCTGTTTATTATCTATGCATAGTCACTTTCCCCCTACCTAAACTCAGCAAAAAAATAAAAATTCCCTTTTCAGGACCCTGTCATTCAAAGATAATTCGTTAAAAACTCCAAATAACTTCACAGATCTTCATTGTAAAGGTTTTAAACACTGTTTCCCATGCTTGTTCAATGAACCATAAACAATTAATGAACATGCACCTGTTGAACGGTCGTTAAGACACTAACAGCTTACCGACGGTAGGCAATTAAGATCAGTTATGAAAACTTAGGACACTAAAGAGGCCTTTCTACCGACTCTGAAAAACACCAAAAGAAAGATGCCCACGGTCCCTGCTCATCTGCATGAATGTGCCTTAGGCATGCTGCAAGGAGGCATGAGGACTGCAGATGTGGCCAGGGCAATAAATTGCAATGTTTGTACTGTGAGACGCCTAAGACAGTGCTACAGGGAGACAGGACGGACAGCTTATCGTCCTCGCAGTGGCAGACCACTTCTAACACCTGCACAGAATCCATACATCCGAATATCCCACCTGCGGGACAGGTACAAGATGGCAACAACTGCCCGAGTTACACCAGGAATGCACAATCCCTCAATCAGTGCTCAGATGCTCCGCAATAGGCTGAGAGAGGCTGGACTGAGGGCTTGTAGGCCTGTTGTAAGGCAGATCCTCACCAGACATCACCGGCAACAACGTCGCCTATGGGCACAAACCCACTGTCGCTGGACCAGACAGGACTGGCAAAAAGTGCTCTTCACTGACGAGTCGCGGTTTTGTCTCACCAGGGGTGATGGTAGGATTCGCATTTATCGTTGAAGGAATGGACGTTACACCGAGGCCTATACCCTGGAGAGGAATCGATTTGGAGGTGGAGGGTCTGTAATGGTCTGGGGCGGTGTGTCACAGCATCATCGGACTGAGCTTATTGTGATTGCAGGCAATCTCAACGATGTGCGTTACAGGGAAGACATCCTCCTCCCTCATGTGGTACCCTTTCTGCAGGCTCATCCTGACATGACCCTCCAGCATGACAATGCCACCAGCCATACTGCTCATTCTGTGCGTGATTTCCTGCAAGACAGGAATGTCAGTGTTCTGCCATGGCCAGCGAAGAGCCCCGATCTCAATCCCACTGAGCACATCAGGGACCTGTTGGATCGGAGGGTAAGGGCTAGGGCCATTCCCCCCAGAAATGTCTGGGAACTTGCAGGTGCCTTGGTGGAAGAGTGGGGTAACATCTCACAGCAAGAACTGGCAAATCTGGTGCAGTCCATGAGGAGATGCACTGCAATACTTAATGCAGCTGGTGGCCACACCAGATACTGACTGTTACTTTTGACCTCCCCTTTGTTCAGGGACACAATATTCAATATCTGTTAGTCACATGTCTGTGGAACTTGTTCAGGTTGTGTCTCAGTTGTTGAATCTTGTTATGTTCATACAAATATTTACACATGTTAAGTTTGCTGAAAATAAACAGAGTTGACAGTGAGAGGACGTTTCTTTTTTTGCTGAGTTTACATATTACATCAAACATGGTCCAAGCACACCAAGACAGTCGTGAAGAGGACACGACAAAACCTATTCCCCCTCAGGAGAATGAAAAGATTTGGCATGGGTTCTAATATCCTCAAACGGTTCTACAGCTGCACCATCGAGAGCATCTTGACTGGTTGCATCACTGCCTGGTATGGTAACCGCTCGGCCTCCGGCCACAAGGCACTACAGAGGGTAGTGCGAACGGCCAAGCTTCCTGCCATCCAGGACCTCTATACCGGGCGGTGTCAGAGGAAGGCCCTAAAAATTGTCAAACTCCAGTACCCTAGTCATAGAATGTTCTCTCTGCTACCGCACGGCAAGCAGTACCGGAACGCCAAGTCTTGGTCCAAGAGGCTTCTAAACAGCTTCGACCCCCAAGCCATAAGACTCCTGAACATCTAATCAAATGGCTACCCAGACTATTTGCATTGTCCCCCCCTCTTACTCTGCATTGTTGGTTAAGGGCTTGTAAATAAGCATTTCATGGTAAGGCCTACTACACCTGTTGTATTCGGCACGTGACAAATAAAATGTAATTTGACCACTCATGCCCTGTGCATAGGGGCATTGTCATGGTAGCCAAAATAATGGCCTGCCCAGCATTTTTATACATGACCCCAAGCACGATGGGATATTAATTGCTTAATTAACTCAGGAACCACACCTGTGTGGAAGCACCTGCTTTCAATATTCTTTGTATCCCTTGTTTCATTACTTTGGCAGTTACCTGTATAACTTGATCCATCTCAAGCATAGTCTTGACTAAATCTGAAAAGGTGTGTATCTTTTAAAGTTCTAGTGTTCAGACACACCTCTCATAATAAACAGTTGTAGATGGAGCCAATCGACCAGTAGGATATACTATTAATAATAAATTGATGGCCCATTCGCTGTACAGCCTATTGTCACTCTTGATATTTTTTTCTCAACCCCCGCCCCCCAAAAATGGATTGGATAGGGATAGTGCCACCCCTATTGGCCAGGGATAGTGCCACCCCTACTGGCCAGGGATAGTGCCACCCCTACTGGCCAGGGATGGGATAGTGCCACCCCTACTGGCCAGGGATGGGATAGTGCCACCCCTACTGGCCAGGGATGGGATAGTGCCACCCCTACTGGCCAGGGATGGGATAGTGCCACCCCTACTGGCCAGGGATGGGATAGTGCCACCCCTACTGGCCAGGGATGGGATAGTGCCACCCCTACTGGCCAGGGATGGGATAGTGCCACCCCTACTGGCCAGGGATGGGATAGTGCCACCCCTACTGGCCAGGGATGGGATAGTGCCACCCCTACTGGCCAGGGATAGTGCCACCCCTACTGGCCAGGGATGGGATAGTGCCACCCCTACTGGCCAGGGATAGTGCCACCCCTACTGGCCAGGGATAGTGCCACCCCTACTGGCCAGGGATAGTGCCACCCCTACTGGCCAGGGATAGTGCCACCCCTACTGGCCAGGGATAGTGCCACCCCTACTGGCCAGGGATAGTGCCACCCCTACTGGCCAGGGATAGTGCCACCCCTACTGGCCAGGGATAGTTCCACACCTACTGGCCAGGGATAGTGCCACTCCTACTGGCCAGGGATAGTGCCACCCCTACTGGCCAGGGATAGTGCCACCCCTACTGGCCAGGGATAGTTCCACACCTACTGGCCAGGGATAGTGCCACACCTACTGGCCAGGGATAGTTCCATTACTGTACATCAAGGTTTTATGAGAAAACATTTGTAATGACAAATTCTCAGGGGAGTAAAATGAAATTCAAATAAAACTTCAGTAAAAAATGTAAACCTTGCTGGAATATGAGAAATCCTTGATCAATGTGACCTGTACTAGCAGCAAGTGCTTAAACTAAAAATGTTCGGGTAATTATTTATGCCCACAATTGTATTGCATGTTCATGTTTCCCTGTGTTACGGATGTCACACTGCTTGCTTAGTGAGTACAGGTTCCTCCCAATTAGGCTCGCAGAGCTCGAACTCAGGACCTATGCCTGGCTAGCACACGTGACTGCACTCCTTGACAACTTACAAACCGTTTGAGCTATCGGGAAAATGTATAAATCGATAGCTCCATCGGCAACATGTCAAGCTAGCTGTGGCATGAGCTTATGGTACATTCTTAACTCCATTACACCTAGAATAAGCATAGCCGCAGATCTTCTTGTCTCACACTAGATTTCTGAAAACTTTTGGTATTGTGCCAGTTTGAAACTGTGGGGAAAAAATTACCAAAAAAGGAACATAATGGCGAGGATAAAGGAGAACAAAAATAGGGAAACAGAAAGGAAAATTGGGGAGACTACATCAGAGTGCCAGAAGAGGCCTGCGGAGACCCTTGGGGTGAGGCAGCGGGCGTGGCTCTCCTTTTGGGACTCGTCAGTCCTGCTTGGTGCTTCCCAGGGCCCGTAGGCGCTCCAGGAGGGGAGGGTGGGAGTAGTGCCACATGGAAAAGAGCCAGTCAGCCACAGGGAAGCCCAGGTTGTCTTTGTTGAGCTTGATGAGTGCAGAGTAGAGCTCTGAGGCTCGACCCATGCCCAGCGCAAAGGAGTCCGCCTGGAACTCAAACCTGCGGCTCAGGACAGTCAGACAGAATGACAAGACCTGGAGGTAAGAATGGGAGAAATGTCAGTTTTCCTCAGTGGCCTGTAGCAGGTACTCATCTGCTGATCGCCATCTCAAAAACACTTTCTGTTTAAGCGGACTTAAGAAATATATTGTAGCTTTAGATGTATATTTCTTTGGCCAATATTTACTACTAGTATGCTCAAGGTATTTCCGCCAAACAAACACTGGACTTAATGAGAATAGCTGCCACAGCACTTGCAGGGCCAACAGATAAGGCCTTCACTGAAGTGTATTAAGAGGTCAGACATACACAGATTGTACAAAACATTAAGAACACCTGCTCTTTCCAAGACAGACTGGCCAGGTGAAAGCAATGATCCCTTATTGATGTCACTTGTTAAATCCACATCAAAATCAGTGTAGATGAAGGGGAGGAGACAGGTTAAATAATTATTTTTAAGCCTTAAGACATGGATTGTGTCTTCGTGCCATTCAGAGGGTGTATAGGCAAGACAAAATACTTAAATGCTTTTGAAAGGGGTATGGTAGTAGGTGCCAGATGCACCGGTATGAGTCAAGAACTGCAACGCTGTTGGGTTTTTCACGCTCAACAATTTCCTGTGTGTATCAATGATCTACCACCCAAAGGACATTCAGCCAACTTGACAACTGTGGGAAGCATTGGAGTCATCATGGGCCAGCATTTCTGTGGAATGCTTTCGACACCTTATAGAGTCCATGCCCTGACGAATTGAGTCTGTTCTGAAGACAGAAGGGGGCTGCAACTGAGTATTAGGAAGATGGTCTTAATGTTTTGTCCACTCAAGTGTAAATGCATTGTTTAGGAGATGGAGTCACTCACCTCATTGTATGGGGAGAAGATGAACTGGAATATGATCATCAACCCAATCAAAGTGGGCTGGCTGTTATAGAAACCAAAGGCCACGAACAGCTCCTTCCGTCCAATTAGCACAGCAAAGAGGAAGAAGCACAGGAAGGAGTTCATCTGCAAGGACAGAGGCAGGGGGGGAAATTGTATCGATGACATTTCTGCATCAACATGAAAGTGGCCTATTGGTATAGAGGTGATGTGCAGATGCATATCAAGGGAATTCCCTAACAAACCTGACTGATTACTATGTTTTTCACAGTGTGGCCCAACTTCCAATGGCCCAGCTCGTGGCCCAACACCGCCAAGACCTCTGGATTGTTGCAGCCTTGCTTCTTGTTCTAAACATTTTTTTTTTTTTTAAATAAAGAGTTAGAACATAACTGGTTTGATTTTTAAAAGAATTATGCATGAACTATTGACAACAACTTCTAGTACACCATGTTATGTTTCTAAGATAGGACCACCACAACACATTAGATATATAACATAAATGTTGTAATGTGCTGGCGGTGCTCTAACCAAGACTACAGAAATGGTATGTATGGCTGAATTGGTGCTCAGTAATACTGGAGACCTTTGAAGAAGAAGCATGCTTCAGCAATAAATATTATTGAATGGAATCAAGTTGCCTTCCTAAACCTTTTTTAAATATTATATATTTATAACATTCTGACACACAGTTCTCTGCGTAACGGAGAGAACTGAATGGTCCTCCTTCCAGACGCTGGAAGCTCAAGTCTGACCTTGAGCTTGGATTTGTCCTCGGTTGGTGTGTCAGTCTCTCCGTCCTTGTTGAGGGGAGAGTAGTCCTCCAGCAGGGTGTCGAACAACACTATGCGCTTGTTCTTGAAGAACCCATAGAAGTAAGCGTTACTGTGAGAGGAACGCTTGGAACCTGGAAGAGTAGGTCAAAATGAATCATTACAATACAACTTTATAGTCCATAAGTAACAGCGAACATCGGAAAGGTGTTTCTGCTATGTTTTCAACCCCCACACATCACCACACACAGTTGAGACGAACACAGGGTCAAGCTGCAGAGTAGTGCCCATTATGCCTTGCTCTCCTCTGATGTTAAACAATTACATACAGTCTACGGTGTTACATCTTTGGGACAAAACAAGTTATTACCTTCTACAACATAGACCTTAGTGAGAGGGAAACTGATAGACTTCGACATGCTTTCAATCTCTTCCTTCAGCTCACCCTCTGGCAAAGGGGTGAACTTGTCAAATAGGGGCGCAATGTAGTCCGCATAGATGGTTACCAGAACCTAAGAGAGAGAAGGAACGACCAGAAATAAATACATTTGTAATTTATTTGGATATATTGGATATTAGTTTAGCTCCATTAATTCCTCCCCAGCGCCTAAACAACTGTTGTTTGAATATTCCCATCCAGCCAGTTATGAGGTGAAAGGACTGACAAGTGAGACACCCAGTGTGAAGAGCCAGGCGTAGATGAAGAAGAAGTCTCCACCAATCTTGATGATGTAGAGGAGCAGTGAGGTCACAGGCAACAAGATACACTGGGTCACAATAAACTTCTTTACAGCATCCTTTAGGAAGAACCCCAGCGTCTGGAAGGAGGACCATAGACGACAACAAAAACAAACAAACTGGGTGTTAGAAACCATGCCAGTGAAAGAAAGTGTAATTGATTCAATCTAGGAAACTGCCTGTATAATAAGAATGTCCTCAGAGAGTTGACAGTGTACCTGCTGGTTGAAGCCATGCTTCTCCTCAATAACAAAGGTGTTGTAGATACTCCAGGGAAGGCCAGTGAATGCACTGAACAGGGTTGCTAGTATCAGAAACGAAAGAGACTGGAAGATCTAAAAAGAAAAGACAGAGCCATGGAATGATTCAAGAAAATTGCCAAAACATTTGTAATACTGGACTGCCAATTTTAACCATGGACCATGCACACACCTCATACTCTGGACCCAATCCAAAACGAGCAGTCACTGTCCCAGCAACTTTCCAAACAAAAGGGATTCCGCCAAATAGCAGGATCAGCTATGGGAGAACACAGCAGTGTTATATCGGGAAAAAATGAAATTCCCTCTGTGTGATGAATTGAGATAGACAACTAGGTTGTACTATAACAAAGTAGGTCCTAACAAATCAATGGATATTTTAGTTGTACCCACCGTCCCCTCAGTTTCTGAATACAGTCCAGACCAGAAACTGAAGTTGCTCTTGTCTAGTTGATAAAGGCGTGACTTCTCAAAGGTATCTGTGTCCATGATCTTTCCCAACTCTTGTGGTACGTGCACGGTCAACCTGTATATTCTCCGCTGGGTGTTAGAAGAGACACTTAAACATTTAAAAAATTCTATTCAACATAGCTAATCAAAAAAAGAAATGTCCATGTTACAGAATGATTAGTGGGGCCTCGAGTTGCAGTAGGGCAATTCCATGTTAGCGGAATTACGCCAAACAAAAACCATTCATTTCAAAGTTTAACAAACCATATAACTCTACGCACAATGAGTACTTTAAACAATTGGCACAGTAAATAAAATAAAAACATTTACTGGAAAAACTGCAGATGCAAAGTTTGGTAACAGAATGAAGTTAACATCTCCGTCAGTTTTATTATGTTACCAAACTTTGTATGTGCAAAGTTCTTTCTGTAAACGTGTTTCTGTAAAAAAAAAATCTGTGGAAATTGTTAAAGGTAGTTATTGTGGATAGAGTTGTATGGTTTGTTAACCTTTGAAATCAATGATTTTTGTTTCGATTTTTTATTTTATTTAACTAGGCAGGTCAGTCAGTTCATTCTTATGACAGGCTACACCGGTCAAACCCGGACGACGCTGGGCCAATTGTGTGCCGCCCTATGGGACTCCCAACCACGGCCGGCTGTGATACAGCCTGGATTCGAACCAGGGTGTCTGTAGTGACCACTCAACCACTGAGATGCAGTGCATTCACCAGTCCACTCAAAATGGTAGCAAGCTCATTCGCATCCAGTTTCCATTCATGCTGAATGTTCTTCTTCGATAAGGTTCGCTGCGCCACTCGAAAGCCCAGTTTAGAATACCTTTTAGAGCGAAAAATCTTTGTCTCAGCGTAATTCTGTTACCATGGAATTGCCCAGTACAAAGATGACGTCACTCCCGAAAACAGCTTTGTTCTTGGTAAAATATTGTAGACAAGCAATAATGAAAACAGTCAGCGTGCTGCTAGAAGGCCAGCAGTGAAATGCAGTAAAGAAAGCCTTGTTATTGACAAAGAGGCCGTTCGAAACAAAGTAAAGTTCAACAATTACCTGTCTGTAGGCAAGGTAGGCCTCCCATAGATACACCGTCCATGAGAACACCAGAACAGCATAAAATATTTTATTTTCGATTGGTAGGTTAAGTATTGTTTCCATCTTTATTCTGGCCTTGGTCTCTATATAAAGTTAGCAAGCTAGCATGTGTTGCTAGTTGGACTCACTGGTTGAACAGCCGCCCGTTGTTCACACGCCTTCCAGTCTTTATTCAGAAGATAAGACTGTTTATATTTAAATAACTTAGTATGGTTTATATCCCCAGTTTAAATTGACTAGTTTTCACCAGTCCACTCAAAATGATAGCAAGCTCATTCGCATCCAGTTTCCATTCATGCTAAATGTTCTTATTCAATAAGGTTGACATGCTAAATGTCAGTGCAGCAGTTAATTTTGTTCCCAGTGAAACTAAACCTAGTCGTCTAAATAACTAAGGTTCCATGCTCACTGTATTATCTCTCAAAATATACTGAACAAAAATATAAACGCAACAATGTAAAAGATTTTACTGAGTTACAGTTCATATAAGGAAATCAGACAATTTAAATAAATTAGGCCCTAACCTATGGATTTCACATGACTGGGCAGGGGTGCAGCCATGGGTGGGCCTGGGAGGGCATATGCCCACCCACTTGGCAGCCAGGCCCAACTACTGGGGGGCCAGGCCCAGGCACACATAATTCGTTTTTCCCCACTAAAGGGCTTTATTACAGACAGACAAATACTCCTCAAAATGCATGTGTGTGTGTGTGTGTTTTGTGTGGGAGTGTCAGTGTAGTATGTGTGAGTGTGTGGTTAGAGTCCAGTGACTATACATCGAGCTTGTGCAAGAGAGTCAGTGCAAGAAATAAGAATAAGTTAGAATAAAATAAGGGGGTCAATGCAAATAGTCATTTGATTAACCATTCAGCAGTCTTATGGCTTGGGTGTAGAAGCTGTTAAGAAGCCTTTTGGTTCCAGACTTGGCGCTCCGGTACTGCTTGCCGTGCGGTAGTAGAGAGAACAGTCTATGATTTGGGTGGCTGGAGTCTTTGACAATTTTTAGGGCCTTCCTCTGACACCACCTGGTACAGAGGTACTGGATGGCAGGAAGATCAGCCACAGTGACGTAATGGGCCGTACCCACTATCCTCTGTAGTGCCATGCGGTCGGATGCCAAGTAGTTACCATACCAAGCGGTGATGCAACCACTCAGGATGCTCTCGATGGTTCAGCTGTAGAACTTTTTGAGGATCTTAGGTCCCATGACAAATCTTTTCAGCCTCCTGAGGAGGAATAGGCATTGCCATGCCCTCTTCATGACTGTCTTGGTGTGTTTGGACCATGATAGGTCCTTAGTGATGTTGACACCAAGGAACTTGAAGCTCTCGAACCGCTCCACTACAGCCCTGTAGATGTGAATGGTGGCATGCTCCGCCCTCCTTTCCTGTAGTCCACGATCAGCTCCTTTGTCTTGCTCACATTGAGGGAGAGGTTGTTGTCCTGGCACCACATTGCCAGACCTCTGACCTCCTCCCTATCGGCGTTGTAGTTGATCAGGCTTATCACCATAGTGTCGTCTGCAAACTTAATGATGGTGTTGGAGTTGTGCGTGGCCACGCAGTCATAGGTGAACAGAGAGAACAGGAGGGGATTAAGCACACACCCCTGAGGGGCCCCCATGTTGAGGGTCAGCGTGGCGGATGTGTTGTTGCATAACCTTACCACCTGGGAGAGGCCCTTCCGGAAGTCCAGGATCCAGTTGCAGAGGGAGATGTTCAGTCCGCCGCTCCTTAGCTTAGTGATGAGCTTGGAGGGCACTATGGTGTTGAACGCTGAGCTATAGTCAATGAACAGTATTCTCATGTAGGTGTTCCTTTTGTCCAGGTGTGAAAGGGCAGTGTGGAGTGCAATAGAGACTGCGTCCTCTGTGGATCTGTTGGGGCAGTATGCGATTTGGAGTGGGTCCAGGGTTTCTGAGATGATGGTGTTGATGTGAGCCATGACCAGCCTTTGAAATCATTTCAAAGCTACAGATGTAAGTGCTACGGGGCGGTAGTCAATTAAGCAGCTTACCTTGGCATTCTTGGGCACAGGGACTATGGAGGTCTGCTTGAAACAGGGTCAGGGAGTTGTTGAAAATGTCAGTGCAGGGCCTTCCGAGTGGCGCAGCGGTCTAATGCACTGCATCTTATCACTACAGACCCGGGTTCGATCCCGGGCTATATCACAATTGGCCGTGAATGGGAGTCCCATAGGGCAGCACATAATTGGCCCAGCATCGTCCAGGTTAGGGGATGGTTTGCCCGGGTGGGCTTTACTTGGCTCATCGAGCTCTAGTGATTCCTTGTGGTGCGCTGGGCGCCTGCAGGCTGACCTTGGTCGTCAGTTGAACAGTCTTTCCTCCGACACATTATTGCGGCTGGCGGGCGGGTGTTAAGAAGCGCGGTTTGGCGGGTCATGTTTAGGAGGACACATGGCTTGACCTTTGCCTCCCGAGCCCGTTGGGGAGTTGCAGCAATGAGACAAGATCGAAATTGGGGGGAAAAGGGGGTAAAATACAAAAATAATAAATACCATACTTGCCAGCTGGTCAGCGCATACTCTGAGTATGTGTCCTGGTAATCCGTCAGGCCCTGCAGCCTTATGAATGTTAACGTGGTTAAAGGTCTGACTCACGTCGACTACGGAGACCGTGATCAGTCATCCGGAACAGCTGGTGCTCTCATGCATGGTTCAGGGTTGGTTGCCTCAAAACGAGTATAGAAGACATTTAGTGGGTCTGGTAGACTCGCATCACTGGGCAGCTCGCGGCTGGGTTTCCCGTTGTGATCTGTGATAGTTTGCAAGCCCTGCCACATCCGAGCAGAGCCAGAGCCAGTGTTGAAGGATTCGATCTTAGTCTTGTATTGACGCTTGCATGTTTGATGGTTCGTCGGTGGGCTTAGCTGGATTTCTGATGAGTCCAGATTTATGTCCCACTCCTTGAAAGCAGCACCTCTAGCCTTTAGCTCAGAGTGGATGTTGCCTGTAATCCATGGCTTCCTGTTGGGATATGTACGTACAGTCAATGTGGGGACGACATTGTCGATGCACTTATTAATGAAGCCAGTGACTGATGTGGTAAACCCCTCAACGCCATTGGATGAATCCCGGAATATATTCCAGTCTGTGCTAGCGAAACAGTCCTCATAATAATGAGTGACATGTTTATATGTTTGTCAGATTTTTTTCCTGTACCTTTTTTGGTACTGTACATGTGTATATGCAAATCATGGGGAGAGCGGCAAAAGTGTATTATTAAATCATCTAATGACGTTGTGATGAAATTGTATCTTCTTACTTTACACATGCTAATAAATACATATATATATATATATAATAATAATAATAATAATAATAATAATAATACCATGAATGTAAAATGACTGAAAACAAAGTAATTTGGAAAGTAACATGATTATGAGCTTGATAATCAAAGTCAACTGAGTAGGTAAACCTATTTTGGATTTATTCCATTCTATGAACATTACAGATAATCAGTAATAATCTCCTGTGGGAAGGCATTGATTTCAAGCAATAGACATAGGTGTCCTGCACAGTCTAAACTGCAGGGTCAATGAAATAACCATTTAAAGTTCTCCTTTGGAGTGGAGTCCATGTAATCTTTATGACCTATGCAGCACTCTCCCAGTCTGAAGCGCTGTTGGTGTGTACAGAGCCCTTGGTCTGGAGAATGTGCTGAGAGCAGTGTGGGGAGGAACAAGATGGGGAGGTTCGATGTGAACCATGCTTCATCAAGGTTCTCTTCATAGCAGTCACTTTCAATTCTAGCCGCTTGACTTTGATCAGCAGAGGGCTTTGATGCCTTTTTCTGGACCTTCGCTGCTCCACCTTCTCCCCTGAGTTCTTCCAGCTAGCTGGACATTTGGTCACCCAAGTCCAGGCAGCCTTAATGAAAACGTTGAGAATGTAATACATCAGTAGCCTATAAAAGGATAATTACTACATTTAAAATGAACACATAACTATTAATGGACAAAACATGAACTTGGGATTATGAGTGGCTGAATCAAATATTTGGTTACAGAAAATGAGTTTGTGGCCTCCTTTCATGATCATTTGACTGCTAAATAATTCACTAATGGTAATGAATTTTGATTAAACATAGCATCAAGCTGCTTGAAGTAGTCAACTGCCACTCTGATGGTGGTGGTGATGCCCACTGGGCACACACTGGTTGAATCAACGTTGTTTCCACGTCATTTCAAGGAAATTCCGTTGAAACAACCGATGAATAGACAATGAATTGTCTTCTGTGCTGTGGGTGATGATGATGGATGAGACAGGAGTTAGGACCACACTTACATGTGAAGCAAGTTCTATTCTGTCCCAGTAGATATAACACAGGTAGGAGAGAGCAGCCACAAATAAAGCTGTGAAGCGTTTCCATCCTTCAAAAATAGTCTGCGGCGACGGAACAACCGTATTGAAAGTTGCATGTCTGACTATGTTGCTACCAGTGAAGCATGTCGTTAATGCACAACGCATCCTTGACCACTCAGATGATTGGGGTTCAGCTCCTTCAATCCAATCCATTTCAATCAATGTTTTGACATTTTAAATGGCTAGATGGATGAAATGCACTGATAAAACGTGTTGTGGCGCAATTTAATTTCCCACAAATTGGTCGACATTCGAGCATCTAAAATGAGATTCTAGTAATTCTATACGCATGACTTCACAAACGCTGCAGATAATTATGACAGGGCCTAATTAGGCGTCTTTCTCCACAACATTCCATCCATTATTTCCATTGAATGTGTTTTTCTTTACATCATGGCCACACATTTGTGCTTAAGGCCTATGTTATCCATAAATAAATGAAAATATCTGACATCTTAAAACGTCCCCTTTTTCTGAATATTCGGGATATGGCATAGACATAAAAGAAAGAAATGGATATTGAAAATAAAACACAACTGACACTATAGGCGGAAATAATAGCCTAAACTTGAAACGAAATAATCTCAGAATTTCTGTTGCACAGATTCAGGTCCCCGTGATTTGACGTTGATATATTTGTTTGGAGGTTCCTATAGCAACCATCTAAAACTTTCGTACGCCACAGGACCATGGACGAATTTCAATTATCTGAAGAGGTAGGTTTAAAGAAAAAACGCTACATTAAATTATCTTCGGGAAACATTTGAGTTCTTTCCCGGCCTAAATTGTTGCATTGTATCACATTGACTACATTAATGTTGCTGTGACGTTATGTCTATTATTTGAGCGGGCCAGATAAACTGACCTAAAATCTGGTGGCTATATACTTACTGTATGTGGGAAATAAAACAAGAGACAAAAACACCAAATGCCATACTGCAAATGTTACTTTCCTAGCTAGAAAAAATGATATTTTCGCTCCCTTTTCAGACTGCATTTGTCGTTGATGATATAACTACAATCATAAAAGATGTAAGTATTTGCGCAATTGGTGATAACAATCATAAAATGTATTTGCAGTTTCCTAAACAAGTGGTGATTGACATGTCAGTGTTAACTGAAATAAATACTTAGACTGTGGAGACAACTATTGGAAGCAGTGCCTATCAACAAAATCGAATTAACCAATGGACATCCAGTGTGGTGGAAACAAGTCTGAATCAACTGTCCAAACTAGGAAAACCCTTTAAATACATAGGTAACCCTTCTTGTTATGTTGTGTACAGTACATTTGTAAAATGTAAAAGTATGGCAATGAAAGGACCCAACAAGATCAGGTAATGATTTACAGGTCTTTACTGTGTTCATCATTAGTGACTTGCATCATACTGCAGAAAAATGGAGCAGGCCTGCACACTGCCAGCTCTTGCTTCTGGGACAACACTATGGACAGTAAGCAACATAACAATGTTTTGCAGACAGTGTCTACAAAGCTAAGTAACAGCAGAGGCCCACAATGGTTTTTCATAATCTGTAGAATGTTGGAATGGGAACTAATCACAATCTGTTTGTTTCTCTTCCAGGAAGCTGTACGGTGAGATGGGAGAACAAAACCACGTACTGTATAGTCTGTGTCTTTGGGTTGGCTGTCTGACTTGAACAACCACCATCTTCTATCTTCCCCTGTTTTGTAATCAGACATTTTCCCAACCCCAGTGAAACCAGTCTAATAAATGTAGCCCTTGGTTTTGAACACAACTGGTCAATCATGGAATACACCCGTCTTATTCCTTATCATATTAAGCGGGTTAGCAGTTTAACTAAATTCATAAATCTGCAATAAACAGTTAAAAAGACATTGAAATTATAGTTTTTTCTCCTTTCTTCCCAAATGATGACTGCACATTATTGCGAACTGATCATTGCAGATTTATTAATGAACAGTTTAATACCACATATGTCTTTTTATAAATATACCTTAAAAGGTAGTCTCAGCAATATGACAGATGCATAAAATAAACAGCATAGTGGGTCAATTTACACATCAACTAAGAGCATTGAAGTGCAAGGCTCAACTTCTCCCTTGTTTTGGTCCTGTTCCTACCACACTAACCAGTGTTTGTGCATCTGAAAACATAGTTTAAATAGTTTATTTAACTAGGCAAGTCACTTAAGAACAAATCCTTATTTACGATGATGGCCTACCCGGCCAGACCTGGACAACCCTGGTCCAATTGTGCGCTGCCCTATGGGACTCCCAACCACGGCCAGATGCGATACAGCCTGGATTCAAACCAGGGACTGTAGTGACGCCTTTTGCACTGAGATGCAGTGCCTTAGACCGCTGCACCACTCGGGAGCTCAGTTTACCAAGCCACCAATTACCTCAACCTGGAAAAGTTAAGCTACCCTTAAGAAACATATAGTTTACTTAACTAAAGTTATTTTGAAAAAGTATACTTAACAAAATATAAATGCAACAATTACAAAGATTTTACTGAGTTACAGTTCATATAAGGAAATCAGTCAATTGAAATAAATGAATTAGGCTCTAACCTATGGATTTTACATGACTGGGCAGGGGTGCAGACAATCAGAATAAGTTTCCCCCCACAAAAGGACTTTTATTACAGACGTGCTCCCTCAAAACATCTGTAGCATTGTGGTGTGACACAAAACTACAGATTTTAGTGGCCTTTTGTTCCCAGCACAAAGTGCACCTGTGTAATGAGCATGCTGTTTAATCAGCTTCTTGATATGCTACACCTGTCAGGAGGATGGATTATCTAGGCAAAGAAAACTTGCTCGTTAACCTGGATGTAAACAAATTTGTGCACAACATTTCAGAGAAACAACCTTTTTGTACATATGAAACATTTCTGGGATCTCTAATTTCAGTTGATGAAACCAACACTTTACATGTTGTTTATATTTTTGTTCCGTGTAGTTCACTACAACCAAACTGCTTTGTGAAAAATTATCATTCCTAAATCTGACATGTCAAACCAGGTTTTCATCCAACCGTATGCAAGTAATGTACCTCATGACAGGCCTGACAGAAACAGACATGGTCGGTAAACTCTCCAAATGTGAAGAAAACCAACTGGTGTCGATGAAATTAATTGTGAGAGAAGTCGGTGGAAACGCTTTTATGCACAAATATTTATATAACCATAATATTGAAGAAAACTTGGGAGTATCACGATGATGTGTGGTCCTTCCACTACGACTGGTCAGGAAACCATGCAGTTTATTAGGCTACAGATTAAATACAGTTGGATAAACTTCACAGGGCGGTGAAATCAGAAGACTTGAGTCTTATTCTGGAGAATTATCATTGGATGCTTAGCTGCCATTTGACAAATAAAAATAATCTTGATCTTTTGTCCATAATAATCTCACCATATAGGCTATACGTGCATTCTAGCCAACAGTGTGCAGATACAGTACTTTACCTGCGCGCTTTTTGCTAGAGAGCACGTGCCACTTTGCTAGTGGCGTTATAGAAACACTTTCTCGTGAGAAAAGCCACTGTATAAAGTAAAATGGGTTTATTTTCATAGATAGTGAAAATATTGTGGACTATTTAATACTGACTAGTTCCCTGAAGAGTTTAAAGACTAATCAATGTAAAGGCATGACAAGGAAAATAAAGATAGACAATGCAATTTCATATTTTTGAAAGGGCCTATTCAAACATTTATTATTCTTATAAAGCATTACACATCTGCCCACTGCATTGAAAAAAAGAAAGGGGTCTTGATATTCAGAGGGGACAATATTTTTCCTCAAGTTATTAGTGGGCAAATGAGATGTCTCTGTCCCATGAAAGCTATTTTCAGACAAATTAATAGCATTGAAATGGAACAATGAGCTACACAGTTCTAAATAATATTTGAAAATGTTTTATAAAACTTCATTGTGTAGTGAGAAGACGCATATATATATACACATTAGAACGTTCATCACCTGACAGAAATGTAATACAAATACTCTAAAGAAGTTATTAAAAAATCAGGGGAAGGATCATTTTACACACGTATCTGTTGTATGTCAATTAAGGGCCCTTGAGCTAATCAGTTTGGCAACTTAAAAAGATACTGATAATATCAGAGTAGTAAATACATTAGGGGAAAAAAAACACTGGGATAGTCTTTATATTGGACACAAAGGTACTCAGTTCTACGAACCGTCAAGAAGTAGCTTATCATTAGTTTTTGTGGGGAAGAGGTCAAGCAAGGAGGTGGAAAACCTTGGCCTCTCAAGAACTACCACGGGCCTGAGGTACTGCAGCTGCTTAATGGCTAGGTCACCACAACCCGTCAGAGCCTTGTCCAAGATGAGGCGCAAGTTCTGGACTGATGTGTATTCCCCTGTCCTGGGAAGAGGCTGAAGTGGGGAAGATCGGGCCCGCCTGCTACGGGTAGTAGTGAGGCCCATCTGGCTGTTCTCCTTTACAGAACAGTTACGTCTGTAGGAATCCCGCCGCCGAGCAGACACAACAGGTGGTTCAGGCCTGTGGCTGTTGCAGTGAGAAGCCCGGGGCCTCACATCATCCTTAGTGCTCTCCTGTATGAATTTCAGGAAAGATGACTCGAATCCCATAGGTTTATAAGCAGCCAGGTCAAATGTGCGAGGGGGAGGGCTGTGAGGCTGGGAGTCCTTTGGAATGGGAAGGAGCTCAGAGAGCTCGTTCTTACGTTTAAGTGGCTGGCGGGCTTGAGGGGAGGGCAATGGCATAGAAATTGATGGTTTGCCACCATCTTTGCCTGAACTGTCCATGAAGCCCTCATCAACACTGAATCGGAGGGAGGATGGTGGAGAGAGATCAAGAGCGGGCGGGTTTGAGGATTTTCGCCTTGGCCCCTCTTGGCTGTTTTGAGTAACAGGCTCTTCAGTGTGCCCACTAGGTTCTCCATAAAGCAAGTCATCGGCACCCACCAAAACATTCCTCTCAGCAGGTGGCTCCTCTTTGAACCCCAGTGGGTCATGCTCATCAAGTGTGTCTGCTTCGATGGAGTGCAGACTCATAGGGACAGATGGACCACCAGGGTTATCTGGCTCTGCTTGATACTCCATCTTCAGAACTCCGTTAGGTGCCCTCGTCATATCAGGGCAAGCAGATAATACAGTATTCCTCTGAATCAGCTCATCCAGTTGCTCTGCACTAAACACAAGCTTATTCTCATTCAATACAAAAGCATGAAGGGTTAATTTGTGGCAAGTCAAATAGTGACGGCGCATACTACGTATAAATTTGACTACGGAATCACAACCTTGCACCATGCACGGGTAGGCTTCACGTTGACAACGATCTTGGCACATCTGCAAGGCCTCCTCATGGGAACGGAATACCATATCTTCAAACCTTCTGGATTTCTTTTCAGTTGACACATTTTCACCGTCATCTTCATCTTGCTCTTCACTAGTTTCTTCAGCCTTAACATCTTCAGGAGACTTTGGGCAGTGTCTTAGAGATTGCCTGACGGGTAGCTTGGTTGCATCTTTCTGTGGCGTAGATGTGATGATCAGCTTCTTTTGGCATCCAGTGGCTGACGTGTCCTTGTGAGTATTCTGGAGACGTAATACGAGTGAATCATAATAATTGAGGTGGCTAGAGAGTACATGTTTTTTCAGACTACGGCTTTGGGTGAACACTTGTGTACAGCCGTCATACTTGCAGCACAAGGTCGCCTGGTAAGGATGATCACTTTTTCTGTGACGCTTTAGACTACTGGTCGCCTGGTTAGGATGATCACTTTTTCTGTGACGCTTTAAGCTACTGGTCGCCTGGTTAGGATGCTCACTCTCTGTGTGTCGCACCAAGCTACTGTTCAGGAGGTAAGAAGCATTACAGTTGGCGTAGCTGCACCTAAACTTCTGTAAAGCTGGGTCTTCTGAAAGCACGGAAGGATGTCTCATCACCTGCGAATGAATCTTCTTCTGGTGGCGATGAAGACTGGAGGCGTGGGAGAAAATAACCCCACAGTCCTTGTGCTTGCACATATAAATGCCGCCCTTGCCTCTTCGCATGCTTCCGTCTTCACTTTCCTCCTCTTCGAAGTGATCCTGCACAGAAGATGGAGCATGACTGCATTTCTTACGCTTATCTCCAGATTTAGCAAATTGTACAATATTTTGTCGCATTATTTTCTTTTTTTGGTACTTCTGCTGCCAGGAGGGGTGTTGCCAGGTGGGGGTCTGAGATTTTTGTGTAAAGGAGGTTGTTTGCTTGGTGCGTTCTGGGGGCTGTGTAAAGGAGACTGTTGGCTTGGTGGGTTCTGGGGGTTGTTTTATGGAGACTGTTGGCTTGGTGGGTTCTGGGGGTTGTGTTATGGAGACTGTTGGCTTGGTGGGTTCTGGGGGTTTACCCTCAACCCGCTTTTTAGACCAACAGCTCATTTGCTCCACAACTGCCTCGCTAAGTCTATGCGTGTGAAGATAATGAAATCTCAAGTCCGTCTTCTCTCTATGGCATTTGAAGCAGAGGTGACACTTAAATGGCTTAAATGTCAGTGATTTGAGGATCTTCATTCCTTTCGCCTTCTTCTCTGAGAATTGATGCTTGTTCATGTAGTGGCGCATTAGGGTTGTGCTGGTCACACTTCTAAAGTTGCAATCATTAAGCTCACAGAAGTATGGTTTAGTAGAGGCTTGTAAAACAAAGGGGCTGACCTGGTCTGCATCTAAGTGTTGCTCTGAGGGTAGACTGTGGGCTACTGATGGTTCAGTGTTTGATGTCAGTTTCACCCTCTTGCCAACAGCGGGTTGCGCTCTCTTTTGCAAAAACACAACTGGGGACCTGGTACCAAGACCCTGATGGCAGGATATCTTTGATGTGGATCCTGAGATTGGATGGAAGGGCTCACAAAATCCATTTGTAGAGCTGGAGAGAGTCAGACTAAGCTGGCTAAGCCCAATCAAAATCTCTCTCAAAGGGTCATTGTCCAGGCTTGAGGGAGATGTTGCTGTGTTCTTAATAGAAGGACAAGCATTTTCCTGGCTCGACCCCTTCATTAGCAGACAAGCTGCAAGTTCATGTTTGTTCTTGTCATCGTTGTTCTTCTCTGTTTTTATCTTTAGACCTTTCGATTTCAAGTCCTTCTCTTTGACAAGATTTTTGCGTTCCTTATTCTCAGACTTGAAATGTTCTGGATGAACACACCTTAGGTGCTGGTGGACATCTCTAGCTTTGGAGAAGGTCAATCCACACCTCTCGAAACCACAAGTGAACTTTTTTCCATCAAAGCACACAGCAACAGATGCCATTGTGCCCTTGGGCTCCTTGCAACTCTGTGAGGAGGCACTGCATGTGGAGAAAGTAGCATTGCTTTCCCCGTTGACTACCTCCTCCAGTACAGTCTTTATGTCACACGACTTTTTGGGGATGGTTAGCTCCTCTGTTATGGAGTCAAGATGTTTTATTTTGGCCTTCCTCTGTGCCTCAAAGTCTTCCTCAGAGAAGGTAATGCCGTGTGTGGCTAAATGACGGCCAAATTCCTTTTTAGAAAAGTAGAACTTCTTGCAATCAAGGCTAGTGCAGCTGTATGCTGCATCACGAAAGTGCTGTGCTTCATGGTGGTATACCTGCCCCAAGTCACAGAAAGAAAGACTACAGCCTTTGAGCTCACACTGGTAGCTAAGTTGAAAGCCATGGCTCTGCTTATGTGTAACAAGCTCATTGGAGGTGCTGAAACGAGCACCACAATCTGTGACCATACACATGTAAGGCAGGTCACCGTAGTGCACACGTCGATGCCTGCGGTGGTGATAGGCAGACATGAAGTGGCGCCGACAGTAAGTGCACTTTTCCCTACGGTCTCTCATTTCACAATAATGTTTCACGTTCTCGTCGCTAACATGGTCTTCTGATTTAAGGTGCACACCCAGGTACTTGGAATGCTTAAAAGTCTTTGTACAGTGAGTAGCAGGGCATGTGTATATGTCACGATTCTGCAATTCAAAATGAACATTAATGTATTCAATTGTAATGTTATCCTCATGACCAGGCTTCCTGGGTGCAGATGAAGCTTGCTCTAAAATGTGCTCCAGAACATCAGGATCATGTGTGGACTGGTAGTACAGCATTAAGGATGGGTCAAGGGCAATCTCACCAGGCTCCAAGTCATCCAAGTCGTCCTCCTCCATTTCCTTATCCAAATCAACCCTCTTTTTGTCCTTTTTCTTCTGTCGAGTGCTTCTGGATGGCATCTGAAGGTGTAGTTTGGTGTGTGGAATAAAATCCTTTCTGCTCTTAAACTTCTTCAGGCAGACAGGGCAGGTGGAAACACCGTTTTCTTCATGCCTCTTAGAGTGAAGAAGGATTCGAGTCTCAGTAACAGATTTCTTACAAATCTTGCAGAAGAACTTGTATTTCTTCTGCAGTGAACCCTGCTCTGAGGTACCCTCAGCATCTGGCTTTGAAGGTGGTTTACTGTCCCGGTCATTTTCTTCATCTTTCTCATGACCATCAATGCTTCCACTTGTCCCATTTACGCATTCTTTTGGCATATCAACAAATCCCCTCTCCACCTCCTCCTTTACATCCTGCTCAAGACTAACCTCTTCCTGCCCCCTCCCTTTCTCCTCTTCCTCCTCCGGCTCAGGTTCAAGCCCCAGCAGCATGATGCACTGATGCTTGAGTGTCTTCCAGTCCCAGAATTCAGGGTCAAAAGGCCAGTGGGCTTTAAGTGCCAGGAGCAGTTCACACCGCAGCGAGTTGGGGATAATGGCATTTTCCTGGTCATACTTCTGATCGGGCCGCAGATAGAGCTCTTGTAGGGTGCTGAAGGCCACATGAGAGAGGCCTAAGAGAAACTCTGTCAGCTGGCAGGCCCGCAACACCTCAAGATCGTCTGGTAGGAGGCAGGATACAGTCTTGCACACAGATATCCTTGTTTCGGTCTCCTCTTGCTTTGGGAGCTGTAGTGCTTTAACACATAACTCCACAGATGAAGCCAGACCCAGCTCATCTGCCTGTAGAATAAACATGAGATCGTTTTTTCCAATGGTGTGACAGTGGCCTACAATTCAAAGTAACTGCCCAGTGAAAATTTTACCTTAATTTTTTTTTATTCTGTTGAGTCATATCCAAATGTTGTTGACTCGTCATATACTCGTGACCAATGTATACATTTTTTTTTTTAACACACTTCAAAAACCCCACCTCAAACTTATCTCAAACAGACTTTTTCAAAGATGCTGCTATTTCCTCAGAACATGTCATCTCACTGAGGATTGAGCTGGCCAATTAGCGGTTTACTTACACTAATATTTAATGTCCAGTATAGACGGGTTGGCTGACAACGTCATGAAAATGACGCGTGCATTGATGTCTAGCAACAATGACAAATCTTCCTTGTGAGAAATTGCAGACGGCTCATTTCAGCATGTATCTTGTATTGATACATGTCTTGTTTTGACTGATGTCATGTCTATGCTAATATGGCTCAAACTCACTAGCTAACCAACAACAATTGTAACGATGTATTTCAGAGACAATAAGTGCTCATTGAGCAAATGTATTTGTGTTCATTAAACATTGAGACTAATTATATAGTTTACATGTCGTCAACAGTGTCAGCCAACCCGTCCGTTTTACCCCATAGTTGCGCACACGTTGTTTTTGTTGCTGAACAACCAACCCGTCTTTACACCCACACCATTCTGTTGTTGTTGCTGAACAACCAACCCGTCTTTACACCCACACCATTCTGTTTTGGGGTATGCCGACATCATTCCAACACAGAAAAGTTGCTTTTTAACATACTTAATTACATTTTTTTTTAAAGTAAAACAATTTCACTCATATTGTAAATAATTATAGGTCATATTTCATAGAAATCTGGAAACACTGGGCAGTTACTTTACATTTTGGGCAATTGTAACTGATATTTAACTAAAATAAGTTAAAACTTTATATTGCAATGACAAATCAAAATCAGAGGTAGAAAAGTCTATTCTCCTACCTCTGTCCGGATGACACGCACAAGGAAGAGCAGATGGTAGACAGTCTTAGCAATTGCACCTAGCTGCAAGCAACGCTCCAGCAGTGATTCCAAAGATGGGTCGATCCTTCTCTGCAGCTTACTCCACAGCAGTGTGAGCTCCCTAAAAAAGACAGAAAAGATGAAATAGCATAGAAAAATATAAAATTGGAACAAGACCCAAAAACACACACCAGTGCAGAAATAAGAATTTAAATTTATCCATATGCGTTGCAAAACTCTTGACATTGACCACTGAAAACTGACCAGGAACAGTACAGACTCTGCTGCTGCAGCTGTTGAGTTAGGAAGGTAGTACACAGGATGAAGGCCGTGTTATCCTCCCCCTCGGTCTCCAAATTGCATGTAATATCCAGCACATCCTTACAGTCCAGTCTGGATATCTGTGGGATAAATAAATAAAAGGCCAAGTCGGTGGCCTTCAGAAAGTATACACACCCCCTGACTTTTTCCACATTTTGTTGTTACAACCTGAATTTTAAATTGAGATGTGTCACTGGCCTACAAGCAATACCCCATAATGTCAAAGTGGAATTATGTTCCTAGACATTTTAACTAATTCATTAAAAACGAAACGCTGAAATGTCTCGAGTTAATACGTTTCCAACCCCTAAATAAGTTCAGGAGTAAAAATGTGCTTAACAAGTCACCTAAGTTGCATGGACTCACTCTGTGTGCAATGATAATGTATAACATGATTTTTGAATGACTACATCACCCCACACATACAACTATATGTAAAATCTCTAAGCAAGCAGTGAATTTTAAACAGATTCAACCAAAGACCAGAGGTTTTCCAATGCCCCACAAAGGGCACCTATTGGTAGATAAAAAAAAACAGACATAGAATATCCCTTTGAGCAGGGTGACATTAATTACTGCAAATATTGTACAATCCAGGTGTGCAAAGCTCTCAAAACTTATTCTGGATTGGTGTTCCTTCCACGGGACAGTTGAGCTAACATTAGCTAATGCGATTAGCATGAGGTTGTAAGTAACAAGAACATTTCCCAGGACATAGACATATCTGATATTAGCAGAAAGCTTAAAATCTTGTTAATCTAACTGTACTGTCGAATTTACAGTAGCTATTACAGTGAAAAAATACCACGCTATTGTTTGAGGAGAGTGCACAATTTTGAAAATGAAAAGTTATTCATAAACAAATTAGGCACATTTGGACAACATTTTGAACAGAAATGTAATGGTTAATTGGATGAGTCTAAAACTGTGCATGTACACTGCTACCATCTAGTGGCCAAAATCTAAATTGCACCTGGGCTGGAACAATAAAATATGTTTTTTTCTCTTGCATTTCAAAGATGGTACAAAAAAAAAAAAAAGAATGGTTGGTATTTTTCTTTGTATTATCTTTTTACCAGATCTAATGTGTTATATTCTCCTACATTCCTTTCACATTTCCACAAACTTCAACGTGTTTCCTTTCAAATGGTACCAAGAACATGCATATCTTTGCTTCACAGCCTGAGCTACAGGCAGTTAGATTTGGGTATGCCATTTTAGGTGAAATAAAAAAAAAAAAAAAAAGGAGCGGATCCTTAAGAAACTTACCCAGAAAGACACAGCTCTAAATCGCTGCCAAAGTTGATTCTAACATGTATTGACTCAGGGGTGTGAGATATTGCTGCAATTAATTTGTAAAATGTTGTAAAATCATGTTTCAATATGTAATTATGGGGTATTGTGTCTAAATATATTGAATCCATTTTGAATTCAGGCAGTAACAACAAAATGTGGAATAAGTCAAGAGGTATGAATACTTTCTGAAAACACCAACTACAGTATTCTGGAAAATATCACTTACATTTTAAGGGCAAAGGAGTTCAAACGAACAACACTGTCAAATTCACTAAGCCATCACATTTATTTTCTTACATAACAGCATTCTCTGAAAGCAATTTAAATAGCAGTATGAATAATAATGCAACTGAGCTGAGCTCAACAACACACTGACAGACCTCCATGATGGCCTCCTCGCCCGGCAGCAGTTGGCAGAGGAGAGAGACATAGGTCTGGCGGAAGGTGGTTTGGTTGGAGACAAGATGGCATTCAGCACAGGCCTTAGCCAGTACCACAGCCTTCGCCACCTCCCCCACTTTCTCCAGGTGTTTAACCCGCATCTCCATGAAGCCCTCCCCCTCCAAGGAGATGTACGCGTCAACTACAGGAACATGACAAAGCAACAGATGCTACTTGATTGGCTGACTGGAATCATAGTAAAATACATCAAATAGACAAGATGAGGTTTATTACAGTCACTGCTACTTTATTATTGCACTGTTGACAATAGAGTAAGGTTGTGATACTGACCTTCCTCTGCGGTTGTGGGATGACCGGTGAGAAGGGCGCTTAGGACAGGGTTACTCCACGCTCCACCCTCCCCTGTGATTTGGAGTAGGGCTTGTAGATCTATGCTCCCATACTCCAACAAGGCATCATGGGCAACCTGCAAAACCGGCAAGAGCACACAAGGGGGTTTTGCCACAACTGTCAGGTGAGGCAACAGTGACAGCATGGTAAAGTAATAGGGCTGTGACGATACCAGTATTGCAATGTTTTTTTTCCACAGCAAAAAATGAAAACACGAAGCAGACCAAACTCTTTGGTATTTTAAAAACATGCAGTTTATAAAATATTGTACGCTATAGCTTGGAAAATAAATGTGACTCTGGATGACAACATGTTTGTTTCTAACACTAGGGACGTTTTTCAAAGAAGTTATAATCCGCTGTGTGTTTTATTTCCTTGCCACAATACTAATGAGTATCGCAATACTGGTATTGTACCGGCCCTATAAAGTATTGTAATGTAGGACATGTCCTCACTATATCAAGATTTGGATTGGAAATTTAAAAAAAATCCCTACTGCAACTTCTCTCAATTCCCCCTGCTAATGTGTTGTCATGCTTCCACTCCCTTCTTCCAGAACACATTTACTTTCAATGTAAAACATTTACTCAAACCCCTCTAGTGGATTCCCAATTTCCTATCAAACAGGCCCCAGGTGGTCAAGAACCACAGCACGTTATCAGACAGCACCAGTGTATAACGTAGTATTCTCCAGGGAACATTGCTTGGGCCACTGCCATTCATCAACAACAAAGCATGTCAATAGTACCCCCAAGCGAAAGTAAATAAACCTCTCTTTATACTGCATCCACTTCTCTATAGTTCAATCAGTCGATCAATCATAATTTTTTCTTCCATCTTCTCTCTCATTAGCTACTATTTCTTAACATCTCACAGCCCATCCTTTACCTGAACAGAGCGGTGAAATTGAACCCAGGCCTCATAAGGGATTTCGTTTTCAGGCACAGATAGCAACAGTTCAAAACAGCTCCTGGAAGCAAAATAACAGAGACAACGAAGGACAACTTGTGAAACTTCATGACACAACGTTATCTATTTCTAACATGCAGCACAAAGAAAAAAACAATGAAGCCATGTCAACAACAAAAGAAGGCTATGCATTGGAGCACACAGTAGAAAGGGTGGTGATCACTCTGCTTTCAAAATAATAATCTAGGTACAACCCTAACAGTGTAAAGCACTTCGTTACTGAGTTGACTCACAGTGCTAGTCTCTTCAATACCAGGGCAACTGTGTCAGAGTCTGCAGTGAGATGTGGCCTTGCAGCAGCAAAGCAGTTGATGGCCAGGCAGTAGACCTCCAAGAGAGGAAGACCATGTTCCACAGAATTCCTGCTCCCAGCATAGTCCATCAGTGCCTGCAAAGACAGTCATGGATTAGTCAAAAACACTTTCAATGACAACAAAAAAACAGGCAGTTGGGTTGTGGTTATTAAAAAATATGTTTTCTTTGCACTTTCACTTTCATTAGGATTAAGACAACTAACAGCCATCTTATTTACTGGAAAACACCCTAAATGCCAAAGACATTGTGTTGATAGCAGGCAGGGCAGGCACCATATGTCACTGTTAATTAGTCTTCCTGTGAGGTGTGGCAAGGCTCATTGAGGAAAGAGGCTACAGTGTTTCCCCCAGGATTTATTTTATTCTCCCTCCTAAATTGCATGGAATTTGTTGTTTCAGTTTCTTACAAAAGGCCCATTACTTTTTGTCCAAAGTGATGAGTCTTGCTCTTACGCCATCTATGTGTAGAAAAGTAAATCTAAAAAAATATTTAAAAAATGTGTATATAAATATATATTTGAATTGTCATGTCGGGTGTGGGGTACCTGTCTGATTGGTCCCAGCTTGCACTCTCTCTTTACCTTGATTGGGCCTGGGGGAGCAGCCTACGTATTTGACAGCTCTAAGACAAGGTGTACCTAGAGAGCTGTGGACCCCCAGTTTGTCACGTCAACATTTCCCCAAAGCCTCTCTTGCCAAGAGTCCTCAGTGCGCACTTCCCTACCACCATTACAGTGGGTTGGCTAAATTTAACCTCCATCTAGGGTAAATATGAGAGTCGCTCCTCCAGAGAATAAGCTCCCGCCTGGGTATATCTAACACCCAATTAACTTCCAATTAATGGTTAGCAGCTATAATTAACCCAGTTTAGGGTTTTTGGAAAAAAGGTAAATGGGAAATCTGCAGTTCAAACAATAAAGTAATCTCCACACCACTGATTCTGTAAACAGCTGAGGGATAGGGCTGGAGAAAAGTAAGCACTATGAAATTCATAGACAGAGCTATAGATGCAAGGAACATCAATAATATCAGCATAGTTTTAACCATGTTAAAGTTATACAGTGTATGTTTAAAATTACATTGTTTACAAATACATTAGTTTAGAAAAAGCCTATAAAAACAATCAAGACAGTTAAACTAAGATTGAGGCATTTAAAAACCATATTCAAGAATGAATGGCTATATCATGAATTTAAAAGTTAAAAAAAAGGGGATGTAGCAATCTGATTGTCCCTTTAAATTCTCAACTTTACGAAAGTAGATAAAACACCATAGCAAACTGATACTACAGAACAGTCTGTTAAAAACAAAAACGTCTTCATTTTCAAATTATTTATACTTGAATATTGATTTTGACAAGTGTTAACGTTACTTAGCGTTAAAAACAAAATGAACGTGGATGAACCACGTTGTTGCCATCAACTACCGAGAAAGCATGTTTTTGTAGAGTGAGGGTCAAATAAACTCCTTAACTCGACAATAAAACAAGTAAGGTTGAAGTTAACAAATAAAATGGCTAATAAATACACTAACTAGGTTAATTGATAAGTAGGCTGACGAAAAACATTTGCACTGCAGGCCTTTTTACATGCATGCCTGCAAGTGCCTGAAACAAAACGTGAAACACCCCGCCCCGCTTACTTTAAATATTCTAAACGTTGCAAATAGCAGCACGATAAACTAGTTAACTACTAGTTTGTACAGACTGGATATTGTACAAAAATATTTTGCATGCCTAGTTGTCGTCCTGGACCACTGCATCCGTCTCTCTCTCGGACAAGCTTGCACAACAACCATGACAACATTGGTTGCTAACGGTAGTTAGCTGGCTAACTAGTAGGTAGCCCAACTGATGATAGCATGGCTATGTTTTGCACATCATTGGTGGTTAGGTCATGCAGTTATGGTATACTTTACTGGGATCGTTTATTGTGCATTAGATGCATATTGTTCTCTTATCCTGATCAAAATGTTCCAGCTAGCAGCTAAAGGCCATATTGGCGCTGGCGCACACACAGCCAACAGCGCTAGCTAGCTAGTTTAGCTATGCGAAAAAACATTGCTTTTCCTTTGAGTTTTGCATGCACGCACGCTAGCTACCTGGCAGAAGTTGTCGCAATATTCGGTGGATGATATTTCCGAAATGTCTTGTTGCCTGAGCGTTGCTTCAAGCGCTCTCAAGGTGGTGAGCAAGCATTCCATGGCGACGAGAGTGTCCTCGGCAGTGTTGGAAGGCCGATTACTCCAGTCGGGCTCTGGTTCAACATCACTATCCGCCATCTTCAGTCCCCGCCACCGCGCGTATGCATCCCCTTCATGTGACGCGCGTGCACCAGCGTGCGCTCATCACTTCTTCGTGTTGTTTTCCGACAGACTAGACGCTTTGTGGCGTATTGCTGCGTTTTTCAGGTCGGAGTGCAAATTGCAGATTTTGTTCACAAAAAAGGGAAATTTGGAATTTTTGTTTTTTGCAGCCCCATCTAACCCTGCAAATACGTCACTATCCCCAACAAAACCACCACTTTGTTCCTAACAGATCCACCAGGCAGTTCACTAATTGGTCACACCTGATCTTATTGGGTGTTTGTTTCCTTTGAAATGGGGTCTGTTTGAATCGCAAAAATGTACCACTTTGCTTGGCATGCTAGCTCCATCCTGGTGGCGCAGTGGGCTAATTTCATGGCTAGAGAACAGAAGACTCTAGGTTTGAATCTCACTGATGCTGTGCCACAATAAAAAAGGAGTTGTCTTTGTGTGATTACTGCCAAAGCAAATTAATTTCCATGTGTACTTGGAGTTTTAACAGTTTTATTAAAAGTCTTTATTGAAATATGTTCTAATAATGTTAATAAAACCACCTAGGAAAGCTTTCAGGGAACCATAGTAAAATGTTATTAGTGGCCACTGGCCAGCACACCTGAACACACTTAACATGATAGAGGACAGAGTTTTGCTGATGCTGAAGAATGGAATGTATGTTTTTAAAATAATATTCTTACTAAAGTGCTTGTGTTTTTTGAAGATGTTCTGAGAATGGATTTGAAAAATACTAAGGGTCTGTTCTGGGAGGACCATGCAGAACGGGCACCAGTAGAGAGCTCTAGGTGTCATTGGATAAGGTTCAGCCACCACAGGTCTGCCCGGCAAGAACAAGTCAAAGAAATCTTCAAACAGGTTTATTCAGATAATGTGGTTCACCACACCAAACTCCTTGTACTGACTACTCAAAAAGAATGTATGAGTGTAAAAGTGGTTCTATGGAAAGATAAGTAAATAACTGTGAGTAACAGCTTACATACAATATACAGGCCCAGTGTACTGTGGAGGTATATCTGATAGTATCTAGAATACACTATCAGATTCATGTTCATTAATTGTTTATGGTTCAAGCATGGGAAACAGTGTTTAAACCCTTTACAATGAAGATCTGTGAAGTTATTTTGATTTTTACGAATTATCTTTGAAAGACAGGGTCCTGAAAAGACTTAAGTTGCAAAGTAACTAAAAACTAGTAAGTAGTTGCAAAGTTGCTGATTAGCTAAAATGCTAAAGTTATCCGTGATGAGACTTTAAAAAAATGTAGTGTCCTTCCATATGGTTATTTTCTGTCCCTGAAGTAGTATAGGTTGTCACTGGTACCAAGAACTTCCCTACATCCTGTGTTGCTAACAGCAGGCGCCCAATCTCACTCACATGTAGCCGCGCTGTCAGCACACAAGGCAATTTACAGAAGCAATCTCATCACCATTTATCACAAATCTTTTCTTTATATTCACGTTTGTTTTATATTGACAGGACTGGAGGTCTGGCATTATGAGAGAGATGGGAATTTCAGCAAATTGATGGAAATTATGTCCTGTTAAGTTTGTCTCTCTGTTTGGAATGGAGATATTCCCATTAGGGGTCCTTGGAATCGTGACTTCTCATTGGCATTGTGAACTCTAGACTCGTCCTTATTATACGTATGAACATTGCTGTTTATTGTCCTTATTTCTCAATGGGGCGGAATGGCTCAGCTATAGGCTACTGTATGCCCAATATTCACAACATCAACAGATCTGTTCAGTAGCTCTATGCCACAACCACTTCAGAGCTGAAGTGCAGTGAAGGGTAATTTTTAAATACAGGAAATACATGGTATCTACTGTAACAGTAAGGGAAATCCAACACTGCTTGACTGCTTTGTATCGAAAACTATGTCGGTCTGTGCAATTATTTGTCCTCAATGGGAATTTTCTAGTTGGTAGAAATTGGTTGTTCTTGAATTGCGGTGGCATTTGGGCATGGCATTTTGGGAAAAATATTTAAAAAATTCTCATTTTCTTTATTTAAATGTATTTGGTTACATCTTCCCATTCTACATCAAATAATATGGCATCTTAATGACTTTAAATAATGTTTACCATTATGATAACATTGTGCCACCAGTAGGTGTAACACGAATGATGCAACACCTGAGAAATGTTTGATTAAGGTTTTTCTTAAATGATGCTGAAATCCTAAACACTTTAAAAATAATTTACTGAATTGATATGAATAATTTTGCTCACTATGTAATTTCTGTTCATTTAAAATGGACTAACACCAAGTGACACCAAATTGTCAATGGAATCCTCAAATGTATGACCTGTATTAAAAGGGTGTAATTAGCTAATCTTTTCAATATAGACTCCTTCCCCCTGTTGTCACAACCTGATCTGTTTCACCGGTCTTTGTTCATTGTCTCCACCCCCCTCCAGGTGACGCCCATCTTCCCCATCATTCCCTGTGTATTTATACCTGTGTTCTGTTTGTCTGTTGTCAGTTCATCTTGTTTGTCAAGTCAACCAGCATTTTTGTGTCTCAGCTCCTGCTTTTCCCAGTCTCTCTTTTTCTCACCCTCCTGTATCTTTGCCCCACCTCTGGATTATTGACCTCTGCCTGCCTACCGTTGTGGTAGTGTAGTAATAAAATAAGACACATGGATAAAAATATGGAGACATAGGACAGCTGAACATTAAAGTAATGGACTACATGTTTACATTGATTATGAGACTGTGGTAATGGAAATTTCCTAAGGGACGTTCTGGCTCTTGTATTTTCTCCATTGTGCTGACAGACTGACTAGACATGTCAGTTCCTGGGCACTTAGACCCACTAGACATATAGTCTGACCAGTCCATTATGTACACACATGTCAGAAAGATAGGCGCTTAAAGAAATTGGACACTAAACACATAGTCTGCTGATTCTTTAAAGAGATACACATGTCAGAGAAATATGTGTTTAGGGCACTTAGACCCACTAGACATATAGTCTGACCAGTCCATTATGTACATACATGTCAGACACATAGGCTTAAAGAAAGTTGAGACACTGGGATAGAGGGTCTGGCCACCATGATAAACTGATTGAAAGCAGATGGTGGTGAATGACTTCATCGGGGATGAGCATAATATTATATGGGTATAAATATAAAGGACTGGACTTCGGAGGAGTGTGTGTTCCGCGGACATTCCAAATTGCAATACAATTGTAATAAAAACATTTATTTGAGTTTTACAAAAGTTCTTGTAAGAGTTATATTTGAAGTGATTTTCCACGACAGAACTTGGCGAGCTTGGCCAGGAGTGACAGGGACGGGGACGTTCTTGGCTGATGACGGGTTCTTTGGACAGTCTGACAAACAAGGGTGGCCGCCCAACTATAATAAGGTAAGCAAGTTCTTACAATAGTTGAAATGTTTGTGTAGATTGCTTCAGAGTTCCTGTCTCAGCGCGAGGAATGTCATGTAGGTCTCTCTCTCAAATTTCCTAAAAACGATAAAAACGAAAGAGCTTTTGAATTCAAATAAATGTGCATGCATGTGTGAATTTGGGTTTTGTATGAATGCGCATGTCTAGAGATTGAGTGAACTGGAACTGTGAACTTCGCTTGTGTTGGGTGTTTGGCTGGGGGGAGCGGGCATTTGTTCTGGTTGGACTGCTCGAGACGGGCTCATGTGTCTGGTTTGATTGGGGGAGTTGTTCCGTCTGATTCTGCTTGGCCGGGTTCGACCGTATCAGGATCTGTTTTGGGATGTGCGTAAACACACCTCAGTCAACCTGAGCGGGCGACTCGTGTCGAGTGTGTGTGATTCGGACTGCCCCTCTCGTCGGACCATTCATTTTGAGCAGCCTTGTGTGGGCTGATCAGCGCGACTGTTTGTACTCTCTAGTTGAGCGGCTGGGCTCAGGCGCAGGGCTACAACTGGCAGTTTATACGATTAAAAGCATAAATCAGTAGATAAATAATAGGTAGAAAATCCTGTGATACCTCTTCAATAAAATTAGTAGAAGGAATGCTTGGACAGGTTACTTATGAATAACGGCTCTAAAGATAACAGAGAACTGAATAAATAAGTAATTAGGAATTCACGATACCGCTCTTTAAAAAAGGAACATTTTTAAGGAGGTCTGATTGGGTGGGATATTTACAGCAGAATAGTCTGTGGGTGAATATTTAGTAAATAAATACTTCATGGCTACCGCCCCAGAATGGGGGACTGAACGGATGAATATTTAGAAGGCAGAAAGAACGTTAGCCCGATTGTGCGGCGTTCAACTGCAAAAGTAGCTTATAAATATTAGGTTGTAGGAAGAACGTTAGCCCGATTGTGCGGCGTTCAACTGCAAAAGTAGCTTATAAATATTAGGTTGTAGGAAAAACGTTTGCCCGATTGTGCGGCGTTCAACTGCAAAAGTAGTTAATAAGGTCAAAACATAAATCAGTAGTTAACAAAAATATTTAATGGTTAACGCTCTGAAAGGAGGACTGTACGGATGAATATTTAGAACGTTTGCCCGATTGTGCGGCGTTCAAATGCAAAAGAAATCCTGCGAATAAAAAACCGCTCTGTCTAGCTAACAGGGTTTTGTAATTCAGTAGGTCACGCCACAATACTACTCGAACGAAAGAAGAAAAGATCAGTATTGGGGGTTTGGGTAGGATATGAAGACAAGCTGATCCGATTAGACAGTAGTCTCTCGTCATATCGTAGAAATCCAATTAGCCTAGGCTTATGTTGAAGAAAGGGATTAAGTCAATAAAGACAGACTGCAAGTTGTTTTTAGGTGAAAACAAAGTGATTGAATGAACGAATGGAAAAATAAACGAATGTATGAAAATACTGTAAGAGAATGAGTGGATCTATGTAGACAGAACATAAGGAAAGACAGGCTGTGTGTGTGTAGGCAAACGTCCAGAAGAGGGAGCGCGCAGCCTTCCTGTGACAGAGTAGAAGGTTGAGGAAGGGTGCCTCTAACTACTTAGATAGAGGGAGCTGAATTAAGAAACGTCGAAGTAAAATAAGTTGTAAATCAAGGATAAAAACACAGATGTGACAAAGTAATAAGCGATCATAGTAGAATACTAAAAAAGGTGTCAAAACAAATAATAAATAAAAATACTTAAAAAGGCGTTAACCGAATATTATAAATACGGTTAGTACATTGAGTAACAAAAGAGAAAACAGAATCGCCGATAAATTGAAAGTATACTATAAAGTTAAAAACGAATCTAGGTAGGTTAAGATAAATAGTGGAATCCAGGACATAAAGAATTCACGTACGGTGAAACAGGCCATAAATCACTCTGTGTCTACAGAAGTTACAGTCTAAAAATAGCCTGAAGAGCAGAGAGGGGTGCAAAATCGAGTGGCCAGAATATAAAGGGGAGGCTTGACTCACTAATCAATTGAATATAGAATCAACCAATAAGGAACATGAAGTAGAGGTAAGAAAGTATAAACAATATAAATAAATAAAGGTAAAGATAAGGTATTAAAAAGAAATCATAAAAATTGATTAGAACTATAATAAAATGAATAGAACACCAGTAGAGATCTTAGGGGCAAGGCATCCCTTGAGTAAAAAAGAAATAATAAAAACTTCAATGAAATGGGAAAAACGCACAAGAAAACTAAGTACCAAATGGCCAGCGGTGGGAACATTGGATGTCTCTGTGTGTGAGGAAATGGAGACACTAATAAAGAACCACAAACCAAATGACAAGAAACAAAAAAGAAGAAATAAACGAGAAAGAGAGAATGAAATACTAAAAATGTTCAAAGAAGAAGGATCTGGTTTGTTGAAAAGCATGAAAACGGCAAGAGAAATGCTGAAGAAAGATGACAAAACAATGAAAAAGAAAAAAGAATGGATGTCTAACCCCCCACCTTATTTCAATGGACAATTTCCAATGATAAAGGGTCATTTGGATATACAAGGCGACATAGAAGTAACAGAAGGAGAAGAAAGGGAGGAGTCTGAAGCAGCATGTGCATCATCTTATTCAACAGAAAAGGACCAGAAAAAGACTACAAAAGAGTCTAGGATTGAGGGAGATGGCTTTAATTGTTATGGGGGTTTAAGAAAGGCTCTGGCAGCATTAGAAACAGCAAGAGTAGATAAGGAGTTATCGGAAGAAGAAGAGGAATATAGTGACAGACACTATAGGGACGGACTAGAAGAAGAGGGTCAATTACTTGGACAAAAAATAGATAAGGAATTGGAACTATTAAAGTCAAAACTAGAAGAAAGTAAGAGAAGACTAAAAAAACAAGAAAAAGCTCGGGCCCGCAGCACAAATAAGGACATAACTGATGATTTGTCTGAAGACTACCCCAGGGCTCGTAGAGAAGGGTCAAGAAAAGAATCTGGCTTTTATGGAAAACAATGTCCGATTCTGATAAAAGGCGATCAGGGACATTATACGCCATGGGCTACACAGGATTTAGAAGGTTTGGTTGTTCGTCTGCCAGATTTACATGAGGGGGCAGGTAAATGGATCAGAACCTTTGAAGAACATACAGTGGGGAAATTGCTGGCGGTGGGGGACATAAGGGCACTACTGGCCAGGGTGACGAGTATGCATACTATGGGAGAGATCATGCAGGACGGTGGCATCGATGGTGCAGGTGGGGGAGTGATAAATGATGGATTACTGTTCGACAGATACAGACCAGCCATCTGGCGTGCTTTAAGAGAAACATATCCAACAAAAGTGGATCCCAAAGCACTAAGAGGTGAAGATATCGGAGCCACAGAAAACCCAGCTACCTACCTACATGGACAGTTGAAAAGGTGGAGGATGGAAACAGAGCAAGACCCTGAGGGCAATGAACTAATGACAACTATGTTCCGAAATTCAATAATAGAAGCCATGCCCCAGCCAGTAAAGAGCAGGCTGGAGGATGTGGTGGGACTCACATCAAAACCCTACAGGGAATTCTGTGACTACGTGGTCCATGCAGTAGAGAAACACAGAAAAGATGAACAGAGACAGATGGATCAAGGAAAAGACATTCAGAGAAAACTGATCCAGCTGCAGTTGGATGAACTAACCAACAAAGGGAAGAAGAAAGTCCAGGCTGTCGTCACTACCCCTGGGCCAAAGATGGGAACAATGGCTGCTGATTCCCCAGGAGAGCCACAGCTGTTCGGCCCTGGGCAGGCCCAAGTGTCAACTGCACCGCCAGTAGTAAATGTGTACACACAGCCCCCGATTTGGAATGGGGGGAAAAAACAACAGAAAACTGTACAATTTGATAAAGGCAAGGGATCTGTAGACTCTCGAGGGCCACCTGGCACCTGTTGGGGATGTAGGAAAACAGGACACAACAGGCGAGAGTGCCCTACACGCCCATGGCAGAATCGGACTGAGGGAAATAGAAATAGTAGATCGCCACCGACGAATAATGCCCCAAACTTCCAACAAAATCAGAATAGTTGGAATCAAAATAACGACTGGCGGGGCAACCCTAGCCAACCTTCAGGTCCTGTGAACACATGGTCAGGGCCTAATCAACAAAACTAGGGATGCCCAGGGAATCCCAAAGGGGAGGGTCAGTTTCCAATAATAACAACAAGGGCTGATCAAGAACCTATACTGCAGGTTCAAATAGAAAACAGAGGTACACCCATGATGATAGATACTGGAGCTACTTACACATGTGTGAGTCCAAATTATGCCTCTCATCTCCCCATGTCTGGTAAATATGCCAAAACAATAGGATTCTCGGGAAATACGCAGTTAATTCCAATGACCGCTCCAGTTCGGCTAACGACTGATGGTAAATCAGTCACAATTCCAATTTTAGTGTCAGATCAAACACCAGTTAATCTATTAGGAAGAGACGCACTATGCAAGATGGGCCTACAAATTAAATGTTCTCCTGATGGAGTAATAATTGAAAAAACAGGATTACAATTACCGGTGATGGGTACAGAAGGAACAGCTAATGTATATTGGCTAGGAGGCATTGAAGTAGATGTAGATAGAACTGTCAGGAAATGGGGTAAATTCATCCAGGCCCAAATACCTAAAGCAGTTAGAGCTAAATCTGAGTATCATTGCACAATGCAATTTGACCCACATCAGGACCCATTGCTTGAACAACTTTGGGTTATGGGGGCATATGGAAGGAAAGCACCAATAATGTCTCAAATTATAGTTATTGGAAAGCAGGGAGCCGCAATGGATGTGATGGATGGAGACGGGTCTGAATTTGTGCAGAAATGGTTCAATGTCTCTGACTCTGTCCCTCACATTACATTACTGGTAAATCAGGGTTATACATCTAAAGATCTAGGATCAATGATGAAGGAAGTTGGGAAAGAGAAGTGGGATAAAACTGACAATCCACTAATCTTTCATTCAAAAGATAAATCATTCATCAAAATAGTTACCACTACTATGTTGATAGGTGATCCAAGGGAGGTAGAGGTTAGTGCAGGCCAGCAGGTAGTGTTAGGTGAAGGAATAGGATTAATCAGTGAACATAGAGCAGAGATGGAGAAAACCATACCAACTGAGGTATGGTCGCAACATGATACAGACGTAGGACTAGTTAAATCTGCTAGTCCCGTTTCTGTCAAAATAAAGCCTAATGCCAAACTTCCATGGAAAACCCAGTATCCTATGAAGCCTGAGGCTGAAGAAGGAATAAGATTGACAATAGAAGGACTGCTCAGGGCAGGAGTATTGATAGAGATGCCCAGTGGTTGCAATACACCCTTGCTACCTGTTCTTAAAGCCGATGGTAAAAAATGGAGACTGGTCCATGACTTAAGAGCTGTTAACGATATAGTGCAGGATTGTCCTGCTGAAGTCCCAAACCCTCACACACTGCTGACCAATGTTCCCCCGGAGGCCAAATACTTCACGGTTATTGACCTATGTGGAGCGTTTTTTAGTATACCCCTGGCGGAGGAGTGCAGACATTTGTTTGCATTTAGATATAGGGGCAAAACTCTGTCTTATACTCGGACCCCACAGGGTTTTAAGGATAGTCCGCATTTTTTCAATCAGATATTGAGAGCAGACCTGGAGGAATTAATGTTAGATGGTACATTGATCCAATATGTGGATGACCTGTTGATCTGTGCTTCAACTTTGGAGCAATGTCACTCTGACTCACTAAAAGTACTGCGGCGACTAGCAGAGGGGGGACACAAAGTCTCTAAAACAAAACTACAGTACTGTCAACCACAGGTTGAGTACTTAGGCAGAACAATAGCTCATGGAACTAAGGCAATAGCTCCTGGACAGCTAGAGGGTATTAGCAAAGCACCATTACCACAAACAGTAGCCCAAATGATGACCTTTTTGGGAATGACAGGGTTTAGTTCTGATTGGATAGAAGAGTATGTAGTTAAAACAGCTCCTCTGAGAGAAATAATGAAAGAAGCTGGACAGCTTAATCTAAGAGCAAGACTAGATTGGAACACTGATGCGTTGGTTGCATTTGAAACACTTAAAACAGAAATGCAAACAGCACCAGCTCTAGCCACCCCAGATTACACTAAACCATTCTTGTTATACGTCTCAAACAGGTGCAACAATTATGCAGCAGCTGTTCTTATGCAAGAAACTTGTAGTGGTAGGAAGAAACAACCTATTGCCTATTATAGCTCTAAATTAGATCCGGTAGCTCAGGGATACCCACCGTGTTATCAGGGATTAGCTGCATTGCATTATGCATATGACAAAGCATCAACTATAACCATGGGGTATCCGGTAATTATCAGCACCCATCATAAAATAGTGGAGTTGATAGAACAGGGTAAATTTGTGTTAACTAATGCAAGGACGATGGATTATATGAGCTTACTCACGTATCCAGACGTTCTCATTAAAAGATGTAACACTGTGAATCCAGCAGAAAGGATTCCATTTGATTTTGAAGGAGAAGCACATGATTGTGTAGCCGAGGCTTTAACATTTACCAAACTACGTCCAGACTTAGAATCAATTCCATTAATAGGTCAAGAGGGATATGACCTGGAAAGTTACTTTGTAGATGGTTCTTGTTTTAAAGATTATATGGGTAATCATGCAGGGTTTGCGGTAGTTAAGCAAAAGGGGAAAGCTTTCACTGAGGAAATATTAGAGCATTGTCCTCAGCCTTGCTCTGCCCAGCTAGCTGAATTGCAGGCTCTGACTGCAGCATGTGGGCTGGGAAGAGGTAAAACAGTTAATATCTATACTGATTCCGCTTACGCACACGGCGTATGCCATTTGTTTGGTGCAGTCTGGAAACAGAGAGGATTTCAAAAGAGTGATGGAACTCCCATCCAACATCATGCACAAATTGTTAAATTAATGACAGCATTAATGTATCCTCGGAAACTAGCAATAATCAAGTGTCAAGCGCACAGAAAAGGCAATGATTTTGTAATTAGGGGCAATAATGCAGCAGATGAAGCTGCCAAGAAAGCATCCAAATGCATTGTCCCAATTCTCATTGCACCATTAATGGACATGGTTGCTATTGCACCTATTACATCTCCTACTGAGCTAATTCAAATTCAGGCTCGTGCTGGAATTACTGAACAAAATACCTGGCTACAGAGGGGGGCCTCTGTAGATAGACATGGGATATGGAGAACACATGATGGTGCCATATTAGCCACCACCACTCTACTGACGCTACTTATTAATGATGCACATGATATTGATCATTGTGCAAGGGGGGAGGTGATAAGAAAAATCAAACAACAAGGTTTTTGGTCACCATATCTACAGGCAACAGTAGATGAGATTTTGTCAAAATGTGAAATATGTGCAAAAAACAACATACGTAAAGGTATAGCTACGCCTATAGGTCACATACCGGTTCCAGAAGGCCCGTTTAGACATATTGTGATGGACTATGTAGACATGATAAAACCTATACGGGGTAAAAGGTACATGTTAGTTATCATAGACAGGTTCAGCAGATGGGTAGAAGCAGTACCATCGGTGGATCAGGGGTCAGGAACAGTGATAAAATTCTTATCAACAGAAGTAATTCCCAGATTCGGGATTCCGTCCGAAATTAGCTCAGACAATGGTTCAGCGTTTATACAAAAAGTTGTAAAAACAATAATACAGCAGCTAAGGATGAAACAAAGGCTGGGATGTGTCTATCATCCTCAATCGCAGGGGATGGTTGAGAGAGTTAACGGTTTTCTGAAAAACAAGATAACAAAGATTTGTAGATCTACAGGGCTTAATTGGGTGGATGCTTTACCGCTTGCACTAATGAGTTGCCGCATGGAAACTAACAGAAACACGCATCTATCGCCGCATGAAATGCTTACGGGTCGACCCATGCCTATACCAATGTTAGGTGGACTGTATAAAGGTCCCTCCTTGGATATATTGCAAAGTGAATTAAAATCATATGTGATGTACCTAACCAAAATACACAAAGCTATATATTCACAGGAGAAAAAGACGGTGCCGGAGCCTGGACCTGAGGGACATCTCCCAGTGATACCAGGGGATCTGGTCTACGTTCGAGTGTTTCGAAGGAAGTGGGATCAGCCGAGGAGAGAAGGACCCTACGAGGTGGCCGCAGCCACAAAAACAGCAGTCCAAGTGAAAGGAAGCAAGACGTGGTACCATCTAAACCACTGCACACGAGTCCCAACAGAGAAAAGGATACAACCACATAGAGATGAGAACACAGAGGATGCTGATACACCAGGCGGGAGCCCGGAGGGAGCAGGAGCAGAGGAAACGATCGAAACGCCAGGGAGGAGTCAAGAAAATGGCAGACCAGATACAAGCCAAGATACGACGAGTGCATCAACTAAAGCTCTCAGAAGAAGTACCAGGGGAAAAAAGTCTGAACAGGAAAGGGAAAAACAACCAAAGCTTCCTCAGGTATGGTCAGAAAGCCCAGAAATGGGGGGGAGTAACATGCCTGTTGCTCCTGATGACATACCTGCTGTGGCAGACCTCTTTGACAGAAGCCCTCCACAGTGGGATCCCGAAGTACCACCTGCAGAATGGGAACATCTCTTCCCTGAAATTGATACCCTTCCAGATGAAAGCCCAGTCCGGCCTGAGGAGGGAGCCTCAGGGGAAGAAAGAGGAAGAGAAGCCTCACGAGAAAGGGAAGGGGATTTCCCCACAATTGACTTTTCAACTCTTGAAGGGTCCCCCTAACAAACAATTGAAGTTAGAATGGCAGAAAAAAGACATTGACATAGCAAAAGTGATAATGAATACTAGTACAGAAATAACAGACTCACACATGATCAAGAAGTATGGTGGAAGCAGGAAAAGAAGAGAGGAATCAGCCGAACAATTAAAAAGGACTGACCAGGTTAGAATCTCTGTTCCACCTCAACTCATAACTGAAATAGGAGAGCAGAAGACAATCTCAATCAAAAGGATCAAGCCTCTACCTGAGATTGCATTCTGTGGATGGACACATCACCAAACAAAGGGAGAAGTCATTTGGGACCCAAAAGGATGTGACCTGACAGTAACCAAAGAAGCAGACGAGTGGGTGCTCACCATGAATCAGATTGAACCAGTTGAAGGTGAAGAATTAATAGTTGAAATAACAAGAACCAGATGGACCGAAGGGAGTAGCACCACAGTCATTAGAATTGGTCCTACGCCAATACCTAAACAGGAAGAGCCGGTGATAACTAAAACGACAACAACAGTGGAAACTGCTGCAAGGATTACAGCAGTTACTACCAAGGTATCATCCATTGCCATTAACAAACAGTCCAATGTACCCACAAAGAAACCTGAGGCATCAGAACCAGAAGGGTTTTTTACTGACATTTGGAACTTTCTAAAAAACACTAACAATCGGCCTCTAGAAAAGGACAATGTGAATTCAACTGATGCTTTAACTTCAGAACTATACAAGGACAAATCATTGAAGAAATTAGTAGGAAATGAATGGTATGAATGGGCTCAATATACAGCAATGAAATTAAAATTGACAAATTGCTTACTATGTGCACCCTCTCCGCTGACAGAATTAGTGGTGGTACCAAATCCTTATGATTACAAGGATTGTGCTGATTTTAATAAGAACTTTTGTCATTTGAGTAGACCAGAAAGGCCTTATTGCCCAGCTGAATGTTTGTCATATTTGGGTAATCCATATTATCATCAGTATTACAATCAAACTGGTTGGGGTAAGTGGTGTAAAGAATTGGATATAAGAATGGAAGTACAGAAGCTAGAGGTCCCACATAAATATCGGATAGATTATCAACAAACATATGAATGTTTTAACAGCACAAAAGGACAGAATGGGATAGGGAAGTTTAAAGGTGAGTGTGAGATCACATGGCACTTAACTACGGATACCACATGGAATGCAGACACTCCAAGAAGGGCTACTTATCAAGCAGCTGGAAGTTGGGTGGGAAAAGTAGTCATTCATGATAGTTGTCAAAATCAAACTCTAGCACTACCCTTAATTGCACCGTATGAAGAACAGACCAAGGTAGTTGCAGATTTCTTCTGGATATGTGGGGGGAATAGATTAAGGGCAACATTGCCAAAGGGATGGACAGGCCTCTGTGCAAGAGTTAGGTTGATTCAACAGATAACTATCACTGAATGGGATCCTAGTGATGCTAGGCAACTAAATACTAAAAATAGAGTAAAAAGAGAATATAAGTCTGACCCCAAGGTCTATTTGGATGCAATAGGTCAACCTAGAGGTGTTCCTAATGAGTACAAAGCAAGAGATGAGATTAAATCAGGATTTGAATCAATCTTTTTGTGGATAACACCTAATAAGAATTTAGAGTGGATTAATTATATTTACTATAACCAACAGAGATTCATTAACTATACCGACTCGGCTCTAACAGCGTTGGGGGAACAGGTACAGGCTACCAGTAAAATGACTTGGCAAAACAGACAGGCTCTTAATTGGCTATTAGCAGAGAAAGGTGGAGTTTGTGTTATGTTTGGAGATGATTGTTGCACTTTTATTCCCAATAACACTGCGCCTAATGGATCCTTCGCAATCGCTATGGCTAAACTTAAAGGTTTACGAGCAGAGGTTAAGGCAAATGCTGGGTTTGACTCTCATGTTTGGGATTGGTTGGATCTAGCATTAGGAAAGTGGGGAGCTATGTTTGCTAAAATGGCTATTATGCTGGGAGGAGGGTTATTGGCTCTGGGTATTGTATTTTGTTGTGTTTTACCCTTGGTAAAATCACTTGTGGTCCAGACAACAGTCAAACAGATGTCTGTAAGGAGTGCTGACCCTCCTGTGGTAATTAATCCTGTACCTGGAAGCCCAGGTCATTATACTAATAGATATGGAAAGCCATGTAATGCGGTTGGTGGACCTCTGGACTGCCCCTTTGGCAATCCAAACTGTCTCTATGGAGTGATGCCGGGAGGTGGTTATGCTTGCCATGATTTCAGTAAGGATGGTCTACCTGTATATGCTGTATTCCCAAATTCAGACGAATGTCTACTGGTACATGTCCACAAAGAGTGTCATTTGCGCCGTAAGTGCAAGTGGTGCACAAAATTTAATGTGGAAGGCCATGACCATCACGGAGACCCCGTGTTTTGCGCAAAATGTCAAAGAGGTGATTGTAGAATCTGTCAGGATGAGGATTGTGCTCCTATGTAAGGATTTTAGTATATCTATGTTTGTTTAAGGCCTTGTGTTTTTGTATGTTTGGTTGAATTTTTAGATATATATATCAATGAATATATATATGGTTTCCTTTAATTAAAGCTAGTTATGCCTTCTAAAAACTAGGTTAATTTCAAAAACATGTTAGGTAACAGAGGGTATTCCGGTTACAAGTGTCTATGGACCATGTCCTTAATCTTCTAAACAAAGGTTGATATCAGTTGATATCACTTTATTAGAGAGGTGTCTGCGAGGGAGGATCATGTTGAAATGCTTAAATTTAGAATGATGTTGTGTCAATTTTCTTTTGTAACTGCATGTAGGTCTTTGATTTTTTTTGATTATTCATTTATTATTATACTCATTGGATTGTTTAAATTTTTAATTTTCACATAACTGAGATAAACTCAGGCAAGGCTAAGTACCTACACGCTCATGCTTCATCAAATATGTCATATTTTATCTTTCTAATTTTAATGTTTCTAATTAGATCTTTTACTCTTATGAAAATTAGAGATGTTTGGTCTAGTTAGGTTTTCTTTAATGTTTCTGATTGGATCTTTTACTCCTATTTCACATTGGAGATGTTTGGTCTAGTTGGTTTATATGCTTCACTTTGTTTTTATTTTTTGTATTTTCTTGATTATTATAGGTATTCTCATTTACTATCCCAAAGTCTTATTTGTATCATTTATGTGGCTAAATAGCCCCAGAGGGGGGATTGTGGTAGTGTAGTAATAAAATAAGACACATGGATAAAAATATGGAGACATAGGACAGCTGAACATTAAAGTAATGGACTACATGTTTACATTGATTATGAGACTGTGGTAATGGAAATTTCCTAAGGGACGTTCTGGCTCTTGTATTTTCTCCATTGTGCTGACAGACTGACTAGACATGTCAGTTCCTGGGCACTTAGACCCACTAGACATATAGTCTGACCAGTCCATTATGTACACACATGTCAGAAAGATAGGCGCTTAAAGAAATTGGACACTAAACACATAGTCTGCTGATTCTTTAAAGAGATACACATGTCAGAGAAATATGTGTTTAGGGCACTTAGACCCACTAGACATATAGTCTGACCAGTCCATTATGTACATACATGTCAGACACATAGGCTTAAAGAAAGTTGAGACACTGGGATAGAGGGTCTGGCCACCATGATAAACTGATTGAAAGCAGATGGTGGTGAATGACTTCATCGGGGATGAGCATAATATTATATGGGTATAAATATAAAGGACTGGACTTCGGAGGAGTGTGTGTTCCGCGGACATTCCAAATTGCAATACAATTGTAATAAAAACATTTATTTGAGTTTTACAAAAGTTCTTGTAAGAGTTATATTTGAAGTGATTTTCCACGACACCGTCCGGTACTATTGTTCCACCTTTGGTTTACTGACCTCTGCCTACCCTGACTCTGAGCCTGCCTGCCGTCCGGTACCTTTGCCCCTCTGGTTTACTGACCCCTGCCTGCCTTGACCTGTCTATTGCCTGCCCCTGTTGAATTATTAAACCATTGTTAATTTGATGTTGTCTGCATCTGGGTCTTACCTTCATACCTGATAAAATCTAAAAGTCAAATAATGGAATTAAGAAATATATAAATGTTAGGATGAGCAATGTTGAAATGGCATTGACTAAAATACAGTAAATACATATGAAATGAGTAAAGCAGTATGTAAACATTAATAATGGAACACTAGTCACTTTAATAAAGTGACCAGTGATTCTATGTCTATGTACATAGGGACGCAGCCTCTAAGGTGCAGGTTTGAGTAACCGGGTGGTAGCCGGCTAGTGATGGCTATTTAAGTCTGTTGGCCTTGGGATGGAAGCTGCTTTTCAGTTTCTCGGTCCCAGTTTGATGCACGTGTACTGACCTCACCTTCTGGATGAACAGATATTGGTTCGGGTGGTTTTTGGCCTTCCTGTGACATCGGGTGCTGTAGATGTCCTGGATGGAAGGCAGTGTGCCCCCAGTGATGCGTTGGACAGACCGCACCACCCTCTGGAGAGCCCTGCAGTTGCGGGCGGTGCAGTTGCCATACCAGGCGGTGAAACAGCCCGACATGACGCTTTAAATTGTGCATCTGTAAAAGTTTGTGAGGGTCTTAGGGGCCAAGCCAAATTTCTTCAGCCTCCTGAGGTTGAAGAGGCGCTGTTGCACCTTCTCACCACACTGTGTGGGTGGACCATTTCAGATTGTCAGTGATGTGTACTCCGAGGAACTTGACGCTTTTCACCTTCTCCACTGCGGTCCCATCGATGTGGATAGGACAGTGCTCCCTCTGCTGTCTCCTAAAGTCCACGATCAGCTCCTTCGTTTTGTTGATGTTGAGGGAGAGGTTATTTTCCTGGCACCACTCCGTCAGGGACCTCACCTCCTCCCTGTAGGCTGTCTTGTCATTGTTGGTAATCGGGCATACTACTGTTGTGTTGTCTGCGAACTTGATGATTGATTTGAGGCATTCGTGGCCACGCAGTTATGGGTGAACAGGGAGCACAGGACGGGGCTGAGCACGCACCCTTGTGGGGCCCTGTGTGAGGATCAGTGAAGTGGAGGTGTTGTTTCCTATCTTCACCACCTGGGGGGGGGGCAGCCCGTCTGAAAGTCCAGTTGCACAGGGTGGGGTTCAGACCCAGGGACCCGAGCTTGATGAGCTTGGAGGGAACTATGGTGTTGAAGGCTGAGCTATAGTCATTGAACAGAATTCTTACCTATGTGTTCCTCTTGTCCAGATGGGATGGGGCAGTGTGCAGTGCGATGGGGAATGCATCGTCTCTGGATCTATTGGGGCAGTAAGTTGGAGGTGATATGATCCTTGACTAGCCTCTCAAAGCACTTCATCATGACAGAAGTGAGTGCAACGGGGAGATAGTCATTTACTTTTGCTTTCTTGGGTACAGGAACAATGGTGGACATCTTGCAAGTTGGGACAGCAGACTGGGATAGGGAGAGATTGAATATGTCTGTAAACCCTCCAGCTAGCTGGTCTGTGCATGAGACTAGGGATGCCGTCTGGGCCAGCAGCCTTGCGAGGGTTAACATGCTTAAACGTCTTACTCACGTTGGCCATGGAGAACGAGAGCCCACAGTCCTTGGGAGCGGGCTGCGTTGGTGGCACTGTGTTATCCTCAAAGCGGGCGAAGAAGGGGTGTAGCTTGTCTGGGAGCAATACATCGGTGTCCGCGACGTGGCTGGTTTTCCCTTTCTAATTCATGATTGTCTGTAGACCTTGCCACATACGTCTCGTGTCTGAGCCGTTGAGTTGCGACTCCACTTTGTCTCTGTACTGACGTTTTGCCTGTTTGATTGCCTTACGGAGAGAAAACTACACTGTTTGTATTCAACCATATTCCCAGTCACTTTTCTATGGTTAAATGCTGTGGGTTCGTGCTTTCAGTTTCACGCGAATGCTGCCATCTATCCACAGTTTCTGGTTTGGGTAGGTTTTAAAAGTCCGTGTGAACAACATCCCCTATACACTTCCTGACAAACTCAGTCATCATGTCCGTGTATACGTCAATATTATTCTCAGAGGCCACCAGGAACATATCCCAGTCCGCGTGAGTTACCGCCGTTCTGATATCCAAAAGTTATTTCTGGCTGTATGGAATAACACAAAAAAGGTTGTGGGCTAATAATGTAAGAAATAAAACAAACTATTCTGCAAAGTTGCTTAGGAGCTAGAAGAAGAGCTGTCATGTCTGTCAGCACCATTTTCATCTTCCTGAGCCTGTGTAGGGATGTTATTTGGATTATCACTCTAGGATTATCACCCCCACCCGCCAACCCCTCTTTTACGCTACTGCTACTCTGTTTATCATATATGCATAGTCACTTTAACCATACCTACATGTACATACTACCTCAATTAGACCGACTAACTGGTGCCTGTATATAGCCTCGCTACAGTATATAGCCTCGCCACTTTGTCACTGTCTTTTTTTATTTCTTTATCTATTGTTCACCTAATACCTTTTTTCTTTTACTTAAAAATTGCACTGTTGGTTAAGGCCTGTAAGTAAGCATTTCACTGTAAGGTCTACACCTGTTGTATTCGGCGCACGTGACAAACTTTGATTTGATTTACTGCAATGCATATTTTCATTCGTTCACTACCTGTACAGTAGATGGCAGCAATACACCAAGAGTTGTAGTCTGCCATAAAACCGTGACGAAAAACGTTCATTATAACGTTGGAGAAGATACGTCCCTTACAAAGTCCTACAGGAGTAATGCACTAAAAATCCTGCAGAAATCCTGCAGAATATACAGTACCAGTCAAAAGGGTGGTCCTACTCATTCAAGGGTTTTTCTTTTCACTATTTTCTACATTGTAGAATAATAGTGAAGACATCAACTATGACATAAAACATATGGAATCATGTAGTAACCAAAAAAAAGTTAAACAAATCCAAACATATTTTACATTTCAGAATCTTCAAAGTCGCCACCCTTAGAGAAGCACTTGGGTAACAGGTGCTATCACAAAGGAGAAGTGGTAGAAAAGGGTAATGGGTTCACTAGTGTATCCGCTTGAGTGAGCCAGAGCCACACACAGACAATAAACACCTGCAGAGAGGTTGCCTTGGTGATCGCGTGAGCCAGAACCACGCACAGACACTAAACACCGCAGAGAGGTTGCCTTTGTGGTAGAGTCAGGGAACATCCTACATGGCGTTAAGGGCCCGTCTCCTTTAATGTTCCTTACGGTTTTCAACATGGCAGGGTTTGCTATTGATTACATGCACGGCATCTTACTTGGCATGTGTCTGTAAATGACTACACTGTGGATTGAGTCCAAATATCACCCTGAGTCCTAGTACATTGGAAGAAAAATAGAACACATAAACAAAAGACTGCTTGCCACAGAGTTCTGACACTCCCTGCTATTCTATAGCTTCACCTGTTTAAATGGGATTTTACCCAGGCAGAACTTCCACCATTTTCTACTACAGGGCACCTATTGTCTACTGAAAGACACAGTTACATCTCATTGAGATGTTCTTTCCAGAATTTGTTATTAGGTTTTAACAATTGTATGGGAAATGTAGCTGACATGACAATTGTATGGGAAATGTAGCTGACATGACAATGCCTTTGGGATTCTTAAAAAGATTGGCATTTCAAATGAGGTTCAATTAATCTAATGCTCAGACATCCGTACCACCTGTGTTTAGCTGAAAGACATCCCAGGTGTACAAGGGAACTACATCTGTATCAGCCCAACAAATGGGAGGTAGACTGAGAAAGGGTTGAACCACAACTGTACACAACTTTTTTTTACACTATTTATTTATTCAGAGTATGTGTGTGAATGAAGGTGTTTCTTAAACTGGCAGCATGATATATAAATGCATTATTACATTGACTGAAGTATGGGCCTACTGAAACCATTATAAATTGTTGGTATTTATCAAATACAAAAAGCATACACTATTGCATGTGGAGATGGTAATGTATTACATTTCTCATCTGCTGAAAGGAAATGTCTATTGCACTATATTTCAAAAGTCTATATTCTCTGTCACGACATACTGTATCTCAAATCCTGTAGTTAACTTAATTGCCATATCCTGCAGGAATATCAATCCTGCAGGTTTTGGTCCTGCAGGATTCAACCTGGAATTTACTTGGTCCTGCAGGAATTGCCATATCTTGCAGGAATTTCAAAATCCTGCAGGGTTCGGTCCTGCAGGATTCCTGCAGGAACTGTCATGTTTGTGCAGGACAATTCATATTCATACAGGAATCCTGCAGGACTTTTTTGTAAGGGGTGTTAGGAACGTGTTGGCTGAACTCATAAATGCTATTCTTTTGATTGGCTAGAGTTATGCTGACCCATATGCAATCCCTTTAGGGTTGCTTGCTGGCTAGCTACACTGGTTATAGCTGGCTAGTTATCTACTGTTGTGTATGTTGCCTATTCCACCATTTGTAGAATGCATACTGGCATTTTAATATAGCGTAGGAAATGGGAATCCGGACACACGGATTCCATTATCCAAACTATGATCAGAATACTAAAGCTGCATGAACTGTCAAGTCTAGACATGCCTGTACATTTAAATATGTCTACCATGTGCAGATTCCCTTTTCCCAAGCTATATTCAAATGCCAGTATGCATTCACCAAAAGGTGGAATAGGCTAAATATGATAACAGAACAACTGATGACAGTAGATAACTACTGTAGCACACTATCCAGCTAACCTATGTAGCTAGCCAGCAAGCTAGCAATCAACGCTAAAGGCATTGCAAACGGGATCATAAAATTCATTTATAAAGCCCTTTTTACAACAGCAGATGTCACAAAGTGTGATACAGAAACCCAGCCTAAAACCCCAAACAGCAAGTAATGCAGATGTAGAAGCATGGTGGCTAGATAAAACTCCCTAGAAAGGATGGAACCTAGGAAGAAACTTAGAGGAACCAGGCTCTGAGGATTATAAGAGACTGATTATGAGAGACATAGCCATTGTTCTTCAAGATGTTCAAACGTTCATAATGACCAGTAGGGTCAAATAATAATCACAGTGGTTGTAGAGGGTGCAACTGGTCAGTACCTCAGGAGTAAATGTTAGCTGGCTTTTCATAGCCGAGCATTCATAGGTCGAGACAGCAAGTGTGGTAGAGAGAGCGAGTCGAAAAAGGCAGATCTGGGACAAGGTAGCACGTCCGGTGAACAGGTCAGGGTTCCATAGCCGCAAGCATAACAGTTGAAACTGGAGCAGCAGCACAACCAGGTGGACTGGGGACAGCCAGGAGTCATCAGGCCAGGTAGTCCTGAGTCATGGTCCTAGGGTTCAGGTCCTCCGGGAGGGGAGAGCGAGAAAGAATTGGAGCATACCTAAATTCACACAGGACACCAGAAAAGACAGGAGAATTACTCCAGATATAACTGACTAACCCTAGCCCCCCGGCACATAGACTACTGAGGCATAGATACTGTAGGCTGAGACAGTGGGGGTCGGGGGACACTGTGGCCCCGTCCTACGATACCCCCAGACATGACCAACCAGGCAGGATAATACTTTGCCAAAGCACAGGCCCACACCACTAGAGGGATATCAACAGACCACCAACTTACTACCCTGAGACAAGCTTGAGTACAGCCCACGAAGATCTCCACCGCACCAGCCCGAGGGGGCGCAAAACCAGGATAAGTCTAGCTAAACATTTATTTATATAAATATTAACTAGCTTGCTACCATTTTAGGCCAGCAAACACATTCCTCACACGCTAGGAAAGTATTTCCACCAAACATTATAATGAAAAGGTGCATCTTGGTCCCAAAACAGAAGTTTTCTGGAGACTTGTGGGAGTGCTGAGGACAAAGGATAAGGATAATGCACCCCTAACCACCTAAAGTGGTCAGCCAGATCTGAGCACAATCAGTGCTTTTAACCAGATCTGAGTACAATGAGATCAAAGTGACTTTAGTGCATGTGGAATCAAATCAAATTGACCTTACCGTGAAATGATTTGTAAAGTAACTATGCCTAGATAATTAACAGCGAGTCGCAGCAGTGTAAAAAAAAATAAAAAAAAATATATATATATATATATATTGGGGTGGCCATTTGACTCATTGTTCAGCAGTCTTATGGTTTGGGTGTAGAAGCTGTTAAGGAGCCTTTTGGTCCTAGACCCGTCTTTCCAATGCTATCTTCGTTTTCTGATAGCAGAAGTCGCAAGTGTCAAGTGTAGACACGACCTAACATTCTGGGAGTAGCAGCACTTTTATGAGTGCTCCGACGCAGATTAGAGGAGACTGGGGCTATTGCTCTTTTTTCCTCCCGTATGTTGTTGGAAGACCATAGCGAAAGTAATATTAAGATTGGGACACAAGTGATGCTTCATTTTAATCATAAATGGATTTAACGTGAGCATTTTTGTCCAATGAAGAAACTTGCATGGATAAGTGGTTTTGTTTAGCAATTTTAATTAGACTATTTGTCACATTGAAATTTGGCAAACTCTGATTCAAACTATAGCTCAAAACTGTGAAAACTCCCTAAGTTTATTAGTCAATTACAAACTAAATTTGACTTTTGCGTTTAACCCAACCCTCAAAGACACAAATACTACATACATACCACAGGAGGTTGGTGGCACCTTAATTGGGGAGGACATGCTCGTGGTAATGGTTGGAGCGGAATGTATGGAATGGTATAAAATACATCAAACACAATGGTTCCATGATTCCATTCGCTCCTTTCCAGCTATTATTATGAGCCGTTCTCCCCTCAGCAGCCTCCACTGATACATGCATATACAGGTTTTGGAGAGGTGCATGGGGCTGCCACACTGGGTGCCCGGGAAGCTGTTGTTGTGGGGGATTAAGTGCCTTGCTCTGGGGCACAATGGCAGGTAATGGCATCTAGGATTTGATACCAGCAACACTCCGGTTGCCAGCTCACTTCCCGCCAGACTCTGGCTGCTGCCACTGTATAGTAGTCGGGAGATTTAGGTTTGTACAGATTGTATTTGACGGCATTGTCATCAACCCACCGCTTCTTCATCTGTGAGGTTTTTTAGCAGACTACAACCTATACATTGTATTCCCGCCACCTACTGTATGGGTAGTGAACTGGAGAAAACTAAAATCCATTGAGGAAAGGGGGAATAAAACATTACACAAGTAGACACAAAACAATCATACATCCCACTCCTTCAGTCACAGTCCAATTCAAATCACATATTCATTCAGTATTCCCTGCAATGTTTCAGCTGTTAATTCCTGAAGACCCCCCCCTAAAAAAAAACCTTTCAACCACAGATAGATACAATTATGTACAGTTTCTTGCACCTCTTGTTTGTTTGGGCAGTACAATTAATAATTTGCGCAATTAACACCACAAAAATCTACCTTTTTCACTATCAGTGTATCTGTGTCTTTCAACCGGTGAATGACATTCTGAATCTCAACAGGATGTGGGGAATCCACTGCCATAGCTTCCTTACCTCCACTCGCTCCATCAACTATACTGAACAAAAATATAAACGCAACATGTAAAGTGTTGTTCCCATGTTTCATGATCTTAAATTTAAAAAATCCTGTAAATGTTCCATATGCACAAAAAGCTTCTCTCTCATATGGTGCACAAATGTGGTTACATCTCTGTTAGTGAGCATTTCTCCTCTGCCAAGATAATCCTTCCACCTGACAGGTGTGGCATATCAAGAAGCTGATTAAACAGCATGATCATTACACAGGTGCAGCTGGTGCTGGGGACATTAAAAGGCCACTCTAAAATGTGCAGTTGTCACACCATGCCACAGACTCAAGTTGAGGGAGCATGCATTTGGCATGCTGACAGCAGGAATGTCCACCAGAGCTCTTGCCAGAGAATGTAATGTTAATTTCTCTACCATAATTTCTCTACCATAAGCTGCTTCCAATGTCATTTTAGAGAATTTGGCAGTACGTCCAAACAGCCTCACAACCGCAGACTACGTGTAACCACGCCAGCCCAGGACCTCCACATCCACCTATAAGGGCAAGGCGAGACCCAGATACAGGAGGCAGATGGTTTGAGTCTTTCATATTTATTAATCAACCCAAAATAAGAGAATGGTTGTTGACAGGCAAAAGGTCAAAACCAGTTCAGAGTCCAGGTGGTACAGTGTGGCAGGCAGAATGGTTAGACAGGCGGGTACAGAGTTCAGAAAAAAAGGCAAAGGTCAAACCTGGGAGGACAAGTAAAAGAGAATAGAAAAGGAAGGCACATGTGAAAACCACACTGGTTGACTTGGAACATACAAGACAAACTGGCACAGAGAGACAGGAAACACAAGGATATATACACAAGGGATAACAAGCAACACCTGGAGGGGGTGGAGACAATCACAAGGACAGGTGAAACTGATCAGGGTGTGACACCAGCTTCTTCACCTGCAAGATTGTCTGAGACCAGCCACCTGGACAGCTGATGAAACAGAGTATTTCTGTCTGTAATAAAGCCCTTTTGTGGGGGAAAACTCATTCTGATTGGCTGGGCCTGGCTCCCCAGTGGGTGGGCCTATGCTCTCCCAGGCCCACCATGGCTGTGCCACTGCCCAAACAAGTGAAATCCATAGATCAGGCAGAGCTGCCAACTCTCACACATTGGACGTGAGACACATGGATTTGACCCTCTTCTCAGGCTCTCACGGCACACCTCTTATATCTCATGCATAGAAAAGTACTGCTTTTATTTTCTAATTAGTCAGTGCGTTAACTTTTCAACTGTGCTCCAAATTGTTTTGAAATCAGAGGATTTGCGCCTGCAATTTAACCTCTATGGGACGGTTGTTGCTAACGTGCGCTAATGTGACTAGAATGACATTATATACAACAGCCAACTTTCCGGGACATAGACATGTCTTATATGGGCAGAAAGCTTAAATTCTTGTTTATCTAACTGTAGTGTCCAATTAACTGTAGCTATTACAGTGAGAAAATACCATGCTATTGTTTGAGGAGAGTGCATAACAACAAAACTTTTATAACGGCAACTGGTTTGATACATTCACCTCTGAAGGTAAATGATGTACTTACATTCAGCAATCTTGCTCTGATTTGTCATCCTGAGGGTCCCAGAGATAAAATGTAGAATAGTTTTGTTTGACAAAATCAATTTTTATGTTCAAATGTAGGTACTGGTGTCTACAGTTTGACACCACTGCTGTCTCTGGCTCCACACTCATCTGGCCCAGCCATCAAGATGTGTGAAAGTTAGTGTATAAGTTAATGATCCATCATGTATGACATTCCTGGGAGTGTGCAAACTTACATTTTTTATTTGTTATTACCATAGCATTGTATGTTCTCTATAGTTATGTACTTGAAAATGTATCAATTGACCAGTTATGCACTTTTGGGCAAACTCCTGGCAGACTTGATACAAAATATTCTGCATAATTCTTCACTGGATCAGTCTGAAACTTTGCACACACCCTGCTTCTATCTGGGGGCCAAAATCTAAATTACACCTAGAATCCTTTCTGAAAGTGTGGCATTTCTCTTCCATTTAAAAAGTAATAATAAAAAAAGTGTTTTTTTGTTTGTATTCTCTTACCAGATATTATCCCACAGAAATTTCACATTTCCACAAACTTCAAAGTGTATCCTTTCAAATGGTATCAAGAATATGCATATCCTTGCTTCGGGTCCTGAACTACAGGCAGTCAAATTTGGGTATGTCATTTTAGGCGAAAATTGGAAAAAGGGTACGATCCTTAACATCACGAGCTGAACCTCTATCATTGTTCTGTCTTGCCACAGCACTGTGAAGAGCGGCACATTGATTGGGCTACTTATGTAAGGGATCAAGGGGATTGGATGCATGTTTTAAAGAAACGCCCCTCAAGATTAGAGTGGCGCTGAATGGAGAGAGTGAACGTTCTTGCTGAGTGTAATAAAACTCCAAAAAGAATAGCACAGTAGCGCTGTTTTATGTACAACTTTGTCAACAAAATTAGGTTGCTGTTACTCCCTATTGCAGAATGCATTCTTTTGACAGCATGTACTAGTCGACATAATAAATACTTGCACCAGTCCCCTCGTTTGGTGATTGGCATTTAGGCTGTGACAATGAAAAGTCAGCAGACAGACCTACAGTATGTTTTAGCAGGGAAGTTTGGTAGGGTAATTGATTAGTAAATATTAAAATAATTTTGTCAAACAGATTGTGAACCAAAAGTGTATGTTTTTTTTCTTCCAGAGGGGGCACAATAAATAGAAAAATAATTTGGTCAGGGTGTAGGGGCAGATTTATGTAATTTTGTGACAGTAAATAAATAATAAAATCTCCTGAAGACATCTGCTCCTGCATTGCCCTCTACTGCTCATCCTCTGCCTCCCTGAATTGCCACCACTCCCCCAGTACTTTCTCCCTCTCTCTCTGTGTGTGTGATTGTGTGGGCGGAGACAGGTGTGCTGGAGTCAGAACAGATCCCCACCAGCTGCAACCTGTTCCATAATCACGACCTCTACAAATACTCAGCCCTGCCACTTCCACATGGCCAGATTGTAATCTCTAGTCAGTCTGTCTGTCTGTCCTTCTAGCCATTGTTACTATTAGATCCTGTTTTCCTTGCCTGACACTGTTTTCCTCTCCGCTGCAGTTCACATCTGACTCTGGTCCCTGTCTCCAGTTCCACGTCTCGTCATTCTGCTACTCTGTCCTGGATACCCCACTCTACTACACCCTTGGACCCCCCCCCCCCCCCCCCCCCCCCTGCTTACCCTGTCCCAAACTCTCTCGCTTCAGCCTCAGCCTCTGCACCTGGTTTCCTGCAACCCACCTGAGCTTCCCCTGGCCTGCACTCCATCTTCCCCTTGTGTTTCAATAAATACCTTGGTTACTTCATCCCAGTCTCCTCGTCTGAGTCTGCTCTTGGGTTCCACTCTGCGTAACATTTACTTTATTTAGTCTGATCAGTGGAACAATTCTCATTCTTAACAGTAAGCTAAAATATAGGTTAATTACTGTGCTAGTAAGCAAGAACACTGTTATTCCACACGTATTTAATTCAATTTCTTCATAATTTTGCCAGCGTAATTACATATTTGAAATCTATGGCTGTCTTTTGAAAATGAATTATGAGGCAATAAATTTTTGCAACCATTTATGGACAGTATTGAATAAGTCATACCAATAAGCATTGGATGATAAATGCTGCAGGAATCAAATATAATTGTAGTATTGTGCACATGTTAGGCAGAAATGGTAGGTGTACTCATGTAATAGTATAACTTTAAACCGTCCCCTCGCCCCGACACGGGCGCGAACCAGGGACTCTCTGCACACATCAACAACTGACACCCACGAAGCGTCGTTACCCATCGCTCCACAAAAGCCGCGACCCTTGCAGAGCAAGGGGCAACACTACTTAAGTCTCAGAGCAAGTGACGTAACTGATTGAAATGCTACTAGCGCGTACCCGCTAACTAGCTAGCCATTTCACATCCGTTACACTCACCCCCCTTTCAACCTCCTCCTTTTCCGCAGCAACCAGTGATCCGGGTCACGGCACCAATGTAACAGTATAACTTTAAACCGTCCCCTCGCCCCGACACGGGCGCGAACCAGGGACCCCCCCAACTGACACCCACGAAGCGTCGTTACCCATCGCTCCACAAAAGCCGCGGCCCTTGCAGAGCAAGGGGCAACACTACTTAAGTCTCAGAGCAAGTGACGTAACTGATTGAAATGCTACTAGCGCGTACCCGCTAACTAGCTAGCCATTTCACATCCGTTACACTCACAAATCATAAATATATATGTTTATGTAAGGTAAAATTAAGGCAAGGATCTTCAACTAGTAGGAATTAGCCACATGAATATTGATATTCATTCGATTTTGAGAAATTAATTGATACAATGACATTTTCAAACACCCAGCACTTAAGAGGCCAAACCCCCTGTAGAGCAAGTAGGATTTTTCCCCAGCCCTATTTTAAAGAGCGAGGTGTTACAAAAATACAAAATGTTTGTGTCCTTACCTTGAAAGCGGTCTATGGACGAGGAGACCGCAATCTATGATTTGGTTATCCACTGCCTCAACCATAAATATTACAATTTTACTTTAAATTTCATCACCCCAAAATCGCCAAGTGTCTAATTCTGAGTGGTTCGTTTAATGTTCAAAGCATCCTATATACGCTTGACCTGTGCTTTTAATTGTTTTATTTTCCACACTGGTCATAGCTTAAACCATGTTAAAGATGTAGAATTTCAGTAACTGTAATATTTTCCATTCTGGGGGTTGTGCCAGGTGGAAATGAAATTCACATAGCAAATTTCACCCCAAGCTTTCTTCAAAAGTTGGCAGCCCTGGATTAGGGCCTAATGAATTTTTTTCAATTGACTGATTTCCTTATATGATCTGTAACTCAGGAAAATCGTTGAAATCGTATATTTTAGTTCAGTATATTTCCTGCTCCTCCGTGCAGGAAACCTGCTGTACCGCCCGTTTGCACACAGGCCTACTAATAACATTTTAGGCTGTGTTCTAGCTACCTCTAGTGGCGTGTTTAGGTACAGCATGTTGACCACGGCACGTTGACCCGGATATGATTCCGTCAACAAACACGTGTGAAAGATTCTAGCAAGCTAGTTAGCCAAGCTAAAAAACGAACAGCACGGTTTTGTGGAAAAAAATTATCGACAGGGTGAGTTTAATACTGTGTTATGACAACAGAAAGGTCTTGCAATCATTTTTAACTGAGGTACGTTAAACTCGTTTTAAAAAGTGTTATTTATCGCGTAGATTAAGATTTTGATTAGAAGACGGGTCCTGTCTCAGTAACTGCTGTAGCTAGCTAACGTAGCTACTACTAGATAACTAGCTAGTTAATGTTTATATCAAGTCAAAAACTTAACATATGGCAATTTTGACAGTCAAGTCAGACAATATGCCAATGGTGTTGTAAATTGCTTGTAAACGTAAAGCAGCCTGCGTACATATTAATCCATGCAATAGAATAGCAACGATTTTGCAATCACCCATTATATAATTCCAATAGGTATCACCTAGCACCACCATGGGGAAATCCAAACAGATCGGAAACCACAACAGTACCAGGAAGAAGAGTATTGGCAAGACATGGAAGACAAAGAATTATAAGAAGCACTTGGACGAAATCCATGCAGACATGAAGCCCTCAGCTGCAGCCAAGTTGCTCAAACAGGAGGTGGACTATGATGTCACTGGCAGTGCCCAGCACTACTGTTTACATTGCGCGTAAGCACTTTTATGCTCTTTCTTGCATCTATCCAAAAGGTTCACATAAAAAAAAAGTGGCAACTTGAAAGCCGTAATTTAACGTGCGTGTGTTTTGTTTACAGACGATATTTTATTGACGTGAAAGCCCTGAAGGACCACTTTAAAACCAAAGTGCACAAGAAACGGTAAGATCCTCACTTTTCTTTTGAAGCAGACAACTGTTTTTTGAATAAATGTGGATACAGTTCCTGTGACACACCTTCCCTCCCCCCAGCACCCTAGTAGTATAACTTTGTAGCTGGGCATGTTGATGATGTTTTGATGACTAAGTAGCTACATTTCTTCACTGTCCAACACTCTTTTCAGGATTAAGCTGTTGAAGGATGAACCCTACACTCAGGCAGAAGCAGATAGAGCTGCAGGTATGGGTTCTTATATACCTCACAAAACCGTAGAGGTGAAAACACAAGAGGTGGAAGAGAAGATGGACTGAATGTGGACTGCCGTTCTTTAAGAACGTCTTACTTTTTGGTGACTCTGAACTATGGACATTGCTTTACATAAATGCATTACCCATATATATGTACATGCACCTGTAGATATGTAATGTCTGTGGCGCAAAATGTGAACTTGTTGACAGAAACAATAATAAACTAAAAGGAAATGGAGTTTCTATTTTAGACATTTTTCTTTTCTTTTGTGTTATTGACTGTACGTTTTGTTTTTGTGTAACTCTGTTGTCTTTGTCGCACTGCTTTGCTTTATCTTGGCCAAGTCGCAGTTGTAAATGAGAACTTGTTCTCAACTGGCCTACCTGGTTAAATAAAGGTGAAAAAAATAATAATTTACAAAATAATTTGTCATTCTGGCAGCAGGCTTGAGACAATCTAGTGACAAATGCAAAATGTTTATACAGTCTGTATTCAATGCCTGTGCGACCCGTAAAACATTAAATATAGCTCTGAATTTAGAATACACTGTATAGACCAACTCAATAAATTGCTTGAGATTGTCATTTGAGATGAAATGCTAATGTAAAGCAGTTTGTGCTGCTATAATTCGCTGTTACCCTTAAATCCAATTATAGTACCATTACGTCAGTGTTTAGGAAGTATTTTTGTTAACACTTTCATGGATTTTACAATGTGTTGTCATGGAGGTTTCAAGTTATTGAGCAGTTGCATTCTGTTTATTATTGGCACCAATGTCAAAAATGTATTTGTAGCATCAAGAAGCCACAGATGTTTTGGGACAAGCACATCCAATACGGAAAGCCGTTTTAACATAAATTCATAGAATTTTTTTATATCAATAATTGTATTATGTACATTTTGTTGATTTAAAGGAATTCTCTATATATACACACCACCGTTCAAAAGTTTGGGGTCACTTAAAAATGTTTTTGAAAGAAAAATCCCTTTTTTGTCCATTAAAATAACATCAAATTTATCAGAAATACAGTGTAGACATTGCTAATGTTGTAAAGGACTTGTAGCTGGAAACGGCAGATTTTTAAAAATGGACAATCTACATCTACTATCTAGTGGTTGGTTACCCTTGCTCTGCAAGGGCTGCGGCTTTTGTGGAGCGATGGGTAACGATGCTTCGTGGGTGTCAGTTGTTGATGTGTGCAGAGGGTCCCTGGTTCGAGCCCGGGTATGGGCAAGGGGACGGACATAAAGTTAAAACTGTTACACTGGCAGCTTCATTAAATAATACCTGCAAAACACCAGTCTCAACAGTGAAGAGGCAACTCCGGGATGCTGGCCTTCCAGGCAGAGTTCCCCTGTCCAGTGTATGTTCTTTTGACCATCTTTATTGGCCAGTCTGAGATATGGCTTTTTCTTTGCAACTCTGCCTAGAAGGCCAGCATCCCGGAGTCGCCTCTTCATTGTTGATGTTGAGACTGGTGTAAAAGGCTCTGCATGGTCAATCTGGACTCTGCAGTGGCTTTACTACATTTACTGCGATGGGGCTTCTGCAGAAGGCAGAGCTTTCATGCTTCGGGAGCAGAGCAGAACTTTTGTGACAGAAGTGGTCAAGGAAGTGAGTTTGTGTTTATACAGGACCTCCGGCCCCCAACTACCGTCAACCAATCATGTCAATGAGGTGCAAAAAAACATTTGGGAGGCGCAAGGCGACGCGGTACAGAGCTCGACTTGGCCTCCGCAAGCCTCCAGAGGCTCCGCAATTGTGTCAAAAACCTCTACCGAGCCTCCAGATCGCATTGCCAGAGCAAGCATAAATTGGCTTTAATGCATTAAGAGTTTACGTCATGTCAAAAAGGGGAAAAAATAGTTACTGATGTTATGAAATACACACGTAATTATTGATTTCGTGCCAGAGAATACAACTTTAGCGACATTGTTATAATGACCGTCACATATGTATTATTGGACTCTGGAGGAGCAGCAATAGATAGTATTTTTAAGGGGGGGAAATGTTTGTCTGCAGGGGGGCTCGATCTCACCGCATCTAAAAAAAAATGGTACCACAGAACATTAGCGGCTTCTACCACATGTCGAAGCTGATTGATATTTCAGTGTTAATGAAGATAAATATATTCTAATATATTCGGAATCCAGCAACTTATTTTTTTATATCGACAATTTGTTTTTATATAACAAAATCAGATTTTTGATGGCGATAATTTAATTATTTTTCCATTGAATCCTATGGGGAATTATTGATATCCAGAATGTATCACAACCGGCCGTGATTGGAAGTCCCATAGGGCGGCGCACAATTGGCCCAGCATCGTCCGGGTTTGGCCGGTGCGCCGCCCTAAGAATTTGTTCTTACTGACTTGCCTAGTTAAATAAAGGTTATATAATTCGAATTATTGATATTGATAAAATCATTTATTGATATACATTTTTGAATGATTGATATCAAAACATACAATTATAGATACTTTTTTATATGAATATATGTTCAAACGGCTTTCCAATCATCCAATGTTCTCTGGCAAGTCCTACATATTATTATGATTATGATGAACCAAGCAGATATTCCAGCGAATAACAAAATAGCACACTGGCCCTTTAATGCTGTCTTGCCCCTCAGGGAATGTATTCGATGAATGGAGAAGAAGAGATGTGGAAAATGAGACTATCAAGACATGGATGTCGATACATATATAGCTAGCTGTTGGTTGCAACAGAGTAGCGATCGGGAAGTCGCGGATAGTTCTACCGAGTAGAGTACATTTTAACCGTAATTGGTAGCTGTATTTCCAATAGATAAAGGTACTTTGCGCTGATTGTCTTTCTAGAGAGCATGCCTGCGTTTGTGTAGGGGCGAGAGAAGGGAATGGCCGCGGACGTGGATAAAAGAATCCCGGAGGACAAGAAAGCTAGTTTGGGGGAGGATGAGCGTCTGGACAAATCTCAAGGCGGTGAACGACTGGCGCCTGGCAGGTCCAAGCGATCTTGGATCATTGGAGCAATGTCAACATTGCTTATGTTCATTATTGTTCCCCTTCTTGCCTTTGGTTATACATATTATCAGGACTCACAGCTACTTAAACGTCATGTAAGTTCAACATCTGTATCCATGTTTTACTCATATTTTTCAGCAGACGTCTTTAGTTCTGCATCTGAATTGACTGCAGTGGTGTAAAGTACTTAAGTAAAAATATTATAAAGTACCCCCCCAAAAACGACTTTAGTAGTATTTATACTTTACTATTTATATTTTTGCCTACATTTACTAAACAACATTCTTAAAGAAAATAATGTACTTTTTATTCCATACATTTTCCCTGACACCCCAAAAGTACTCGTTACATTTTGATAGGAAAATGGTCCAATTCACAGTTATCAAGAGAACGTCTCTGATCATCCCTACAGCCTTTGATCTGGCGGACTCACTAAACACAATTTAAAAATTCCATTTACTTTTGATACTTAAGTACATTTAAAACCAAATCTTTTCGACTTTTACTCAATTAGTATTTTACTGGGTGACTTATTTTAGTCATTTTCTATTAAAGTATCATTACTTTTACTCAAGTATGAAAATTCTGTACTTTTTCCACAACTGATTGACTGTGATATAAAACATGAATTACCTTTTGAAATTATCGCAAAGAGTGCATTTTCTCTGCCAAGTCTTGTGCTGATGGCAGTTATTTTTCTTCTTAACTGTTAAAAGTTATTCATAGTATTTGAAATCATGGGGCTTATTTTATTTGACATTAGAAATTGAACACATACCTTGCATGCCACGTATTGTCTTTGTGGGATCAAACACTTTAACTTTTTTTTTTTTTACCCAAAATCGTTTTATTAGGGGGTTGGATGTCTGCCACAGCTGGTCCCACAATCAACACCCCACTTACAGAAGTAGTTGTCTGGCTCACAAGTTGTTCTCCTTCTTCCATCCATTGAGCTAACATAAGAGAGCACGCAGTCAGTGTATTTTTGTGTAGAAGGGCCTCAAGGTTACAACATTCTTTTGGGAAACTAATCCCGTCACTTCCTTGGCATGTTTAATTTCACGTACACTCATTTGATAAACTGATATATTTGAAGCTGCTTTCTTTATCCAAAACAATGTTTTAAAAATTGTAGTGTGCTTAGAGGTTTGTGTTAAAAAGGTTCACTCTGATCTGTCCCAGACATTGTCCAGGAATGTCACTGGAGCGTGAGAACTGACACAGTGAGACACAATAAGGAGCTCTTATTGTGTGTTCCTCCAACAGGAAGTGGCCTTGAAAGCACTGGGTACCGAGGGCCTCTTTCTCTTCTCCTCCTTGGACACAGACCATGACCTGTACCTTAGTCCTGAGGAGTTCAAACTCGTCGCAGAGAAACTCACAGGTTCACCACCAGCCTTCTTATGCACCCTAACACATTCAAATCCAAAATACTCCATCCCCACAAACCCAACATGAATACACAGTCATTGGTTTGTAACCTTTTGCCTGCCTCCCTGCAGGGATCTCACCTCCAGCAGATTTTGAGGAGGAAGTGACCCATGACCCCAATGGAGAGACCCTAACCCTGGAGGCCAAGATGCGGCCTCTGCAGCTTGACACAATGACGAAGAGCAAGGACGGCTTCCTTGGGGTAATAAGAGACCAGCCCAACACTCACGTTATAATGACAGTGATGTCTTACCTTACCTGTGATTTACACTGAATTATAAGCTGGGTGGTTTGAATAGAGCATAGATAACACTCTACCTTGTAAACATTTTACTGCTTTCGAAGCTGTGTCTCTGAGTGGATTTGAAAGATGACCTACCAGTAAGTTGCTTTTATAAAAGGACTTATGGTGATAAATTACAGAAAAGGGAGAAAAAGGTTCAAATAGACAGTCCAAGGCTTAGCAGAGAAAGCCTCAGATATCACAATTAGTCTCCGCCTCTCCAGGTTACTCATAGTTCCCTGAGTGGGCTGCGTTCCTGGCAGAGTCCTGCTGTGCCCTCCATGTCCTTCTCTGCCAGCCAGTTCAGGGCCTTCCTGCCCCCCAAAAACAAAGGGGAAGTGGGGGACACCTGGTGGGTCATTCAGAGTGAGCTCAACATCTTCACTGGGTACCTGCCAAACAATCGCTACCACCCTCCTGCACCACGAGGAAAAGAGGTACGGTTTTAGGAAGTGACTGTATCTGATCTTTTATATTCAGTTTGACTTTAACTGTCTAATACACTTGTTCATCACTCAAACTCTTGGCGACGATTATATATACATCTTTGGCGAAAACCAAGTGTTACTTTGACTATGAGATGATATTACAGCATAGTCTGTCAAGTGTTATCAGTAGAAAACGTAAAATGTCACAACTTGGTTGAAGGAAATACATGAACCTAGCAGTGACTGTATTTGTATCCCCACAGGTTCTCATTCACTCCCTGCTAAGTATGTTCCACCCACGGCCATTCATCAAGTCCCGTTTTGCCCCTCAGGGAACAGTGGCCTGCATCCGAGCCGCCAGTGACTTTTATCTGGACATTGTCTTCAGGTGAGGGAACTCTGAGATACCTCATCAAGCCTAGTCCATTGAGTTTACAACTAGTTACCATGTTATTACCCCTGTACCTCCACAGGATCCATGCAGAGTTCCAGCTCAATGATGTCCCAGACTTCCCCTTCTGGTTCACCCCGGGCCAGTTCACTGGCAACATCATCCTCTCCCGGGACTCATCCCATGTCCGACAGTTCACCCTCTACGTCCCCAACGACAGGTCAGTGAATAGCATGGTTGACTCTGTTATTGATAACCAGAATTACCTCTGTAGTCTACAGACTATGTGTCTTATCCATTCAGAGTAGACCTTTAGGATTATAGTAATGCTACTGATATATCCGTAAGTGAATGTAAGATGGCAGACACTGACTTCTCCCGGTCTCACAGGACTCTGAATGTGGACATGGAGTGGCTCTATGGAGCCACTGAGAACAGTAATATGGAGGTGGACATTGGATACCTGCCACAGGTAGGTTACTGTGCCTTGTCATGCTATGGCATACCAACATTTGATTTGGTGTAATGTGACATAGTAGGATGTGTTGTATTTGTTATGGGGATCTCTGTGGGTGTTTTGTCAATATGCATACTACCGTGCTCCGAGCACGGGACTGTCAGAGCATAAGTCCAAATCAAAGTATGCGACACGGAGCACAGAGGGCACTTCTCGGATGCATACTCCATTTGTACATATTTTGAAGCATGCATCGACGCAAGCTTCAGCGGAAAGTATGCACAGAAATGACACAACCATGTAAAAAACAACTCAAAATATCTTGAAATCGATGGCAGAGAATATTTTAGCTGATGCAAGAGAAAATAAACTCCGACTTCGGAATGAAATGGTGCCCATTCACATCTCATATGTTGCATGACAACAATATTTTATCTTGATACATTAATAAATACACACTGTGTTAATTGTGGCATGTGCATAGATCTCAAGGCCATAGTAAGTAAATATGGCTAACAGGCTAGCTAGCTACCCACAAAAAATTGACAGCTAGTCATCTACCTTGCATAACAATAGTTGTACGTCGTTGCCTGTTAAACTACCTAGCTGATAATTATGAAGTAAAACGTTGGCTTTGTAGGACTCTTGTTTCGTCTCTATTGCCAATGTCCTGGCTGGAGGCAAGTTCAGTGAATGGGGAGGTGCAGCGTGAGGTAATACAGTCAGGGGCGTGCGAGTGCTTCTCAAATGGAATGTTTTATGCGTTCTCCACACTCTCGTACTCAAGAGAACGTCCTCGGAGAATGCACTCGTAGCATGAGTGTGGAGCACGGTAGTATTCATATTAAGAAACGCTGTGTGTGTTGTCAGATGGAGCTGCGGGCCGCTGGTCCATCCACGCCCTCCTTCATCCAGGATGAGGAGGGGAATATTATCGATAGCCGAGGGGGAGGCAGCGACCCTGTCCAGTTTGTCTTCGAGGACATCCACTGGACGTCTGAGCTCAGCCGTGAGGAGGCTGCTCGCCGCCTCGAGGTCACCTTCTACCCCTTCAAGAAGGTACGGCTCAAAACGCATGTTCAGTTTTGTCCCATCTATTTAGGGGATTGTTCTAGTCACCTTTGAACTTCGGTCAGAACTTGGTAGTCCCCAAGCTCTCTCAGAAATAACTTGAGACTCCACACCATTGTGATGATGTACATCTCTTCTTCCATTGTCCACAGGTGTCATACCTGCCCTTCTCGGAGGCCTTTCAGCGAGCGCAGGAAGAGAGCAAGCTGGTGCACTCCATCCTCCTCTGGGGGGCACTAGATGACCAATCCTGCTGAGGTGAGACAGTTCACCTGTGACACTGTGCTCTATGAAGATAATAAGGATTATAATCCACCTTAGTGTTCATTTATGGCCATTTTAATTGATGAACTTATAAAGTATATCCTGGACCTGGGAGTCAAGGGGTGTCATCTTGTGGGGGTTGAAGTGAGTGACTAAGGGAAAGACATCCAGTTAAAGCAGCATAGCCTTACCTTTTCGAGCACTGAATATTACAATGTCTTTAGCTTTGCATCTGACATTTTTGCTTCCTCCAAACACATTGTCACAGGTTCTGGGCGGACTCTCCGGGAGACAGTCCTGGAAAGTTCGCCCGTCCTGGCCCTGCTCAACCAGAGCTTCGTCAGCAGCTGGTCCCTGGTCAAAGAGCTTGAGGACATGCAGGTGAGTGAGAGGCCCATATTGCTCAGCCCAGCCGGTAGGCAGTTTAATCGAATGACAGACTCATTGTAATGGAATGGATAGAAAGGTGTAAAACATGGAAACTATGTATTTGTTCCATTCCAGATATTACAATGAGCCCATCCTTTGATTTAAAGTGACACCAGCCACCACTGGCTCATCAAGGTTCAAGCCTAAAATAATGATACCACTTTAAATGGATAGTGTTCATTACTAAATCAAAGTTTATCTCAAGTGACCTAATGTTGAACATATTCCACACCATCTGTTGTCTGTTTTGATTGATGTGGTGGTAATGTATCCTAATAATCTTAATCTCAGGCTAACGAGCAGAACCCGGTTGAGAGTCAGAGGGCCCGCCTACACCTGGAGAAGTACAACTTTCCAGTAGAAATGATGGTGGCGCTGCCCAACGGCACTATCGTAAGTCCTTACAGTTCCATCATGTTTCCATCTCAACATCCCAGTTGTTTATCAACAACCTTTAAGTGGATACTTCAATTTGTTGATTCTGGGCATTGCTAAATAACCAGCCAACAAATTTAAAAAAAGGTTTGGAGGAAATGACAACAGCTTATGGAGGGTTGAAAATGACTTGAATCTCTAATGACTTAAATTATCTAGGTTCACCACATCAATGCTAACTACTTCCTGGACCAGACGTCCATGAAGCCGGAGGAGGAAGCTGCCACATTTAGCTTCTCTGGGGGGTTCGAGGACCCATCCACTGCCACGTACATCAACTTCCTCAAAGAGGGTCTGGAGAAAGCCAAGGAGCACCTGGCACAGTAAAGACGAACGGTGGTCAAAAGTGTGTGTAAAAACTAGAGTAATTCCTCTGTGAAGGATAATGATCAAAGAAAAAGTTAACTTGTGTGTAGGGATCAGATTCCTACAGTGCTGGCAGCTGTTCAGGTTGTTTTACTAGCATCCAACATGATCAGTATTACAACAACCTCTTCAAACGACAGTGGCCGCGATACCAGTTGAGCCCTTCTGAAGACATATGCTTTAGACAACTTAAAAAAAAAATATATATAACTAAACTCAATACTCAAGTTGGTAGATGTTCTTTCAAGTTAACATGCTTCTAATCCCATTCCATATAATCACTAATGTTGCTGTTACTTACCAACTATTTTAAAGTACAATGTTCAGGGTCGGAACAGTGGCCAGGTTTCGAACATTGCTTTGGCCTCACCCACTAGTGGCTAATTCATTTGACTTATTTATGCCTTCTGTTATCATGTGATAACAGTGAGTGAAATTTGCTTTGCTCAAACTTTTCTTTATATCTACATTTTCATATCAAAACAGACTGCACCATAATGCATTATTCTGTTTTATTGGTTATATCTCGCAATATGCAAAGAACCACACGTTTTATTTCTGTTGGAGGGGCAGGGCAGGTCAAGTCGTTCCCTCTAGAGTTTCAGCAGTTTGTGACGGCCTTGCCTGAAAGTCCAAAGTTGGCTGGGTATGGCCTGATGTCATTGCTAAAGCTTCTGCAGGCAACACCCCTGCTCTGTTCCCCTGAGGTTGCCAACAGCTGTCATGGAAACCTGGAAACAAAGCTGTATGGTGGCAAAATGTGTAATGTAATACTTTTGTTTTTTAAATATTTTTTTAATGAAAGCCAACAGTCTTATGTTGACTGACTAGTTATTTCTTGACCATGAGATCAGAACTTAAGGGGTGAAAGTGACTACACCAAACATTATCTAAAAAATGAACTTAGAGGCAAGAAGAAGTTAATCATTGTGGATTCTACCACGTGTACATGTGATAAACTTTGAAATGGGTCATACATTAGGAAAGTGTTCTGTTTCTCCATCAGCCTCTTAAGTGCTGCAATGTAGGCAGCACATTTAGCCATTGCAAAGGTGAGTCATCCACTTGAAATATGCTTTTTGACTGACAGTGGAAAATTGTCTGCAAAAAATAAAAATTGATCTTTACTAAAAAGTAGTCTTGAGTGAGCTTGCGCTTAACACTGGATGAAACCAACGTGTATCAGATAAAGATGTTAAAACATTAATTACCATTCGTGTTGTACTGTGTGAACATTGATCCAAGTAAATCTTAGGTTGTATGTGGGTAACATGAAACATTTCTAAAGATACTAAGTTAAGACCCCCTACCCCCCCCCAGTTCATATAAGTTTGTCCATATGCAACAAGGGGTAGTAATTTCAGTTCCTCCAATTAATGAATTCATTAATTTTAAACTATGGTGCCAGAATAACAGTGCGAGTGGTGCTGGGGTGGAAATGCAGGCTTTCACATGCAGGCAGGCCTTTAGATGGGGAGATCCATTGTTAGAAGGACATGTGAATTCCACCATAGAACAACAGTATCCACAATGCAGTCACCTGAAAGTGAGGACCATACCAACCTGTGGAAGGAGTGGAGGGGCTGCAACAGGACAAGTCTTCCAATGCAGTGAGGCTACAATCTCTGTCCCAAACCACCAATACCCCTCCACGTAACAGTTTGGTCCACGTTCAGAATATTCACAGTTGAGTTTCCAGCCCAAAACCACACAATTAAGTCAAAATAGTCAGGTACATTCAACAACTTATTGTACTAGAGTATATGGTTTCTAGAGTCCTGTTCTAGAATGGTTTTAGAGTCCTGTTTAATGCAGTGATTGGACAGCCAGAGAGAGTCAGTATGTGTTGCTAGGCGAGGTGAGTTCATGTCTTCACCAGAATGTCCACACCTCCAGCTCCATGACGTGGAAGTCGTCTCTTTCCGAGAGGCAACAGTTGTTGAAGGTGTAACAGGGGCTACTCCTGCCCAGGTACAGCATCTCATCCAGCCACAGGCCAAAGTGACCACTGGGGAAGAGAGAGCGATACAAACTCAGTTCCTTGTTCATTGCTTTAGAATAAAGTGATGTGTTTTCCTAAACATAGACACATACTGTATATACACACACAAAAGTATGTGGACACCCCTTCAAATGACTGGATTTGGCAATTTCAGCCACACCCGTTGCTGACAGGTGTATAAAATCGAGTACACAGCCATGCAATCTCCAATGACAAACATTGGCAATAGAATGGCCTTACTGAAGAGCTCAGTGACTTTCAACTTGGCATCGTCATGGGATGCTACCTTTCCAAAAAGTCAGTTTGTCAAATTTCTGCCCTGCAAGTGCTATTATTGTGAAGTGGAAATGGTAGGCCACACAAGTCACAGAACGGGACCGCCGAGTGCTGAAGCATGTAAAAATCGTCTGTCCTCGGTTGCAACACTCATTACAGAGTTCCATACTGCCTCCGGAAGCAACATCAGCACAAGAACTGTTTGTCGGGAGCTTCAAGAAATGGGTTTCCATGGCCGAGCAGCCGCACACAAGCCTAATGCCTCGGTCACATCGACAGCGTCATTGCATTTTGGTACTCCAGAAGTACATTCATTTCCAATGGAACGCTGCGTTTGCCTTGCAGAATTGCGTTGCAGTGTCAGTGCGTTCTGTGTGGGGCATACGTTGGATTTATTGAACATACAGTTTAAGTCGGAAGTTTACATACACTTAGGTTGAAGTCATTAACTCGTTTTTCAACCACTACACACATTTCTTGTTAACAAACTATAGTTTTGGCAAGTCGGTTAGGACATCTACTTTGTGCAGGACAAGTAATTTTTTCTGTAAAACATTTGCTTACAGACAGATTATTTCACTGTATCACAATTCCAGTGGGTCAGAAGTTTACATACACTAAGTTGACTGTGCCTTTAAACAGCTTGGAAAATTCCAGAAAATGACGTCATGGCTCCAACTCTTCTGATGGGCTAATTGACATCATTTGAGTCAATTGGAGGTGTACCTGTGGATGTATTTCAAGGCCTACCTTCAAACTCAGTACCTCTTTGCTTGACATCATGGGAAAAAGCCAAGACCTCAGAAAAAAAATTGTAAACCTCCACAAGTCTGGTTCATCCTTGGGAGTAATTTCCAAACACCTGAAGGTACCACGTTCATCTGTACAAACAATAGTACGCAAGTATAAACCATGGGAACATGCAGCCGTCATACCGCTCAGAAAGGAGACGCATTCTGTCTCCTAGAGATGAACGTACTTTGGTGCGAAAAGTGCAAATCAATCCCAGAACAACAGCAAAGGACCTTGTGAAGATGCTGTAGGAAACAGGTACAAAAGTATCTATATCCACAGTAAAACAAGTTCTATATCGACATAACCTGAAAGGCCGCTCAGCAAGGAAGAAGCTAATGCTTTGCAACTGCACATGGGGCCAAAGATCGTACTTTTTGGAGAAATGTCCTCTGGTCTGATGAAACTGTTTGGCCATAATGACCATTATGTTTGGAGGAAAAAGGGGGAGGCTTGCAAGCCGAAGAACACCGTCCCAACCGTGAAGAACGGAGGTGGCAGCATCATGTTGTGGGGTGCTTTGCTGCAGGAGGGACTGGTGCACTTCACAAAATAGATGGCATCATGAGGGAGGAAAATGATGTGGATATATTGAAGCAACATCTCAAGACATCAGTCAGGAAGTTAAAGCTTGGACGCAAATGGGTCTTCCAAGTGGACAATGACCCCAAGCATTCTTCCAACGTTGTGGCAAAATGGCTTCAGGACAACAAAGTCAAGGTATTGGAGTGGCCATCACAAAGCCCTGACCTCAATCGTATAGAACATTTGTGAACAGAACTGAAAAAGTGTGTGCGAGCAAGGATGCCTACAAACGTGACTCAGTTACACCAGCTCTGTCAGGAGGAATTGGCCAAAATTCACCCAATTTATTGTGGGAAGCTTGTGGAAGGCTACCCGAAACATTTGACCCAAGTTAAAGGCAATGCTACCAAATACTAATTGAGTGTATGTTAACTTCTGACCCACTGGGAATGTGATGAAAGAAATAAAAGCTGAAGTAAATCATTCTCTCTACTATTATTCTGACATTTCACATTCTTAAAATAAAGTGGTGATCCTAACTGACCTAAGACAGGGAATTTTTACGCAGATTAAATGTCAGGAATTGTGAAAACTGAGTTTAAATGTATTTGGCTTAAGTGTATGTAAAATGTTTTCGTCAAACTGTATGCGTAGATGGCTTGACCGAAATGGTAGCAGAAGGTGAATGTTTAACTTTTGTTGCACACATATCCAGATGATGCTGCATACCATTTTGCACAAAAACACTGTCGGTGTGATCAATGCGTAAGATCACCATGCGCAACGCCAAACGTCGGCTGGAGTGGTGTAAAGCTCGCCACCATTGGACTCTGGAGCAGTGGAGTGATGAATCACGCTTCACCATCTGGCGGTCCGATGGACAAATCTGGGTTTGGCAGATGCCAGTAGAAAGCTAGTTGCCCCAATGCATAGTGCCAACTGTAAAGTTTGGTGTAGGAGGAATAATGTTCTGGGGCTGTTTTTCATGGTTCGGGCTAGGCCCCTTAGTTCCAGTGAGGGGAAATCTTAACACTACAGCATACAATGACATTCAAGATTGTATGAATGTGCTTCAATTTTTGTGGCAACAGTTTGGGGATGCCCTTTCCTGTGTCAGCATGACAATGCCCCTGTGCACAAAGCGAGGTCCATACAGAAATGGTTTGTTGAGATCAGTGTGGAAGAACTTGACTGGCCTGCACAGAGCCCTGACCTCAACCCCATCGAACACCTTTGGGGGGAATTGGAACGCAGACTGTATGCCAGGCCTAATTGCCCAACATCAGTGCCGACCTCACTAATGCTCTTGTGGCTGAATGGAAGCAAGTCCCTGCAGCAATTTTCCAACATCTAGTGGATTGCCTTCCCAGAAGAGTGGAGGCTGTTATAGCAGCGAAGGACCAACTCCATATTAATCCCCCATGATTTTGGAATGAGATGTTTGACGAGCAGGTGTCCACATACTTTTGGTCAGGTAGTTTAGCTGTAGCACCAACATGCAGTAAATGTCAAGCAAACAGAAATAACATCAGCATCAAGAAAACCTAAGACATATTGGTATGACTCGGAGTGACCCCACCTTCCTCCTCCGATAGCAAAAGAGTCCAGGTCTCCCTTTATGAAGAAGGAGTTTTCTCCGGTCCATTTGAAACACTGTGGGACGTGACAAGGACAAAGTCAGTATAGGATAGCAACACAGGAGTACCCCTCTGTGCTTATGAATGACCTTGCCCTTCTGTAATGCTATGCATATACAGTACACTATTGATAGCAATGAGTTCCTACACGTTGTTTGTGCATAAAAAAGCAGAAAGGTACCTTTTTCTTAATCCACATTCATGTACTAATCGTTTACGTGACGTTGATGTGAATAGTAATTTGGTTGCTATGGAAACTCCTGCAATATTATGTCAGCAAGATTTACAACAAACAGTATCGTCTTTTCAGTTAGTTTGGCAAAACAACAATTCTGCACCTATACCTTAAAAAGCCACATTTCAGATTAGAACATGTGGGAAAGAATTGTATGGCATTGGTTGTGAGTGTAGTGTATGCGTCATAGTGCGTGTGTGTCATAAGGTGTGTGTGTGGGTGAGCCATAGTGTGTGTCATAGTGTGTGTGTGTGTATGTGTGTGTCTTGGCTGACCTTGAAGCGAGGAAGCAGCATGAAGAGGAATGTCTCTCCTGTGCCGTAGAAGGTCTCACTCGGCCTCAGAGGGTGAGAGAGGAAGCTCCCAAACACCTGGGGCACAGAGAAACAAACCTACCATTAACCAAAATACAACTCTCTGGTAACCAAACGAGACAGAGTTCATAAAATGGGGGACTTCATAGGTGACCACAACGAACTCTGTGGCTCCTGGAAAATCGTTATGTTATTCAAACTAACCCCACAGTAGTCTTGACCTGTGGGTGTCCAAGTTAATAGTGCAAATGAAATGAAAAGCAGGTAGTCTATGGCACACATTCTGTGTAATCTCTAACACCGAAGTCAGATAGATATTCAAAATATGGTGCGTGGAACATTAGGGGTGTCGTTTGTAACGTGAAAATAACAAATACGAGTATATAAAAAGGACACCTGATTAAGTGAGTCCTTGATGACCATGAGTACAGGCGAGTCGCTGCCTTTCAGCCTCCGGTAGAGGGACTTGAGGCTGGAGCCGTGACGAGACGTGCTGTAAGCCAGCTGCCACGTGTGGCCCACTGTCCTGGGTGGCAGTTCCACTGAGAGCTGGAGAAAGACGGACGGATGGAGAAGGAGAAAGAGTGGCGGGAGAGTGAGAGAGAGACGGAAGGGGCAAAAAGATAGGAGAATATACACTTATTACAAGTATAAAATGAGCAGAAAAGAAAGTGAAAGGGAGATAGTTGGTATCTAAGTGAATGAGACTGGCAACAATAAGCAACTTGCAGAGCCGACCTGCAGGTCTCATTAGCTAATGTATTGGTTCAAAGTGATCACAGCACTGCTCTGCTTAATTATTTTTTTATCTAACCTTTATTTACCTCGGCTAGTCAGTTAAGAACAAATTCTTATTTACAACGAAGGCCTACCCCGGCCAAACCCTAACCTGGTTGACTCTGGGCCAAGTGAAGTAAAAAAAAAAAAGTGATTTTCCTGTGTCCTGAGTGTACAAAACATCAGGAAAACCTTCTATTGAGTAGCACCCCCTCTTCTTAGAACTAGGGGGCGACATTTTCACTTTTGGATGAATTTGTGCCCAAATTAAACGGCCTCGTACTCTGTCCTAGATCATATGATATGCATATTATTATTACTATTGGATAGAAAACACTCTGAAGTTTCTAAAACTGTTTGAATAATATCTGTCAGTAAAACAGAACTCATATGGCAGGCAAACTTCCAAACAGGAAGTGAAAATTCTGAAATGGGTCGCTGTGAAAGGCATCGCCAATTCAATTGTCTTATATTTATGGATCTGTATGCACTTCATACGCCTTCCACTCGATGTCAACAGGCAGTAGAACGTGGAATGAAGCGTTTAGCCTGATGTGGGACCGAATGAGAGCCTTTGGAGTGACAGGTCAGGCAGATTGCCAGTACTTGGCCGTGCACATTGGGAATGTCATGTCTTTGTCTGCACTGCGTTAGATAGACATGAAGAAATTCTCCGTTTGGGACGTTATTGGATATATATGAGAAAAACATGCTGAAGATTGATTCTCAACTGAGTATGACCAGTTTATTCGACTTTTAATATCACTTTTGAAGTTTTCGTTCATTGCGCAAATGTGTATGGACACGTGAGCTACACATGCTAGCCAAAGTTGCTAATTCGACAGAAGTAATGGACATTATAAAACAAAACAACGATTTATTGTGGAACTAGGATTCCTGGCACTGCATTCTGATGAAAGTTCATCAAAGGTAAGGGAATATTTATGATGTTATTTCGTATTTCTGTTGACTCTGTTGACTCCAACATGGCGGAGAATGGCTGAGCGCTGTCTCAGACTATTGCATGCTGTGCTTTTTACTAAAGTTATTTTTTAAATCTAACACAGCGGTTGCATTAAGAACCAGTGTATCTTTAATTATATGTTAAACATGTATCTTTCATCAAAGTTTATGATGAGTATTTCTATTGAGTAGCACCCCCTTTTGCCCTCAGAGCGGCCTCAACTCTACAAGGTGTCGAAAGCATTCCACTGGGATACTGGTCAATATGGACTTCAATGCTTCCCACAGTTGTGTCCAGTTGGCTGGCTGTCCTTTGGGTGGTGGGCCATTCTTGATACAAACGAGAAACTGTTGAGCGTTACAAACTCAGCAGAGTTGCAGTTACTGACACACTCAAACAGGTGCGCCTGGCATCTACTATCATACCCTGTTCAAAGGCACTTAAATCTTTTGTCTTGCCTTTTCACCCTCTGAAAATTATGATTATGCTCTTTTAGTGTAAGAACTGTTTGAAAAGACCGCTTAAAATTGCTAATTGCTGCCTATTGTGGTGGGATGGAGTTTTGGCCTGCCTGGTGACATCACCAGAAGGTAAATTAGATAATAGATAATGTCCCCTCTATGCTGCACTCGTGTGTGACCGGGTATCTATTCCAGGACTGCCACACAGAAGAAATGCCAGGCCGCGCTGAGACGCAAAAGATTAAAATTCACAGAGTTCGCCCCATGAGGTTTGTGCTATATAGATCAATGTTTTTTCTGTGATCGAATCAACGTTATATCAGCCCCTAGTCAATGCAACAAACCAAACCAAATCTAACTTTGCAAGATTGAGTCTATGATTTTGTTGTAGGCAGAGCTAGAGCGCAACGGAGTAGAATTCTATTGGCGGGGGTAGACCACAAGCAGTCTTTCAATCACCTCCTTTCAATCACCTGAGTGAATGAGCTTTTCAGATCAGTTCAGATCAGAGTGCATATCAGTGGATATTCTTTGCTAGTTAGCGAGTTATAACCCCAGTTATAGATAAGTATAGGTCAGCAATGGGGAGTTACTGCATCCTACGAGAGCACAAAATGTGTACTCTATATTTCAAGCTGTCTTTGAAAGACCAGTCCGGTAAAAAGCTCTTGTATTTTGAGACAGGCTTGAATATGCAAATGAGCCAATATGCAGAGGGTTAGTCTACATTGTTTTATTCTCTGTATGGTAATAATAATTATTTTGTAAAGTGGTTTGGCCCATGGTGTTACAGGCCCTTCATAATGTAAAACCCTTTTTAAAATCAAAAGCTATGTTGTGAGATTTGCTCCATTGGTTTTGTTGGTAGGCCAACAATATACTCAAATAGCTACAATACTGTGTAAAACTGTAAGGGTACAGCCTCAGTGTTCACCGTAAATGCACGCCGGAAGTTGCACATAATTCCCACAATGTTCAAGTTTCCACTCACACAAGACCTACAATTTTCTCAGTGCCTCAAAAAAATTATAGGGAACATTGTTAATAGACACAATAATACAATAGAGTTCCAAACCCCTCTGTCAATAACAGTTCATTTTCAGTTTGCCTCTCCCCACTCAGAACACTCCTAGTAAACTTCTTGCTTAAAAATTGCTCTTTGCTAAGAAGCTATATGTTTATTTTTGACAATTTTAATTAACAACAATCACAGTAAGGCACTTAATTGTTACCCAGAAATAATATGATGGAGATAAAAATGGCTATATTGGACCTTTATACCTGATCCCTTCCTACTTGACCCTCCATCGTGAAACGTGGCCACAGTAGAGGTTTTGAATATTTTCAGTACTCAGCACGAAGGTTCAGTAAATGAATGGCACTGTGTTTGACTGAAGGCCAGTGCTGCTCAAGGGAGCCTGAGGCAGAAGTAGGAAAGTTGGGTTAAGTCTCAGACTCTGGATTTAACTTTAAACCCAGACCAGTCAACGCATTTGTGGAACTAGAGGCAAGAAGAGTAACGTGCGCAATTTCTTCTATATGTGTGGCGCTGGCCAGCGACACGTCATGAGAAGCAGTCATTAATTTCCCATTTGGGATTAATTAAGTATTTGTCTCTCCTTCTTATCCAAGAATGGATGAGATCTGTGAATGATCTTCGATTGTGAATTTGTGTGTGATTAGACGAGACAAGAGTGTGTGTTTTGTGAAGTTCTGTCTATGAATATGTGCTCACACTCACCTCTCTGACAAGCGATGCGTCTAAGATGCGACTCTGGGCTACGATCTCACACAGTCCCTCTGGATCTTTGTCCATGTCCAGAGGTAGTCTCCCTCTACCATCCTCCACTGTCACCAGCTGCAACACAAGACATGCAACCTAGTTATAAACCCATTCAAATCCCATTGTCGCCAAAACTTGACACACACACGTCAAACAATAACCCCTGACCCCACCTAAACACTAATCAAACTTTTAAACATTTGCCCAAACTTTCCCAGGCCATGGTGTGCACAAGGGCCTTTACTTAATGCTATAGTCAAAAGCAATTTATTGCTGTTTACCTGTATGTCCACATCAGGCACTCCAGCCTTTCTTTATGACTCTCCTCAAAGACTCTAAAATACAGACTTACTTCCCAGTCAGCCCCAGTAAAATCCAGACTTATCTCCCAGTCCTCCCCAGTAAAATCCAGACTTACTTCCCAATCCTCCCAAGTAAAATACAGATTTACCTCCCAGTCCTCCCCAGTCTAAAAGCCAGACTTACCTCCCAGTCCTCCCCAGTAAAATAGACTTACCTCCCAGTCCTCCCCAGTCCGCCCATGGTTCTTGGACACCTCTTGTTCTTCTTCCTTCTCCTTCTCCTCCTCCTCTTCTCTGTCTTCAACCAGTACAAACTCCTCCTCGTCGCCCTCCTCCGACCCTCCCTCCAGCATGCACAGACCAGGCCTCCAGTGGTTCATGTAGGCGTACAGCTCATCTGAGCTACAGGCAACAAGACACGACAGACTTTTGATTAACTTCTTGAACTTGAAGCCTCTACATTCCTCAGCATTCAACAGCATTTCAAATCGCTACAGGAGACATGTTAAACTTGATGTTAATGTTAGACATTGTCAGTGTGAGGCGTTAATGTTCACAGAATCTAAACAGAATGTTAATGTTAAACTAAAACAGTCTGTTTCTGTGGCTCCAGACTGCAGACGGTTACCTCTCCTGGGAGAAGGCGAACCAGGAGTCCCTCCGGGGTAAGGTTTTGTTTGTCCCCAGCAGCAAGCCTGCAGCCACACCTTTCTTCTTCCCAGTGGATTGCTGGAGTCTCAGCCTGACGAACATCAGACCTCCAGAAGTTCCTGAAGACAGTCTAGAGGGGCCTGGAGAAGAGGGAGGGGGAGAATGAGGGAGAGAGAATGAGAGAAAGGTGGAAAGAGAGAGGGGGAAGGATGGAGAAAAATTAACTAAACAGTACTCCTTGGGATAAAACCATGATATAAACCTATTGACTTGATTCCTTTCCTTACCTGGTGTCTGATTCCTCACAGACTGCTGCTTCTTCGTCCCCTCTCTGTCCACCAGCTCCATCCTCACTTTATTCCCTGTCCCTGCTGCCTCTTGTCCTCCACACCAGGTGGCAGCACTGCTCAACACGGATCCTCCCACAGTCCTGGATGACTGCACAACCAGCTCTTCCAGCGGACTACCCTTCCCCTCCAACTGCCACTCAGCCATGTCACTGCTCCTCTCCTCCTCAGAGAACCCCTGGACCAGGCTCAGAGCCAGGGCAGACCTCAGCTCCGATGTAGCAGCAGACAACAGTGCTGGGACAGTCTCCCCCTTGTGGTGTGGAGGGCTAGTGCTTCTTCGCCTCCCACCCTGCCCGAGCATCTTGACAGTTTTGGAGCCAGTTTTCTGTATGTTTTTAGTTCCTTTCCACCTAGTAACAGGTTAAAGAATAATTTTTAAGCCTCGAGACAATTGAGACATGGTGTGTCATTCAGAGGGTGAATGGGCAAGACAAAATGAATGGGGAGTGTGCAACTCAATATTAGGAAGGTGTTCCTAATGTTTAGTATACTCAGTGTATGTTGCATGTTTTGCAATATCTGACCCAGCAAACATTCCTTGACACCATAGATGTCCAAGGGCCAATTTCATTGGCTATGATAGACAGGAGAGGGACAAGGCCAAGTGCATCATAGAGGACCCTACACACAATCTTGCCAAATGTTTTGAACTACTGCCCTCTGGAAGGAGATACAAGGTCCAGGACAGATGTAGGATGCTGAACAGTGGGCCACATGTAGGCTGCTGAACAGTGGGCCATGGGACAGATGTAGGATGCTGAACAGTGGTCCTATAACATATTTAGGATGCTGAACAGTGGTCCTAGGACAGATGTAGGCTGCTGAACAGTGGGCCATGGGACAGCTGTAGGATGCTGAACAGTGGTCCTATAACATATTTAGGATGCTGAACAGTGGTCCTAGGACAGATGTAGGATGCTGAACAGTGGGCCATATGTAGGCTGCTGAACAGTGGGCCATGGGACAGCTGTAGGATGCTGAACAGTGGTCCTACAACATATTTAGGATGCTGAACAGTGGTCCTAGGACAGATGTAGGATGCTGAACAGTGGTCCTAGGACAGATGTAGGATGCTGAACAGTGGTCCTAGGACAGATGTAGGATGCTGAACAGTGGTCCTAGGACAGATGTAGGCCCAATACACGGTCGGACAGTAGACAGCATAAACTGAATAATGATGTGTGCATTAATAATTATCTTTCCAGTGTTTCCCATTTTCAATGTATTGTAGTATATTGCTTTCTTGTGTATCTGTATGCTGGCTTCACAAAATTTATTTCCATGTAAATGGACAATAAAGTATATTGTATCGTATCATATACCCCATTTCCACTGCTAGATATTAGAGATTATACAGTATTTAAAGCTGCAATATGTTAACTTTTTGGGAGACCTGACCAAATTCACATAGAAATGTGAGTTATAGATTTGTCATTCTCATCGAAAGAAAGTCGAAGAAGTGGTAGATCTGTTCTATCTGAGCTATTTCTATGCGAGCTATTTCTGTGTGTGCTATTTCTATGCTTCCTGTTCTTAAGTTTCGTTTTTGTGTCTTTCACTTTTGTACACCAGCTTCAAACAGCTGAAAATACAATATTTTGGGTTACTGAAAATATATTTCACAGCGGTTTAGATGGTACAATGATTCTCTACATTGCTTGTTTGTAACAAACTAAAAATGTCAGAGACCCACACTACACAAGTCAGAGTGCGTATTCGAGATACACCAATTTAACACAGGTCTGCGCAGAATATAGGATCATAATAGTGACCTCATAAGTTAAACGCCATCCAAGGCATTGTGAAGATATGTTGATCTGTGCAGAGCTACACCAAATCGGTGTGCCTTGAACGTGCACATAGCCATTTAGTGCTGACCTGTGTGTGGAGGAGTTGAAGTGCACGTGGGAGATGTCAGAGTAGAAGGAGACCGAGGCCAGGCTGTCCACTGAGCAGGACAGCAGGTACTCCTCACAGCCGTGCTCTATCACCAACGGGTGAGTCTTACACGGGTCAAAGAACATCTTATTGGACGTCACCAGCAAGATACCAGAAACCACACCCTGGTGAGAGAGAGAGAGAGACGGGTGAGAGAGGTGAGTATGTGAAGAAAGAGAGGTGAGAGATGAGATAGATGAGCGGGAGGTGAGAGATGTGAGCAGGTATTTTATTAGGATCCCCATTAGCTGTTTCTGAAGCAGCAGATACTCTTCCTGGGATCCACACAAAACACAACATAATACAGAACATCAATAGACAAGAACAGCTCAAAGATTGAACTACAAACATTTTAAATAAGAACAATAGAACCAAAAGAGGTTCTACGGACAGTTGCATACATACATAAGTACATATACACAGTGTACAAAACATTAGGAACACTGTCCTAATATTGAGTTACATCCCCCCCATTGTTCCCTCAGAACAGCCTCAGTTCGTCGGGGCATGGACTCTACAAGGTGTCGAAAGCTTTCCATAGGGATACTGGCCAATGTGGACTTCAATGCTTCCTACAGTTGTGTCAAGTTGACATGATGTCCTTTGGGTGATGGGCCATTTTTGATACACACTGGAAACTGTTGAGCGTGAAAAACACAGCAGCGTTGCAGGTCTTGACACACTTAAACCGGTGCGCCTGGCACCTACTACCACACCTCGTTCAAAGGCTCTTACATTTTTTTGGTCTTGCCATTCACCCTCTGAATGACAATTGTCTCAAGGCTTAAAAATCCTTCATTAACCTGTCTCCTACACTTCATCTACACTGATTGAAGTGGATTTATCAAGTGACATCAATAAGGGATCATAGCTTTCACCCGGATTCACCTGGTCAGTTTATGTCATTGGAAAGTGTTCTTAATGTTTTGTACACTCAGTGTACATATGCAAACGAGTTATTTAGGTCAGATAGATAGGGGAGAGGCGCTGTATTAGTTATCGTGCTGTTTGCTGAGTAATTTGAGATGGAAGGGAGTTCCATGTGATCATGGCTGTATATAATACTGTGCTTGCTACGCCACTGCTTATAAACTCAGCAAAAAAAGAAACATCCTCTCACTGTTAACTGCGTTTATTTTCAGCAAACTTAAGGTGTACATATTTGTATGAACATAACAAGATTCAACAACTGAGACATAAACTGAACATGTTCCACATACATGTGACGGACAGAAATCGAATAATGTGTCCCTGAACAAAGGAGGGGGTCAAAATCAAAAGTAACAGTCAGTATCTGGTGTGGCCACCAGCTGCATTAAGTACTGCAGTGCATCTCCTCCTCATGGACTGCACCAGATTTGCCAGTTGCTGTGAGATGTTACCCCACTCTTCCACCAAGGCACCTGCAAGTTCCCGGACATTTCTGGGGGGAATGGCGCTAGCCCTCACCCTCCGATCCAACAGGTCCCAGACATGTGCAATGGGATTGAGATCGGGGCTCTTCGCTGGCCATGGCAGAACACTGACATTCCTGTCTTGCAGGAAATCACGCACAGAACGAGCAGTATGGCTGGTGGCATTGTCATGCTGGAGGGTCATGTCAGGATGAGCCTGCAGGAAGGGTACCACATGAGGGAGGAGGATGTCTTCCCTGTAACGCAAGCTTTGAGATTGCCTGCAATGACATCAACTTGTTTGGTCGACTGTGGTGTTAAAAATGCTGAGTATCTCTACAACAATTGAATGAATATGCCTTGACCTTGACAATTTACAGTCTAAGGTGACATGCTAGTGATAGATGATTAGAGGGCTTTGTGAAATGCCACACTTTAAATGTTTTCCATTAGAGAAGCTTCCATTCAATAAAACCCTCTGGGTTCTATTGGATAGATAGCTCTCAACGCATAATATGGTCGAGGATGTAAAGGCATAGCACATATGTTTTTCTAATAACAGATTATGGTCAATAATATCAAAGACTGCAATGAAGTCTAACAGTACAGCTCCAACAATCTTCTTATTACCAATTTCAAAGTCAGAGAAATACAGTAGCATTGTATCTGGTCCACAAAGAAAATCTCCCAACAGTTTGCTAAGAGCCGGCAGCAAGTGATTGGCCGGCTGACAGAACTAGTAAAGGGCGCTTTACCATTCTTGGGTAGCGGAATGACTTCCGCTTCCTTCCAGGTCTGAGGACAAAGACTTTCCTCTAGGCTCAGATTTAAAGATATGAGTTAGGAGTGGCTATAGAGTCAGCTACCATCCTCAGTAGCTTTCCATCTATGTTGTTAATGCCAGGAGGTGAGAGAGGTGTGTGGGTGGTGAGAGAGGTATGGGTGGTGAGAGGTGAAAGAGGTGAGTGGGTGGTGAGAGAGGTGAGTGGGTGGTGAGAGAGGTGAGTGGGTAGTGAGAGAGGTGAGTGGGTGGTGAGAGAGGTGAGTGGGTGGTGAGAGAGGTGAGTGGGTAGTGAGAGAGGTGAGTGGGTGGTGAGAGAGGTGAGTGGGTAGTGAGAGAGGTGAGTGGGTGGTGAGAGAGGTGAGTGGGTAGTGAGAGAGGTGAGTGGGTGGTGAGAGAGGTGAGTGGGTGGTGAGAGAGGTGAATGGGTGGTGAGAGAGGTGAATGGGTGGTGAGAGAGGTGAATGGGTGGTGAGAGAGGTGAATGGGTGGTGAGAGAGGTGAGTGGGTGGTGAGAGAGGTGAATGGGTGGTGAGAGAGGTGAGTGGGTGGTGAGAGAGGTGAGTGGGTGGTGAGAGAGGTGAATGGGTGGTGAGAGAGGTGAGTGAGTGGTGAGAGAGGTGAGTGGGTGGTGAGAGAGGTGAGTGGGTGGTGAGAGAGGTGAGTGGGTGGTGAGAGAGGTGAGTGGGTAGTGAGAGAGGTGAGTGGGTAGTGAGAGAGGTGAGTGGGTGGTGAGAGAGGTGAGTGGGTAGTGAGAGAGGTGAGTGGGTGGTGAGAGAGGTGAATGGGTAGTGAGAGAGGTGAGTGGGTGGTGAGAGAGGTGAATGGGTGGTGAGAGAAGTGAGTGGGTGGTGAGAGGTGAAAGAGGTGAGTGGGTGGTGAGAGAGGTGAGTGGGTGGTGAGAGAGGTGAGTGGGTAGTGAGAGAGGTGAATGGGTGGTGAGAGAAGTGAGTGGGTGGTGAGAGAAGTGAGTGGGTGGTGAGAGAAGTGAGTGGGTGGTGAGAGAGGTGAATGGGTGGTGAGAGAAGTGAGTGGGTAGTGAGAGAGGTGAGTGGGTGGTGAGAGAGGTGAATGGGTGGTGAGAGAAGTGAGTGGGTGGTGAGAGAAGTGAGTGGGTGGTGAGAGAAGTGAGTGGGTGGTGAGAGAGGTGAGTGGGTGGTGAGAGAGGTGAGTGGGTGGTGAGAGAGGTGAGTGGGTGGTGAGAGAGGTGGGTGGGTGGTGAGAGAGGTGAGTGGGTGGTGAGAGAGGTGAGTGGGTGGTGAGAGAGGTGAGTGGGTGGTGAGAGAGGTGAGTGGGTGGTGAGAGAGGTGAGTGGGTGGTGAGAGAGGTGAGTGGGTGGTGAGAGAGGTGAGTGGGTGGTGAGAGAGGTGAGTGGGTGGTGAGAGAGGTGAGTGGGTGGTGAGAGAGGTGAGTGGGTAGTGAGAGAGGTGAGTGGGTGGTGAGAGAGGTGAGTGGGTGGTGAGAGAGGTGAATGGGTGGTGAGAGAGGTGAGTGGGTAGTGAGAGAGGTGAGTGGGTGGTGAGAGAGGTGAGTGGGTGGTGAGAGAGGTGAGTGGGTGGTGAGAGAGGTGAGTGGGTGGTGAGAGAGGTGAGTGGGTGGTGAGAGAGGTGAGTGGGTAGTGAGAGAGGTGAGTGGGTGGTGAGAGAAGTGAGTGGGTGGTGAGAGAGGTGAATGGGTGGTGAGAGAGGTGAGTGGGTGGTGAGAGAGGTGAGTGGGTAGTGAGAGAGGTGAGTGGGTGGTGAGAGAAGTGAGTGGGTGGTGAGAGAGGTGAGTGGGTGGTGAGAGAGGTGAGTGGGTGGTGAGAGAGGTGAGTGGGTAGTGAGAGAGGTGAGTGGGTGGTGAGAGAGGTGAATGGGTGGTGAGAGAGGTGAGTGGGTGGTGAGAGAGGTGAGTGGGTAGTGAGAGAGGTGAGTGGGTGGTGAGAGAAGTGAGTGGGTGGTGAGAGAAGTGAGTGGGTGGTGAGAGAGGTGAGTGGGTGGTGAGAGAGGTGAGTGGGTGGTGAGAGAGGTGAGTGGGTGGTGAGAGAGGTGAGTGGGTGGTGAGAGAGGTGAGTGGGTGGGTGGTGAGAGAGGTGAGTGAGTGGTGAGAGAAGTGAGTGGGTGGTGAGAGAAGTGAGTGGGTGGTGAGAGAGGTGAGTGGGTGGTGAGAGAAGTGAGTGGGTGGTGAGAGAGGTGAGTGGGTGGTGAGAGAAGTGAGTGGGTGGTGAGAGAGGTGAATGGGTGGTGAGAGAGGTGAATGGGTGGTGAGAGAGGTGAGTGGGTGGTGAGAGAGGTGAGTGGGTGGTGAGAGAGGTGAGTGGGTGGTGAGAGAGGTGAGTGGGTGGTGAGAGAGGTGAGTGGGTGGTGAGAGAGGTGAATGGGTGGTGAGAGAGGTGAGTGGGTGGTGAGACAGAGGTCAGCAAGAGGTTAGAGAGGAGTGGGCGTGAATGACTCGTCTCCACCCACCTTGCGGTCAGTGATGTAGCGGCAGAAGAGCTTGAGGTACGGCATTGCCGCTGTTCCCTCTCTCAGGGAACACTCAGGTGGGAGGGCCAGTAGGCAGAGCTGTCCATCAGGCATTGGCACCGCCTCCACATCCTATGAGAATCAAAGCAAGCACAGTTTTTGTTTTTAAACACAGCAGAGGAAATTCAATTTTTTAAAGTCTAGTGGCGCAGCGGTCTAAGGCATTGCATCTCAGTACGAGAGGCGTCACTACAGAACCTGGCTTGATCCCGGGCTGTATCCCAACCGGCCGTGATCGTGAGTCTCATAGGGCGGTGCACAATTGGCCCAGCGTCGTCCAGGGGAGGGTTTGGCCAGGGAAGGCCATCATTGTAAAATAATAATTTGTTCTTAACTGACTTGCCTAGTTAAATAAAGGTTAAATAAATGTAAATAAAAGTTAACAATGTTTAAAGAAGGCATTATCCACTCGTTAAAACAGTGCTTTACATTGAAAGCTAACTAAGCAGCTTCCAAAAGAACAGCATTTGAAGAAACAATCAATCATTGCCATTAGCTAAAAGTTTTTCCAGTCCTGCATTGACTCTTGTTCTATTGAACAATTTCAGCTCTGCTAAGCTAGTTTAGCCTCTCTTAACAAGAACAGGCAGGTTCACCACACCAAAAGAAATAACATACTCCATTAAAGGCCTGACATGACACAGAAAAACATGGTTAAATCATTTAAAAACATTGTTAAATTTACTTCCTCTTCGGTGTGGATTGTGGAATAAATTCATCCACATTGTCCTTACCAGTAACTTGTCATACTCTGCGTCCGGTGACGGGGAGTGAGGGCTGGGTGATGGGGCCGGAGAAAGCCCTGGGTCAGTGTCCAACTCTGGCTCCAGCCTGAGGTCGGGGTCAGGGTGCGTCGCCACGGGAGATGAGCCTTGGCCAGAGCCTTTACTCTTGGGAACGCGGAGGTGCTTCAAAATGGAAGAGCGGAGAAACATCACAACACAGAACAACAAACTCAAGCACTTCTGTTAATAATACTCTGCCAAGTCTAGGACCTACCACTTCCTCTTTCTAACTGAACTTTACATCTGCGGTCTCATCTGTAGCCTACTGGAGTGGGGGGATGGACGCTTGATTGGTAACCATGCAAATAGGTTTTCCCAGAATGCCATGTGGTGAAGGCTATGCTCTGTTACTCATTTTGCATGTCAAATCCATAGTGGAAGGGACAAACAAAACAGCAACATATAATGTCACTACTGACTTTTGATCATTATACTGGAAGAAAAACACACGTATGGAAATAAAAGATGACAATGTACACATTTTGTCCATTCCTCTCGAAATGGTATGAAGCTGATCATACCCGCAGGCCTGCAATTAGTGTGTCAGGTCTCCTCACCGTGAGATGTGACAGAAATAACCTGTCACATCTCACGGTGAGGAGAACGTTCAGAATGCTGATACAATGACAGAAGATTCCAATGTCATATACTGTATGTATGCATGTATGTAGCATCTGATAAGGTTGGGAACCATGGTGACGTCTTCTTACCTGCCGGGAGATGAGGGAGGAGGAGGTGGAGAGATGCCTGTTCAGCTTGGTCTGATCTCCCAGGCTACTGTACTGGGAGGTGACACTGAACACAGTGTCTTCATGGTGGGCCTGTGAGTACACACATAGTGCAGAAATCCACGTAGGTACTCCAATATGAAAATAAAATCAGACCAAATAATACCAATCTCTTCCATTAATTTGAGATTGAGGCCTACTTATTTTCCGAACGCTTATTAGCTGGATCTACACCTATGATTACAGACACAGGAGATAGGGCTCCTGCCCTATGAGGTGTTCCGGCTCACACAAGTCAAGGCTTGTGTAAGGCTACTTACTACTACACCTATCATTACAGATTACTGAACACCACTGCTGGGTCGGTAGGTAGGTAGGTGTTGTCTTGCTGAAGCACCACAGCCCCCTGACAAGCCCAATAATGTCATGCGAATCCTCCATCCGCTGCCTCCCACACAACACAACCAAAACTCAGCTATTGACAGATGGGGCAGACAGGGGCGCAACTTTCACTGGGGACGGGGGTACATGGGGGTACCCCCACCATATTCTAAAATTGAATTTTTTATTATTGCAGTTATATCATTGCACTGGGATACAAAAACGCGGCTTCAGTGTGCTTTAGGACCATGCGGATGCCTCAGAGTGGTCGGGTAGGCTGTTTGGCGGTTACAGCCAGCTAGATTTAGGACCGCGCAGACACCACAGAGCGTGCAGACAGGCTGTGTGAAGGCATAGCTTCTGACCAGCACAGTGCTACTTTCTGTAGATGCTGTCTGTGTGTTGTAAAAGTTGTAAAAGCAAGCAGAGAAAAAACTGGCTACTCTATTTGACTGATGTAGCTGGCTAGGTAACTTCTGTTTGACTTAACAAAAAAAAAGTGTTTATTCCCAGTGCTGAGCTAGTAGTGTAACTGACATGTAACGTTAGCTAATTAATTCATCCCCTCTCGACTAAACTTCTGTCTGAAGAGAATGAACTAGCTAGGTGGTAGCTACCATGGACAGTTCAGCTCTCGCCTCTAGCTAGGTTCAATAGAAGAAAATTAACTTGGCTAGTTTTTGCCAGTTGATGTACCATTAGAGCCAGCCAAAACTTGGCTAAGGTTAGCTAGCTCACTAACTTTAGGTATTCGTTTTGCTTCAATCACATCAGATCTGAATCAAACAATGAAACCTGCGGCAAAACAATGAAAGACTGATATTCTGACGATTTTTGACAGCGCACTGAGTTTTTTTTTGTCAGTATAGCAACGTAACGTTATTGATCTGTCAGTTTCCCTAGCTAATTCCCTACTTTTCACACTGACACGGTATAAACATATCTATAGACTACACTGTCATGGTGCACAGTAAGTACACAACACAATATTGATGATGAATGGATACAGATATGCCTGAATGCCCAGTCACGTTCATATCATCTCAGACATAAATTACTGCAGTTTCAGACCGTCCATAGAACATACTATATGCCATTGAAACTGAATTACATGCACTCCGAAATGTAATTCCACTCAGAAATAAAATTCCTGTGCCGGAGGTGTAAAACACAAAAGGGGACACATTGACATTATTTGATGGTCTTGTGAAGGCTCACAAGATCAGCATGTCTACAGATTCTCCCTTCTCCCTGTTTTTGTTTGCTTGGAAATGTTGATACTGAAGACTGTTATCAGAAGAACCTAGCATTTATAGCAGGTAAGAAATGCATTGCCATTAATTGGAAGGTTGGTTATACTCCCACAATATCACAATGGATGGCAGAAATATCAAGTAATGTATCACTAGATTTGATTTATTACTAGACTAATAAGGGTACATTGTGCAACTCATAAAGTCTGGGTGCCTTAAATGGAATAGCCTACTGTATGACAAAAGGGGTCTGTATTGAAAACATGACATTTTCTAAGTCGAGCAGTCGCAAATAGAAACAAAAATGTCATGGCACACGAGACGCCTGTGTGATTTGCGCCTGTCTTAGTGGAGGCCACGTTCCAAGAATATGGGGATTGTGGCTCAGCTGCACAATGCACGTCTCTATCCAGAATGCGCTCTCTCCTGCCATTTTGTGAGTATTCATTGTTTCATAACTTCATTGCTTGCTACGTCTATCACTTCCCCATTACATACATCACCAGTAGTAGCCGACATTAACCTTTAATTCACATAATTTCTAATCTGCAATGTTTGTTTGGTAATGGTAATTTCTGTTAATGCATTCAATAGATTATTAATCCAGTCATTTACCGTTCTCATTGTCGGAGTGCACATGTGTTTTGCAGAAATCACAACCTATGCTAAACTTGTGAGAAACAAGTTGTTGTTTATTTCATCACATTTATGAGTTGTCAATTTATTCATCGTCATTTGTTTGAAATGCTTTTGTCAAAGTTGAATAAGTCTACCGGGCCTACGCGCAAATGTAGGACGATAAATGTGCCCATTTTGAGGATGTCTAACAATATTTCCGATTGTCTTAACTCACCACCATTAATGAGCTGTGGAGCTTTTCAAAGTAATTTCTATTCACCTCAAACAGCAAGTAAACAAAGTCTGTTTTTAGAATCAATTGAGAGTTCTCAAACTATTTGAACAATATTTCCAGCTCTCTCCTTTTTGATAACCACTCGGCATGAAAGGGAAAAATGTAATTCTCTGATCCAGTGGAAATGTCATAAAATACCTGATTACTTCTCATCCTTTGCAACTACAGCTGTCTCTCTCCCGAGCTCACTGGAGTGGGAAACTGAGGGCCCAGAATATTTTATACAATGTTTAAAGTTTGCTGGTATAAGTTTTTGGGTGACTGAGTTGATACAATGTTTCAAGATAGTTGGAGACAGGACATGCGTAGCCAATGTGATTTATAGGATATCTATTTTTATCAGGATATTTTCTACCTGCATGCTGCAATGTTTTTGTGTTGGCTTTATGTAGGTTATTATGTATTAGATAATTGGCAATGGCAATAAAAGTTACTTTTAATTTTCATTTAGATAGAATGTAGATTAACCACAGACAATGATTGTGAAATACAAAGACTATTAGAAATTAAATGAAACTGTTCCATGAAAATGTGCATATGAAAATCATAACTGGTATGCAGATTGGTAGAAATGGTACAATAATGGTGTAGCCTATTACCGGCAACTTCAGGAGAGTAACTCTGCCAAGGACAGCAGCAGCAGCGGGAGAAGGCGGGTTGGGAACAGGTTTTGTTTCTTCTGGTTATGCTGTCCCTCAAGTAATTTATGTGCGTGCATAAAGCATCAGACAAGTTCAGTACATATAGCCTAGTTGATTTTATTAAACATACATGCAGGCCTCAACCACTACCCTGAGAGAACTTGATTCAGTGTATCATGCAGCCCTCAGGTTCATTACAAATCAAAGACGTCTAACACATCATTGTGATCTCTACAGTGCTGTTGGATGGTCGTCATTGACCTTGCGTAGGCTTAAACACTGGTATACACTGATTTATAAGGCCATATTGGGTAAAACGCCATTTTATCTCTGCTCTTTTTTAGTCAGGTCGGTAAATAAATAAAAATGACGGTCCCATTCTCATTTGCTTCTAACAGTACCAAAAATGAGAACAGGTCATGGTAGAAATAGTTTTAGTTACTTAGCTCCGTGGTCCTGAAATTCTCTCCAGAACATTATAAAATTTGATGATCTAGTTTCGTTGGAGTATAAATAAACGGTAAAAAATACATACAAATGAAAAAAACATAGGGTGTGTCTATATAGGCCTACGGAAAAATTCAGGTTTTAAAGTTCCGACCAATTGTTGGACAGTCGGGGACAGTCCTAGTAGGAATGCAGAAATTTTGCTTTAGATGCCCCAAAACATTCTGAGGGAGGACCCTCTACCAGATTATGTCCCCTCCACTTCTAAAACTAAAGTTGTGCCCCTGCATGCAGTCATTATTCACACACAGCCTTCCGTGTGTGTATGTTGAGTGTTAAAACATTTTTAAACTGATAGTGAGCCATAGTGATACAGGCTACAAGTTCGGCATTATTTTAACACTGGTTTAGTGAATCCACTTCACATCCTACATGACAGATAGACACGGAACTCATTCATATTTCCATAACTGTAAAACAAAAGTCTATAGTCCAAGTACCTAACTGCAAAGAATACAAAGGGTCTAAATGGATCATAGACATTCTGTCTACTTTACATATTCCGTCCGAATTCAGTTATCAAAACTCTCTGACATCATTGTCATACTATGTTTCCAGATTCAGAGCAACACTGGTCCTTAAAAGTCTCTTAATATGCTGTATATCTTTTCAATGTATATTTTCTAGACAGATATGCATTAGAAAGGGATTTTCTAGACACCCCCAAAAAGTTATTGAATACATGGTTTTGCCTTGATATTTTAAGTATTTTTAAGTTACTACAGTAGTTCCACATATCCATATCTGCTTTACGAAAGACATGATCTGATAACAAAGTTTAAAAGCTGTAGTAATAGAAGCTTCTAAATCTGTATATAATAGAATTACCAGCATTTATTTTCATCACATACCTTGGAACACACCGTCCTCCCATTATAATTGTTGTAGAGCTTCTGAATATACCGGTGGATACCCATTGAAATAGGGGAAGATCTGGGACTGATCTCTGAACCCTGTTTCACTGAAATACAGCTTGTCTGACCTTTGAACATTTATTATCAGCATCTTGCAATACCATATATACAGTATTATGCAATGTATCGGTTATCAATTGTGTAGGTAAAGCAGGTCTTAAATATGTTATCATCATTGATCTACGAGTAGGTCTACATGAGATTGTGACTCACCATACAGTCTGCTTTGTCATCAGACGGTTGACCCTCTTCCCTGGATTTAGCTGTGGCGCGCTCTGGTACCCATGTAGCTTCTATGAAGGCAAGATGTAAATACATTGTCTCTCTGCTCCTGAAATCCAACAGCTATTTCTCCAAATCTACTTGTTTGCGGTCCTGTAAATCATTTAAATTAATGCCAAACAACTCCCTCTTAAATCTAGCCCTGTGTGTGCGTGCATCTTTACAAAATGTGGCACTGGTCTCTGCTCTCTAATACCTACATGAGGCATTATGGATGTTTTGGAGATTTATTAAGGTACTGAGGATTCTCCTTGAATGTCAGGCCTGCCTCCAACAAGGCAGCTGTGTTGGCGCTGACACACTGCGTGTGTACACTTGTGCTACAACCTAGGCCAGACCAGAAGAAAAATCCCCAAATAGAAAATCAAAGTTCTGTGTGGGTGCCCCCAGTACTGAATATAATCCGAAAGAAATACTACAATCTAGAATACGTGAGGCAGAAGGCATCTTGCACCTCTACAGTTCTTGGATAATTGTTTCCTCGCGTGAAAGAGAGCGACCTATTACAAAAATGCATAATGAGATTTAGGGAAAACAAGTAGGTCATAAGTATTTGAGCTAAATAAACATTGTCTATGGTGAAAATGCTACCAATTACATGTCACAAACATAATTTGTTACAAGTTAACAGATTTTACACAAGTGATTTTTCAGGTATTCTAATAATCGTGTCTAAATGGATAACACTAAAAGCATACTGCTGTGCTCTGTAAAAGGGACTCGAAAATAAGCCATTTAACAACTGACAATCACATTCAGAATCACTGTTGTATTACTGTGAGTGTTGGCGAAACCTGTCCCCTCAGTTATGGATGGCATGAGGAAATGACAATAGGATCATGAGTGAATGTTTCTGAGTGACCAGAGTCCACGGGTATTTTGTATCTATGTCATCCTGAGAGAAGTTCCCAAGCATTCCTAGCTGCAGTTTTGCAATTCCTCATAAGTCATTTAAATGTTTTATTTAACCTTTATTTAACTAAGCAAGTCAGTTAAGAACAAATTCTTATTTACAATGACGGCCTACACCGGCCAAACCCAGACGACGCTGGGCCAATTGTGCGCCGCCCTATGGGACTCCCGATCACGGCTGGTTGTGAGACAGCCTGGATTCGAACCAGGGTGTCTGTAGTGACGCCTCTAGCACTGCGATGCCATGCCTTAGATCACTGCGCCATTCGGGAGCCCAATAAATAAATGCTAGAGAGAGGAATTCTCCTTACCAACCTTACTTTGAGTGTGTTATCTGTCATTCTGTAGGTTGTTTGCTATGAAAATACACAACACATTTATGAACACCATATAAATAATTGGATAGGGAACTAACGCAACTACCAAGCCCCTACTGGGGCAAACAAAGCACAGGCTGACCTAGATATCGAGATAATCATGTTAAGAGATACCTCACCTTGGAGGTAATACTGGCGCAGTTGGGGGTTCCGGATGTGGCGGACGTGGTCAAAGGGACGCTCCACGGCACGGTGGGACTGACTGCTGTCCCTGGCCTCCTTGGTTGGGCCGGTCTGAGGCCCTGTCTCCCAGGGGCCGGCGATGAAGCCGGGGGGCTGAGCAACACCAGGAGGGAGCTTGGACCCCAGTCTGGAGGGGAGACAGACATGTAGCAAGGATCTGTACACAATTCCTGGAAGCTGAATATGTACCAGTTCTTCCATGGCCTGCATACTCACCAGACATGTCACCGATTGAGCATGTTTGGAATGCTATGGATCGACGCCCATACCTTTAGATTAGCGCCTAATGAATGTATTTCAATTGACTGATTTCCTTATATGAACTGTAACTCAGTAAAATCTTTGAAATTCTTGCATGTTGCGTTTATATTTTGGTTCAGTGCATATTGGTAGGATTGTGGGAGTTCAGAATAGGCTGTTGCTGTTCCTGGCAAGCACCTCCACTCCCCTCTCCCACGTAATGCCCTTGACTGTTAGTTTTTTCAAAGGAGAAGTACATTCACAAGGGTGACTATATGAAAAATGGCGATGGAGTGCTCTAACGCATATACAGTGCATTCAGAAAGTATTCAGACCCCTTGACTTTTTCCACATTTTGTTACGTTACAGCCTTATTCTAAAATATATTAAATAGTTTTTTCCCCTCATCAATCTACACATAAAACCCCATAATGACAAAGCAAAAACTGTTTTTTATACATTTTTACAAATGGATTTTTTTTTAATGAAAAAATATGAAAATATCACATATACATAACTGGTCTAACCCTTTACTCAGAACTTTGTTGAAGCACCTTCGGCAGCGATTACAGCCTCGAGTCTTCTTGGGTATGACACTACAAGCTTGGCACAACTGTATTTGGGGAGTTTCTCCCATTCTTCTCTGCAGATCCTCTCAAGCTCTGTCAGGTTGGATGGGGAGTGTCGCTGCACAGCTATTTTCAGGTCTCTTCAGAGATGTTTGATTGGGTTCAAGTCTGGGCTCTGGTTGGGCCACACAAGGACATTCAGAGACTTGTCCCAAAGGCACTCCTGTGTAGTCTTGGCTGTGTGCTTAGGGTCACTGTCCTGTTGGAAGGTGAACCTTCGCCCCAGTCTGAGGTTCTGAGAGCTCTGGAGCAGGTTTTCATCATTGATCTCTCTGTACTTTGCTCCGTTTATCTTTCCCTCGATCCTGACTAGTCTCCCAGTCCCTGCCACTGAAAAACATCCCCATGGCATGATGCTGCCCCCACCATTCTTCACCTTAGGGATGGTGCCAGGTTTCCTCCAGATGTGATGCTTGGCATTCAGGCCATAGAGTTCAATCTTGGTTTCATCAGACCAGAGAATCTTGTTTCTCATGGTCTGAGAGTCCTTTAGGTGCCTTTTAGCAAACTCCAAGCGGGCGGTCATGTGCCTTTTACTGAGGAGTGGCTTCCTTCTGGCCACTCTACCACAAAGGCCTGTTTGTTGGAGTGCTGCAGAAATGGTTGTCCTTCTGAAAGGTTCTCCCATCGCCACAGAAGAGCTCTGGAGCTCTGTCAGAGTGACCATCAGGTTCTTGGTCACCTCCCCAATTGCTCAGTTTGGTCGGGCGGCCAGCTCTAGGAAGAGTCTTGGTGGTTCCAAACTTCTTAAATTTAAGAATGATGGAGGCCACTGTGTTATTGGGGACCTTCAATGCTGCAGACATTTTTTGGTATCCTTCCCCAGATCTGTGCCTTGACACAATCCTGTCTCGGAACTCTACGGACAATTCCTTCGACCTCATGGTTTGGTTTTTGCTCTGACATGCACTGTCAACTGTGGGACCTTATATAGACAGGTGTGTGCCTTTCCAAATCATGTCCAATGAATAGAATTTACCACAGGTGGACTACAATCAAGTCATTGAAACATCTCAAGGATGATCAATGGAAACATGATGCACCTGAGCTCAATTTTTAGTCACATAGCAAAGGCTCTGCTACATTTGCGAAACTTTCTATGAACCTGTTTTTGCTTTGTCATTAAGTATTTAGACCCCTTCTCTTATTCCACATTTTGTTACGTTACAGCCTTATTCTAAAATGTATTAAATAAATTTGTGTATAGATTGACGAGAGAATTTTTTTATTTAATACATTTTTGAATAAGGCTGTAACGTAACAAAATGTGGAATAAGGGAAGGGGTCTAAATACTTTCCGAATGCAATGTACATCTCCTGTTTTGTGCTGCAGTGCTCCTTTCACCTCAACACAACATCTCGGGAGAGAAACAGAACATGTCAGGAGAGAAGCACTGTATAGGCTGACACATTCTGCGAATAACTAAACAACGCATCTCTCACAACAAGTCTAAGCAGTGCGTTTCTTCATTTTTAGCCAATAAAACGTTTAATCGCAGGTCTGACCTGGTCTTGACGTTGCCAAAGTAGCTGGGCCTGTTTTTGTCCCTCTGTTGTAGTTTATGTTCCATGGCTCCGAGGGTTTGCAAGAAGGCCTTCTCAGGGACCTATTGGCGACTACTGTGATGTTGACAACAGCAATATTCTGGTAGGTTGAGGGGCTCTGCTGGCATCCCTCCGTTCAGTCTCCATGCTTATTAAGCTCCTGTAATCATACCTACTGGAGAGTAAAAGTTAGTGCACCATGAAGAATGGGAGTGAGATTGAGTGCATAAACTCCAAGTAATGAAGTCAGGTCTTTCAATTCAATTCAACTCGAGAATCAATGATGACTCAGAGCATTTTAGCAGGGGTATAAGCTTATGCTTATTTGTCCATTTTTCCAGCAATGTAGATCCTCTGAGAAAAATACAATTTCGTATTGAGACAATGCTTTCAAAGACTATATGCAAGAAACATGCAAGGGAAGAGAAGCCAGGAAGTCGATGCATGTATATTGAATGTACATGCATACTTGGTCTGTTGATATCCCTCTAGTGGTGTGGGGGCTGTGCTTTGGCACAGTGGGTGGGGTTATCACCTTTCTGGTTGGCCCTGTCTGGGGGTATTGTCGGGTGAGGCCACAGTGTCCCCCCCGTCTCAGGCTGCAGTATCTATGCCGCAATAGTCTATGTGCTGGGGGGGGCTCAGTCTGTTATATCTGGTGTAATTATACTGTCTTATCTGGTGTCCTGTGTGAATTTAAGTACGCTCCCTCTAATTCTCTATCTCTCCCTCCCCTCCCAGAGACCCTAGGACCATTCCTCAGGACTACCTGGCCTGATGACTCCTGGCTGTCTCCAGTTGTGCTGCTGCTCCAGTTTCAACTGTTCTGCCTGAGGCTATGAAACCCTGACCTGTTCACCAGACGTGCTATCTTGTCCCGGAACTGTTGTTTTCGACTCTCTCTCTACCGTACCTGCGGTCTCCACCTCTGAATGCTTGGCTATGAAAAGCCAACTGACATTTGCTCCTGATGTGCGGACCTGTTGCGCCCTCTACAACCACTGTGGTGATTATTTCACCCTGCTGGTCATCTTGAAGAACGATCTGGCCTTCATTGACATGTACTGTTATAATCTCCACCTGGTCCAGCCAAAAGAGGACTGGCCACCCCTCAGAGCCTGGTTTCTCTCTAGGTTTCTTCCTAGGTTCCTGTCTTTCCTAGCCACCGTGCTTGTACATCTGCATTGCTTGCTGTTTGGGGTTTTAGGCTGGGTTTCTGTATATCACTTAGTGACATCTGTTGATGTAAAAAGGGCTTTATAAATACATTTGATTGATTGATAGATATTGAATGGTATTTTTGTTGCCTTATTTCTTGACAAGCAGACATAACATATTTTATTTGCAACACAGTCTATTAGGGCTAACGCTTAAATTCCTTTGGGCCCGAGTTCTGATGCAATGAATGGAACTATATTTTACATTTTCTTTCTTTCACCAGAAGATCTGTTCCTATTCTAACCTCAAGTACGTAAGGGATACTGGTTCTTAGTGTAGAAGGAAGCATTCCTACACATCATTCTGTCTTGGAGAATATTGCAATAGATTACTGTAGTCTTTTTAAACATGGATGTTCCTCACTTCCATATCGAAAATTCGAGGCATGCGACAATAAAACGTAGCAGTGGGGTACACTGAATTCAGAAATGTTAATATTGAAAGGATTTAGGGACTGACCTGTCAAAAAGATTGCCCGGAATGTTGATCGAAAGCGAGTGATTTCGGAAGGCTTCATATTACGAACGGTGTTGTCTTGTGATATCACTGCAGACAACAGCAAAAAGTTGAGCACGTACGCTCCGCCCATTTCATCCATCCTCCGGGGCTGGAGATTGAGGAGTCTTTGAGCAGATATGTAGAATCATTGCATGGCTAGAACAACTATTTTCTGTAATCATCAATCCAACCGCAATGTTTTAACGCACCCCCATGCAAACAGTTTAAATTACAATCGTAACTTTTCAAAATTCATTTGGTTTGTGGCACTCATTCGTTGCAGAGAAATAGCCTATGCATAAAACAGTCGGAGCAAATAGCATGGCCTTCCTCAATTTAGAATATAAAACTAGAGTCGCTTCCAGTTTAGGGAAATATTACCCATATTTATAAGTGGGTCCGCAGCCATTCTGCAAAAAGCCTCGCACTTGCTTTTCCTGCCACACGAGGCACTGTCATCACATCGCTTTGCTTGTTGATGCTCAAATTTTATTGGCTGGAGAAAAGGCACGTGTAAGGATCCGACCAATCACATTATAGAATAGAGTGCTTTTTCCGGGCCTAGCAAAACGATAACATTGCTGAAGTCTGAAAGACGAAAAGGAGAACGTGTTAGTCGAAAATAAAATAATTATTGAAATCTCTCAGACGTCGCATTAACAAATGTGAGTTGCATGCTTATAATGGTCTTTATTTTGTGTTAAGATAACCGAAATATATGGTATAATTTCGATGTACGCTTGAGGGTCAATCAAAGGACCGGCTGAAGCTTGTTAGCTAACAAGCTAACAGATAAACTGCGGTCAGCTAACTAGTCAATTTATTGTGAACCGGTTAGCTAGTCAATTTATTATTAACCATTTGCTTTGCGTGATATGCTAGGATTATACTTTTGGTGTTTGGAACTGTTGCTCATTGAAAATCCATTCATGCCATTTGATCAGCCTCATTTACAACAACAGTAAAGGTCCAATTTTTATTTTATTTTACCGTTATTTTACCAGGTAAGTTGACTGAGAACACGTTCTCATTTGCAGCAACGACCTGGGGAATAGTTACAGGGGAGAGGAGGGGGATGAATGAGCCAATTGTAAACTGGGGATTATTAGGTGACCATGATGGTTTGAGGGCCAGATTGGGAATTTAGCCAGGACACCGGGGTTAACACCCCTACTCTTACGATAAGTGCCATGGGATCTTTAATGACCTCAGAGAGTCAGGACACCCGTTTAACGTCCCATCCGAAAGACGGCACCCTACACAGGGCAGTGTCCCCAATCACTGCCCTGGGGCATTGGGATATTTTTTAGACCAGAGGAAAGAGTGCCTCCTACTGGCCCTCCAACACCACTTCCAGCAGCATCTGGTCTCCCATCCAGGGACTGACCAGGACCAACCCTGCTTAGCTTCAGAAGCAAGCCAGTAGTGGTATGCAGGGTGGTATGCTGCAATGCAATACAGCCGTATTTATCTCGATGTCAAATAATCTCTGGGTAATAATTAAGTACCTTACTGTGATTGTTTTAAATTAAAATGGTCAAAAAGAAACAAATAGCTTCTTAGCAAAGAGCAATTACTCAAGCAAGAATTTCGCTATGCCTGTCTGAGTAGGGAGGGGAAAACTAGCTGTTATTGGCTAAGAGGTTTAGAACTCTGTCAATTTGCTGATATATCAATAAGAAACAAACTCCATCCCACCACAACAGGCTGTCAGGTGGTCTTTTCAAACAGTTTTTACACTAAAATGGCACATTACATTTACATTTACATTTAAGTCATTTAGCAGACGCTCTTATCCAGAGCGACTTACAAATTGGTGCATTCACCTTATGACATCCAGTGGAACAGCCACTTTACAATAGTGCATCAGATCTTTTAAGGGGGGGGGGGGGGGCCAGAAGGATTGCTTTATCCTAGGTATTCCTTGAAGAGGTGGGGTTTCAGGTGTCTCCGGAAGGTGGTGATTGACTCCGCTGTCCTGGCGTCGTGAGGGAGTTTGTTCCACCATTGGGGGGCCAGAGCAGCGAACAGTTTTGACTGGGCTGAGCGGGAACTGTACTTCCTCAGTGGTAGGGAGGCGAGCAGGCCAGAGGTGGCACGATAATCGTTTTCACAACTTCACAGTATTATTCCAACCTCGGTGTGAAAAAAAATATCACGTTTTTGACTGCACTACGCCTTTTAATATTATCCTCAACACACTTTTGAGGCAACTTCGTCTACTAATTTCATAGCTACCGAGTTGGCTCGAAAAGGCTGGATGGCTAACATTAGCCATTCGTACATAAAGTCTTCTAACTTTATGTAGCTTGTTAAAGCCGTTTATAACTTTCAGCTGAATGTGTGGCCTGCTGTCTAATCTACATTTTCGATTGTCAACATGTGTCTTTGTTTCCCTCACAGATGTTGGAAGACCTCAGTATCAGCGTCTGAAGACTGTTTACGGCATGTCCTTTGTTTCCTAAACACACATTAGCCAACTGAGCCCAGCGCTGATTAGGTGTCCTCTGCACATTGTATGAGCAAGATCATTCACCATGGAAACCGAAGCAGTAAGTTAGCTTGCTAGCCCTTCTTATAGATTAAAAGCATGCATTCTGAAGTGTACTAACAAGAGTTTGTGGTAGCCTGGGTGCCAGTCTTTTTATCCTCCATCCCAGTCATTGGCTTGACAATGACAACAAAGCTGGCAAGACCACAGATCTGGGACCAGGCTAAGTTGTGGTGTGTTGGAAAAACTAACAGCACGTTTCTTACCACTATTCAGGAGGTTATTCCTATTTGGCAGAACAAGCCTCATGGGTCGACTCGCAGTGTGGTGAGGAGAATAGGCTCTATTGTACCCATGAAACCACCGCCCAGGGCATGTTTCCAGGTAAATATGGTCATTATCAAATTCAACACATGCAATAGCATAAGTACACGGTACAGACAATGACTTTCTGTCAGAAGGCCGACCTTGTGGCCAAATTGCATTAAAGGTGCTAACAAAGGGAACCTGCACCTGTTTACCAGGAACTCCCAGGTCTCCCTCCTCTGCGGCCCATGGATGGACCCACGGTGCCCACACTGGCAGACATTGCCTGGATCGCAGCAGATGAGGAGTCTGAGACCTATGCCAGAGTGCGGTAAATATGTGCTTTTCTCACCCACAGTGCAGAAGAATGTGGCTGCTGAACTTGAGTATGTTCCTTCACTGAGGCTGCAGAAATGTCAGCTATCCTGGGGTCTAAATAATTGGCCTATTGTTTATGCTAGCATTACTTATGACAAAGGATTCTGGTAGATGTGATAGAGGCTTTCACCTCCTGTTCTTTTAATGCAAGCGTTTTCTTGTGGTCCATTTTCTTTTCTCAGGAGTGATTCACGCCCTCTTAGACATGAGTGGCGACCCACGCCTCTCCTGGTTATGCACAGAAACTCCTCTGTTCCCAACTTCCGCCGCGACGTCAAGAAGGTGGAGACACTGAGGAAGCCTGCGGTGACGGCCATGAACCGTACCACCTCCCTACAGGATGAGCTGAGCAGACTCCGCTCCCAGATCGCCAAGATCGTAGCCACAGAATCTGGTAGGGAATTTGTCAAGGAGTTTCCCCACAGCTGTCATTAAGTTCAATTCACCAGTGAAAGAGGATTTTTCTCTGGCAAAGCTAGCTAGCTATATTAGGCCTATCAGAGCTCTACAGTGCGACCATTTTACTTGCATATGTGCCTAAATATTCTGCGACCTGGAGCACACATGCTCCTTGTAAAAATAGGTAGAGCCCTTCCTAAGTGCCTATCAGTGGAGGCTGGTGGGAGGAGCTATAGGAAGACTGGCTCATCGTATTAGCTGGAATGGCATCAATGGAATGCAGTCAAACATGTGGTTTCCATATGTTTGATACCATTCCATTTTTTTCCATTCCAGCCATTACAATGAGCCTGTCCTCCTATCGCTCCTCCCGCTAGCTTCCTCTGGTGCCTATATACAGTATCTGACGCTTTGTCATTTATGCAGCAAGGGGATTGTCTTGAAGTAGCTTGGCTTTATGTGTTGCTTTTAAAGTGTCATAATCTTCAGTATGGCTACCGCATGCAGTGATGTGTAATAATAAGAGCCTCCTGTAATAATCAACCTCGGATATTACCATGTGTATATTTTAGAAGACGTATGTGTCTTATTGGTCCTTGGGATTGTATGTCTTATGTCGTGGATGCATTAGCATATAGTCATTGTTGCAGAAATTATGATGACACTGTCACATGCTATAGCCATGCGCTGTTAGATGACACTGGAGTTCTTATCAGGCAGATAACCTGATTTTCCTAGACGAGGGTAGGGCTCGCCCACTGAAAGTGATGGGCTTTGGGATTAAAACTGAAAGGACACTAACCTGCCTGCCCATGCCTCAGAAGCTCATCAGAGGACTTTGTATTTTAAATAGCCTGACCATGTGACCCCAGTGCAGGAGATTAGTTGATTGCCAATCTGCATCCCTTTAAGGCTCTGTCTGTCCCAATTCTGAGGTTTATTTATGGGAAAATAATAAAATCTGAGAAGTGTGATAACTAGTCTGTCTCTGTTCTGTTTGTCACCCTAAAGGCTCCAACCCCTTGACCCCTGACCTCCTGTCCCCCGACGACACCAGCATGAGCTTTTCCATGGCGCCCTTCGAGACGGCGCCCTACCAGCCTGCCGCCTCAGCCTCCTTCGTCATCAGCGATGTGACGGAGGAGGAAGAGGAGGAAGATGAGGAGGAGGATGTGGTGTCTGTGGTTTCGGAGCTTATGCCGGACCCCATGCCGCCCGCAAACATGTCTGCCTCCATGACGGCCTCGGCGACCTTTGACCTGGACCATCCCAGCATGGACTTCCGGGAGGCGGAGGAGGACACAGTGTCACTGTCCAAGTCCACCAGCTTTGCTGACGTCATGGACATCCTGAAGGACATGAACCGCATGAAGATGAGTAAGGACAGGTAGGTTTAAGGGCGAGTCAGGATACGGAAGAAAATGGCTTCCTCTCATGTCTCTTAGTACACACACACACACACACAGTGTAAATACCATGTCAGCAGAAGGTGTATGATAATGCATTGGCAGGAAACACAAGGACAGCTGGTCGTTGTCCTGTTTTCCACAGATAGAAAAAAGGAAGAGGAATCAATTAGGTCAAGGATCGGCAACTTCGATGGGTGGCGTCTCAAAATGTCTGAACTCATTATGAGGGCCCACAGTGGCTTGCCGGTCTGCATTCCCACATTCATACCCGCTAGTAATGGGGGACGAAATCAATAGTTACATATCGCAATATTATTTTGGGACGATATTATACCGATATTTGACTGCAAATTGAAAATATCAACTTTTTTTGCTACTGTAAGTAAAGTTAGATTGTGCTAGTCGGCTGTATCTGCGCCAAAACTCTGACATTTTTCATCCTATAGCTTGTAACTCCTTTTCTCATGCTCTCTTGTCTCTGCAGCAGACATATAGTGAGCCATATGTTTGGAAAATCAAATCACAAAATCACAATGCATATAGAATTGTGAGAATTGCATAACATCGTATCAGCATTTAAGTGTATACAGTAACCAAAAAAGTGTTAAACAAATCAAAATATATTTTAGATTTTAGATTCTTCAAAGTAGCCACCCTTTGCCTTGATGACAGCTTTGCACACTCTTGGCATTCCCTCAACCAGCTTCATGATGTAGTCACCTGGAATGCATTGCAATTAACAGGTGTGCCTTCTTAAAAGTAAATTTGTGGAATGTCTTTCCTTAATGCATTTGAGCCAATCAGTTGTGTTGTGATAAGATAGGGGTGGTATACAGAAGATAGCCCTATTTGATAAAAGACCAAGTCCATATTATGGCAAGAACAGCTCAAATAAGCAAAGAGAAATGACAGTCCATCATGACTTGAAGACATGAAGGTCAGTCAACCTGTAATATTTCAAGAACATTGAAAGTTTCTTCAAATGCAGTCGCAAAACCATCAAGCGCTATGATGAAACTGGCTCTCATGAGGACCACCACAGCAAAGTAAAGGACACAAAAAATGGACACAAATATGAAAGGACACATATGAAGAAGAGCCTTGCTTGGGCCAAGAAACACGAGCAATGGACATTACACCGGTGGAAACCTGTCCTTTGGTCTGAGGAGTCCAAATTTGAGCTTTTTGGTTCCAACCGCCATGTCTTTGTGAGACGCAGAGTAGGTGAACGGATGATCTCTGCATGTGTGGTTCCCACCGTGAAGCATGGAGGAGGTGTGGGGGTGCTTTGCTGGTGACACTGTCAGTGATTTATTTAGAATTCAAGGCACACTTAACCAGCATGGCTCCCACAGCATTCTGCAGCGATCCGCCATCCCATCTGGGTTGCACTTAGTGGGACTATCATTGATTCCATATGTGTTTAAAAAAAAAAAGTTTTGACGTCTTCACTGTTATTCTACAATGTAGAAAATGGTACAAATAAAAACCCTGGGATGAGTAGGTGTTTCCAAACTTTTGACAGCTACTAATATATTTTATCCCGTTTCTGAAAATCTGTGGGCCTACAAACAGGGATGCCTTGGCTGCCAGTTGCCATTGCTTGAATTAGGTCATGGATTTCAGTTTGTCTTTGTACCAGACCATGCTCTTAATGTGTGTGTCCATGCAGGTGCAACAGAGGCTGCACCTCCCTGATGGGGGAGTCGGACTCCGCCTCGCTCATCTCCGAGGCCTTGAGGAAGAAGTTTACCCTGAAGGATGAAGACATCAGGGGGATGAAGAAACACAACTAGAGCCCCCGTAGTCCTCCACCTCCCTACGTAAGTCAGGCCACACAGAAAGTAGTCCCTCTCCACAGACATTCAGGCTTGCAAGATTAGACAGAAAAATCTATCAAGCTTTATTTTGAAAATGTTCAAATGCCAGTGGACTTTCCAATGTGATTTGCATGACAGCATTTTACTCTTGGTTCACAGAGGATTGTCTCTCATTGCGTCTCTCTCTTCTGTTGCCAGGCCTGTGCCTGACGACCCAGTCCCGTGGAGACCCGGCTGCACCTCATCAACCGTGGCTGGAAAAACAAACCACCACCTCCCAGCAGGCCTAGTCAGTCTGAACCCAACCAAATCTAAACCATACCCTAGCTATTAAAAATATTGCCAAGTCAGACCATGGTAGCAGCTGGCTGATAGGCACTATTAGATGGGTGCCGTTTGACGTAGCACAGAGAATTTTCGACCAACCTTAACTTGTCGATTCTTCCTCAATTCCAGACTTGGAAGACAACTAATGTCTCTTAAAAGTCCATGTCTAGTTTCAGGGGGTTTGAATTTAGAAAAATCTATTTTGTCTGCTACCCATTAATAATGATTAAAAAGAAAAGTCAAAAGGTTTGACAGCAGTACCATATAAAATCAGAGAGTCAGTTGGGAACAGGTTTTTGATGTCCCATACCTTGGCATCGAGTCTATGAACTGACATATAAAACAATTATTGACATCAATCTGTTAATTTTAATTTAAGCTATTATATAAAATACTTACTACAAAAGAATGATCAATATATGGGGCATTGGACAGTCAGCCTTGTGCACCCTCTGTCACGAGGAAACAGAATCAATAGAACAGTCAGCCTTGTGCAGACTCTGCCACAAGGAAACAGAATCTATATAATGTGTTCTGGTACTGTCCATCAGTGGCTCGCTTTTGGAGTCAGGTCCAGGAATGGTTATGTCATATCAGGGTTCAGATGGACATGCCGACTATTATGGCATCGGAACAACCACGATCAGTCAATGGGGAAATATCATTGTAGTCTTGGGTAAAGTATTTATTTTCAGGGCAATATTGGTAGAAATGTTACAAATAGGGAGGTTCAGGAGCCTCGTAAGACATCACAGTAAAATGGAGGGATGTATTCCAAAAGGAAATTGCTAAATGGCATTATACTGTGAAAGATGGGTTAATCTGTGGACACCGGAGGGTTGGAGTTAAGGTCACAATGAATAGTGGATTGAAAATCCAGCACTTGAAGAGTAAATTAGAAATATAAATGTATAGTTATTTAATGACAGGTACTGTAGATGTGAGCGAAACAGCTGTAAATAGCAGAAGTATTGTAGTCTGTTTATTCCAATCAGAGTAGGGAAATTAACAAATAAGGAGATTGGAAATGATGCAGACAATTTCATGGATAGAACCTACAATCTATCTGCAATATTAAAGCTGATCTACCCCCCCCCCCCCCACAAAAAAGAAAGAAAAGTGAATTCATGTTTTGCTCCATGAGGTAATCAAACAATGTGTACACTGCCATCGTGCTCATCTTCTCTCATTGATTAAGTCAGGTGGGTGTCCACCCTGTAGTGCCGCATGTCATGATGAAACTCACATGACTTTGAAATAGTCAAGATGGTGGCGTACACATTGTTGGATTACTTCATAGATCAAAAAATATATAACGGCATATTCTAAATTCAAACGAACCCCCTGCAACTAGATATGGATGTTTTAGAATACATTTGGTCTTCCAAGTCAGGAATTGAGGAAGTCTCGCCAAGTAAACGTTGGTTGAAAATTCTATGTGCTATGCCAAACAGTACCTAACCTGTAAAGGCTGATGGAGCGTCACATTAGCCATTACAATATGCTAGCTAAACAACACCCCTCCTGTTATTCAATCAACACTCTGTTTACACTCACTGTCTGCTCCCACACACCTCCCAAAAAGGTAGATTCCTTATCCCATTGCTTCAGGAGCAACGTCATGGCAACGTCATTTTGTGGGTGCTGTATAACATGCCCTACAGATTCACCTACTTTGATGGCTTTCGCTAATCACCAGACTGACTCCAGTGCTGCCTAGTCATCTTTTTATGTACAGGCTGGGGTTTCTCTAGGATATAGTACCTGTCCTAGTACCACGAGAGAAACCATTTCCCACTTCTTTTTTTTGTTGTTGACAAGCTTAGACTTTGAACAGTAGAGTTGTGGATGGATGCATTTGTTGGAGTGGGATAGTTGTATTTTTTTTTCATTTTGTTTCTGTATAGTCGTGATAATACATACTTGAAGTTGTATGTACAAATAAGACTGCGGAGAGTAACGGATTACTACGAAACACTTAATACTCTGTTCATTTACAGCTAAAAATCTCATGTTTTTCAATGTATAGTTGCATTAGAAATACAATAATGACCTTGCGGTCATAGTCAATGTGTACAACATAGGTTTATTTATTTGCAGTCTTCTTCAGGACCTACTCATTTAACCCATTGCATCAATACGAGAAAACTTTATTGCTGCCCTTGGGGTAATGATTCTCAGAATTTAGCTTGATTGATGGCCCTTTGGTAAACATGATACAGATAAATAAATCCCAATTAAAATCAGTGGACGGCCATCGCTAACTATGAATGATATGTTTTTGATGTGTAGTCTTCGGACTTGTGTGATACAAGGAAAGCTTGGAAGACTTATACATCTACGGTAAAATGTGAATGAAAGTTCTCTTTCCTTGTGTGATGTTGAGCTATATCTGCCTGTTAAGACACCAGAGAACAACTGTACAGTTTTTTTTATGTAGATACAAAATGTCAGATTTCCCTATGGTGTAGAATGCGTGGCTCTTGGGAATGTGACAATGTGCATGTTTACTGTCACGATACACTAAAAGAAATGAGTATGAGTGACTCTTGTGTCTTTTTGAAAACGGTCTCCTGTTGACGCCTTATAACAAAACCTATTGCCTCTTCCAATATTGCAGTTGTTCTTTTTATTTATTGGTTGGTGTGCCGTAACTTTCCACTGTTTTTGTCTTTTTCCTCAGTTTGCCCCACCTCTTGAGCCCCTAAACTTTTACGCAACCACCCATAGACACATTGTATCTGTCCCATTATGGCGTCTGTGAGAGCACCGGCAGCGCCATTGAGGCCATCTCCATTTTGAAGTAGTCAATTTTGTCATTCTACTTCTATGAGTTGGCAAACAAACTGAAAGGGTGCACACTGCCGCCTAGAGTGTGTTTGAACAGGTATAAAGACGAGGTTCGGCGATTTACTGCCACCTGCAGTTATGGAATGTTTGCGCACAAGTATAATTCATTGGCTGATCCTTCCTGGTGACCTGGATTTAATTATGTGATCTTTCCTTAAGCCATAGGAATCCCCACCCAGTTTACTACTTTAAAATGATGGGAGCCCTCAATGGCAATGTCCATGAAAAAACGTGTTTTATCCATCTAGAGACCTCTATCAATCTCTTTGTCAACAACCACACTTTTTACATTTGCATACATCAAGTGATTGACTTGACTGCTTTGGGAGCCAATCATGTGTAATTTCTTCTCCTTTATCATGAAACCCCTCCCCCTTCACAGAAGAAATGCTTCTCCACTCATTTTGAGTTCTTATCATATCAGGATAAGATAATTCTATTACTCTACTCTTTGTTGAGATGTGTGAATACCAACTTGCGTCTAGGCAGTGGAACTGTAGTTTAGTTTGCAGTGAAAGCGAGGTCCCACAAAGTTATCTATGGGGTGAAATAAGGACGTGCCCAGCTGTGTGTTAAGGTCTGTATCTCGTCTTTTTTTTTTTTCTTCTTCAGTGTCTGGCTCCTCTTAGGTCTTTAACAAATATTCCCATTTTAAGTGTGCAAAATCAAGAGAAGCAAAGCTTTGAGCTGAGCATTTCACAAAGTATGTTTCAGATGTATTTTTTAAGGTTTGGCATTACTCATGTAATCTGTCTTTACAGGCGTTTTGTGAACCCCATAGGGAACGGAACCAGGGCAGTTATTACTATTCTTGGTGCACCGGCGTTCAAGAGCTGGCCATCTTTACTGAACATTTCAATCACCAGCTTTGTTTTTATTCTGCTTTGCCTCCATTTTTGTTTTGGATAACTATTGACCATGCCACATAATGGTCTCTGATAATATGCCCACCATACTTGTCTGTTTTATTCTGCCAAACGAAAGAAAGAGCTCTTTGTCTGTCTTGTTTTGAAACGTAAATAAAGATGGGCTGATGTTTTAAACTCCAGACTCATTCTTTATCATCCCCCTTTGATAGTTGACCATTGTTCAAAAACTCTTGTTGCTGCCTTTACAATGTTGTAATGTGTGTGTGTATATATATATCCATACAAGCTGTCATTGCTATAAATAGTGTGGACAGTTGGTTGATGGTATGGTTGGCTGTATGGTTGATTGTAAACACATAACAGGCCAAAATGACAACCTTTGGTATAGTTGTGCATTTCTATATACAGTGAGCACCATTTTTGTTGTTATTTTGGTTCTGTACTCTAGCACTTAGAGTTTGAAAGGATACAATGAGGGTGAAGTGCAGACTGTCAGCTTTAATTTGAGGGTATTTTCATACATATCGAATGAACCGTTTAGAAATTATAGAAGCTTTTGTACATGGTCCCCCCCCCCCATTTTCGGGCATCAAACATTGGACAGTTTAACATAATGTAGAATAAAGTAATACTTGTTCATATTTGGTCGCATATCCTTTGCACGCAATGACTGCTTGTAGTCTGCGATGCATCGACATCACCAGACGCTGGGTATCTTCCCTGGTGATGCTCTGCCAGGCCTGTACTGCAGCCATCTTCAGTTTCTGCTTGTTTCGGGGACTTATTGCCTTCCGTCTCCTCTTCAGCAAGTAAAATGCATGTTCAATTGGATTCAGATCCGATGATTGACTCGGCCAGTCAAGGATTTTCCACTTTTTGGCCATCAAAAACCCCCTCGCTGCTCTAGCATTATGTTTAGGGTCATTGTCTTGTTGCATGATGAAGTGCTGCCCAATGAGTTTGGAGGCATTTGGTTTTATCTGAGCAGATAAAATATTTCTGTAGACTTCAGAATTCATTGTTCTACTTCTGTCTGCAGTCACATCATCAATGAAGACAAGTGAGCCTGTTCCACGGGTAGCCATACAGGCCCAAGCCATAACACCCCCTCCACCATGTTTCACAGATGAGGTGGTATGCTTTGGATCATGGGCGTCTTTATTTAATTTAATTTTTTTACACTTTCTTCTTTCCTACACTTTCTTCTTTCCATCACTCTGGTACATGTTAATCTTTGTCTCTGTCCACAATATTTTTTTCCAGAACTCTTGGGGCTCTTTTAGGTGCTTTTTAGCAAACTGTAATCTCGCCTTTCTGTTCTTCAGGCTTATCAGTGGTTTGCATCTTGTAGTGTGCCCTCTGTAGTCCTGCTGGTGTAGTCTTCCACGTATGGTAAACTTTGACACATCTACACCTGCATCCAGGAGAGTGTTTTTGATCTGTTGGGCTGTTGTCAGGGGGGATTTCTTCACCATAGAGAGTATTCTCCAGTCATCCACTACAATGGTCTTCCTCAGTCTACCGGGTCTTTTGACATAATTGAGTTCACTGGTTGTTCTTTTTCTTGTTAATGATGAACCAAATTGTTGACTTGGGCGTGCCCAGGGTTTTGCAATGTTCCTGATTGATTGATTTTCATTTCTGAGCCTTATGACGGCCAGCTTCATTTGCATCGACACTGCTGTCTTCCTCATGTTGTCACACCCCAACAACAACCTCCAAAGGCAATAGCAAAGTCTAGAATCAAAACTATTCATCAACAGCTCTCCTGCATTCACTAACGACACCAAAAAATACACCTGCCTAACGACACCCATGTGAAGCCAATTCAACAAATACTTGTAGTACCTTAAAATGGGGGGGACCATGTATAAAAGGTGCTGACATTTCTAAACGGTTCATCCGATATGTACAAAAATACCCTCAAATTAAAGCTGACAGTTTGCACTTCGCCCTCGTTGTATCCTTTCAAACTCAAAGTGCTAGAGTACAGAACCAAAATAACACAAAATGGTTACTGTCTAATGAATTATGGCGCTCACTGTAGTAGCACTAAATCACCACTGGGTGGCAGTGTAGGTTCACTATTGCCTGAACTGTTATGCTGAATCAAGAATTAATTCGGTAAATTTATTTATACTGAACAAAAATATAAATGCAACATGGAACAATTTCAATGATTTTACTGAGTTACAATTCATATAAGGAAATCAGTCAATTTGAAATGAATAAATTAGGCCCTAATGTATGGATTTCACATGACTGGGCAGGGGTGCAGCCATGGGTGGGCCTGGGAGGGCATAGGCCCACCCACTGGTGAGCCAGGCCCAGCCAATCAGAATGTTTTTATTACAGACATAAATTTACTCTTCAGTTTCATCAGCTGTCTGGGTGGCTTGTCTCAGACGATCCCGCAGGTGAAGAAGCTGGATGTGGAGGTCTTGGGCTGGCTTGGTTACACGTGGTCTGTGGTTGTGAGGACGGTTGGACGTACTGCCAAATTCTCTAAAATGAAGTTGGAGGTGGCTTATGGTAGAGAGATGAACATTAAATTCTCTAACAGCTTTGGTGGACATTCCTGCAGTCAGCATGCCAATTGCACGCTCCCTCAACTTGAGACGTGGCATTGTGTTGTGTGACAAAACTGCACAGTTTAGAGTTGCCTTTTATTGTCCCCAGCACAAGGTGCACCTGTGTAATGATCATGCTGTTTAATCAGCTTCTTGATATGCCACACCTGTCAGGTGGATTGATTATCTTGGCAAAGGAGAAATGCTCACTGAAAGGGATGTAAACTAATTGGTTCACACCATTTTAAAGAAACAAGCTTTTTGTGCATGTAGAACATTTATAGGATCTTTTATTTCAGCTCATGAAACATGGAACTAACACTTTACATGTTGCGTTTCTATTTTTGTTCAGTATACATTTTATTCATATGTAGCCAACAGGTTTGGGTAGGTTACTTTCTAAGTGTAATCCATGAGTTACTTGTTACCTGTCCAATTGTAATCAGTAACATATCTTTTGGATTACCCAAACTCAGTAACGTAATCTGATTACATTCAGTTACTTTTAGATTACTTTCCCCTTGAGAGGCATTAGAATAAAAATGTATGTTACCAATTGAATGACATCTATTGCAGGATAAATCAGTGTTAAAGTTTACATAGCTGGCCATATTTGGATGTTACATTTTACTTTGTGTTGGTTATGTAGGCTTCTTCTAACCCATCGATTTCTACTACATATAATAATTTGATTAAATTTAGGGATGTACCGATATAAACATTTTGGCCGATATCCAATATTTTCCTTGGCCAAAAAACTGATACCGATAATCGGTATAATGCGTCCTTTTAGGCTTTCTAGTACAGTTAAATAGTTTAAACACACACACACACACACTGACCAAAAAGTTATGTTGTTGGCATTTACGTATGTCCCCATTACCCGTAAAACATAATCAAAACAAATTTCTTTCACTTACTTGCTGTACTCTTTCGTTGTTCATTTGTTCAGTCTCAACCAGGATTTCATCATACATGTCAAGCAGTGAAGTTTCAGCTCTGTCTGTCCGTGGCCTCTCTTCCTCAGTGCGCACTGTCAATGTGTCCATTTCCATCTTGTCCAACTGTGTCTGTAACATTTCACTTAAACCCTGTTTCTTGTCTGCATCGAAGTAGCGGTCCTTGTACCTAGCATCGAGCATGACTCCGTAGAGGCTCAGAGAGAATGCCACCAAATCGCTTGTTCACAGCCTCTAGTAGAGTTATTTTCTAAGTTAACCCCACGGCCTTTGTTGGAATTTTTGTTGAGCAGGCGTTTCAATGCCATGACAGGGTATCACATCTGCTGCGGACACAGTTGAGCTTATTTCGCCAGTTAGTTGTTCGAATGGAGCTAGGAGTGTTCATGTTTCCAAGTTTCAAACATGTTCTCAAATGCCATTGAAACGGCAGCAGCATTATGAGAACCAGCACATTCTTGAACATGCAATACGGCTTTCTTCAGTATGAAATCCTCGTGGACCCACTGTGCTGTGAGACTCATAATGCTCATGTGGCTGACATCGCTGGTCTAAATGTCAGTCGTGAAGCTAATAGTAGTGACGCTCATGGATGTGAGTTTCAACAATTCTGTGTAACTCCGGGAGGGTAACATCTGAAAAATAGCGGCAACTTGGTAGTGTGTACCAGTGCTCGACCAGTCGGCGAAAGCCAACATCATCCACGACAGAGAATGGTTGATTGTCTAGGGCAATGAATTACATTATCTTGCTGTTAATGGATTTTGCCTTTGAGTTGTTTCGCTGAAATGTTCTTAATCTTTCAAATGACTGCTCGACTTGTTGACTGCTCGTTCCACACAGCAGACGTTGTGGCCTATGTTAGGAATGCTGTGTTGCACGTGTAGCACTATATTTTTCATGGCGTCATTATTTAATCTACCTACGTTATAGGTATGCACGTCAGCTTTGACATTGGTTTTGCCCATCGGCGTTAAACTATACATTTTTAGCTATAATCGGCTGATTCCGATATATAGGTCATCCCAAATTAAATGATAGACTTTGGTTTTTATTGTAAATATATCAGAATTCCAGTCATACCAAAAAATGTTATACCTGTCACACCCTGATCTGTTTCACATGTCCTTGTGATTGTCTCCACCCCCTCCAGGTGTCGCTTATTTATCCCTGTGTTTCCTGTCTCTCTCTGCCAGTTTGTCTTGTACGTTCAAGTCAACCAGCGTGGTTTTTCCCGTGCTCCTGCTTTTCAATTCTCTTCTACTAGTCCTCCCAGTTTTGACATTTGCCTGTTTTCTGGACTCCATTCCCGCCTGCCTGACCATTCTGCCTGCCCTGACCTCGAGCCGGCCTGCCATTCTGTACCTCTGGAACTCTGAACTGGTTTTGACCTTTTGCCTGTCCACGACCATTCTCTTGCCTACCCCTTTTGGATTGTTAATAAACATCTTGGACTCTAACCATCTGCCTCCCGTGTCTGCACCTTGTGCCCTTATAGTACGAACTGGCCATGACAGACCCAGCAGACTTGGACCAGCTCCACCACGCTGTCTCCCTGCAGGGAGCCACCATTGGGAGACATGAGGAGCTGTTACAGGACCTTCTGGAAGGGCTCAGTTCCTTGACGGAACGCCACGACCAAGGGTTTAAAGCTATAATGGAGCAAATCAGGGAGTTAGCTCAGAGGCAGCCTGCCACCTCTGAGAAACCCCAACCACCCAGTAACTTTATCCCTATTTGTGGTGCGTTTGTACAGCCTACTCCGACTCCCCGAGAACCCCGCTTACCTCCTCCGGAGCGATATTATGGGGATCTTGGTACCTGCTGGGGTTTTCTTTCTCTCTTATTTTTGATCTACAGCCATCTTCGTTTTCTTCAGACTGATCTAAGATAGTGTATATTATTACACTAATGTAGGGCAGGGCGCTCTCCTGGGAAACGACAGTTTGGGAGCAACAATCCACCATTTGTTGTCATCTGGAGGATTTCATGGCAGACATGAGGAAGGTATTCGAGTTTACGGTATCCGGGAGAGAGGTGGCCAGTAAACTTCTTGAATTACGTCAAAACTCCCGTAGTGTGGCAGACTACGCGGTTGATTTTCGCACATTTGCTGCCGAGAGTGACAGGAATCCAGAGTCTCTTTTTGATACCTTTCTTCGCTGATTATCTGAGGTGGTCAAAGATGAGCTAGCTGCTCGGGAATTGCCGGTGGACCTCGACTCCCTCATCACCCCAACCATTAGATTTGATGGACGCTTAAGGGAACTTAGGAGTGAGCGGAGGTCTGGCCTCGGGCACACTTGTTCCTCCACTATGGCTCGCTCACCTTCAAAGGATTCCGGAAGTTCCCGAAGGCAGTTTTTCCAATAGGATCCGAAGCCACCCGAGTTCCCTCGTGAATAATTAACGACTGGTTAGTTGGATACTCCTGAGCCTATGCAATTGGGAAGAACTAGGTTATCGTTTGGGGAATGCTCACGTAGGCAGATTTCAAACTGTTGTCTGTACTGTGGAGGGGCAGGACATTATATAGCTACATGCCCTGTTAGGAAACCCTTGTCTCTGGTGGGTACAAGTACTCTGGTGAGCCATACTGGGAGTTCCCTAATTCCCATCACTCGCACACCTTTTTTTGTGCTTTTGCTGTGGGGAGACCAATCTAAGTTTCTGAGTGCTCATTGACTCTGGGGCTGATGAAAGTTTTATGGATGCCACTATTGCTTCAGAGCTTGGTATTCCCACTCTCCCTCTCTCGGTTCCCATGGATGCTAGGGCACTGGACGGCAGCTCAATAGGTGGAGTCACCCATAGTGCTGTGCCCGTTCATATACGGGTTTCAGGTAACCACAGTGAGACCTTACAGTTCCTCCTCATTGCATCTCCCTATGTTCCTGTTGTCTTGGGATTTTCCTGGCTCCAAAAACACACCCTGTTATTGACTGGACCACAAGCTCCATCCTGGGTTGGAGCCCATTTTGCCATTCCCACTGTCTTCAAGCAGCACAGCCTTCCCTGAGACATCTTCCTCAGGCCTCAAGCAAGGCTTTGGATGTTTCTGCCATTCCCACTGAATACAATGACTTCCTTGAAGGTTTCAGTAAGGCACGTGCTACTTCCCTTCTCCGCACCGTCCTTATGATTGTGCCATTGATCTTCTCCCAGGCACCACACCACCTCGTGGTCGGCAATATTCTCTATCCGGGCCGGAGACCAAGGCTATGGAGGAGTACATAGAGGAGTCTCTGGCTACTGGGGCCATCCGTCCGTCTGCATCTCCTGCCGGTGCAGGGTTTTCCTTTGTGGAGAAGGACAAGACCCTGCGTCCGTGCATTGACTACCGGGGACTGAATGACATTACTGTTAAAAATCATTACCCCATACCACTCCTCTCCTGGCTTTTGAACCTCTCCAGGGGGCCACCATTTTATCCAAGCTGGACCTTTGGAATGCCTACCACCTGGTTCGGATACACGAAGGGGATGAGTGGAAGACAGCCTTTAACACAGCCAGAGGACATTATGAGTACCAGGTCATGCCGTTTGGACTCACCAACGCCCCCGCTGCCTTCCAGGTTTGGTAAACGATATTCTCCAGGACATGCTAAACCATTTTGTGTTCGTCTACCTTGACGACATCCTGTTTTTTTCCCGGTCTGCCCAAGAACATGTTTTTCGTGTCCGGCAGGTCCTTCAGCGCCTCCTGGAGAACCAATTGTTTGTGAAAGCCAAAAAGTGAGTTCCACCGCTCTACAATCGCCTTTCTGGGATATGTCATTGCTGAGGGTCTGCCCAGATGGATCCTGGAAAGATGAAAGTAGTGGTGGATTGGCCTCAAGCTACGTCCAGGGTGCAGTTGCAACGTTTCCTAGGTTTTGCAAACTTCTACCTCCGTTTCATTCGGGGTTATAGCACCCTGGCGGCCCGCCTCTCCCAAAGTTCACATGGTCTTCAGCTGTCGACAAAGCCTTTGTGGACCTGAAGCATCGGTTCACAACAGCACCCATCATCATCCATCCGGACCTGTTTCGTCAATTTGAGGTTGATGCTTCTGATGTTGGATTGGGGGCCATCTTGTCCCAGGGATCTGCCCACGATCAAAAGCTTCATCCCTGTGCCTTCTTGTCCCATCGTCTCAATCCTGCAGAGAGGAACTACGACGTAGGCAACCGAGAGCTCCTGGCGGTCAAGATGGCGTTGGAAGAGTAGAGGCACTGCCTGGAAGGAGCAGAACAGCCATTCTTGGTCTGGACCGATCATAAAAATGTGGAATATCTCTGTACAGCCAAGCGTCTTAACTCCAGGCAGGCCCGGTGGGCTCTCTTGTTTACTTCAACTTCACCATTTCCTACCGCCCAGGGTGCAAAAAGGTGAAGCCTGACGCTCTCTCCCACCAATACAGTTCCTCTGCCACACCCTCGACCTCTGAAACCATTCTCCCTACCTCATGCCTTGCAGCCACAGTGGGTTGGGGTATTGAGACCCTGGTTCGCAAGACACAATGTTCCCAGCCTGGACCTGAAGGTGGCCCGGCTAATCGGCTGTTTATCCCTAACTCAGTCCGGTCCCGGGTCCTGGAATGGGCTCATTCCTCCAAGCTAACCTGACATCCAGGTTCCCGCCCTACTCTAGCATTACTCCGACAACGTTTTTGGTGGCCCACAATGGTTCCTGACGTCTCTGTTTTCGTCGCCGCATGCAAGGTGTGCGCCAGAACAAGACTCCACGGCAAGCTCCTTCTGTCCTTCTTCAGCCACTACAGGTCCCTCATCGTCCCTCGTCCCATATCTCTCGGGAACACTTAAACAACACAATGTAACTCCAGGCCTTTGTCACTGGGCTTCCCCCGTCTGATGGCAACACCATCATTCTGACAGTAGTGGATCGGTTCTCTAAGGCCGCTCATTTCATCCCTCTTCCCAAACTTCCCTCTGCCAAGGAAACGGTCCAGCTCATGGTGCAGCACGTCTTCCGGATCCATGGACTCCCAGTGGATATGGTCTCCGACCGGGGTCCTCAATTCTCATCTCAGTTTTGGAAGGCGTTCTGTACCCTTACTGGGGCGTCGGCCAGCCTATCCTCCGGATCCCATCCCCAATCGAACGTCCAGTCGGAGCGAGCTAACCAGGACCTGGAGACCACCCTAAGATGCCTGGTTTCAACCAATCCCACTACCTGGACCCGACAACTGGTCTGGGTAGAGTAAGAGAGAGCGAGAGAGCCCGAAACACCCTTCCCTGTTCTGCCACGGGACTCACCCCATGGAGCACTCAAAAGGGGAATCTGCCTCCTCTCTTCCCAGGACAAGAAACGGAAGTCAACATACCCTCGGCCCAGATGTTTGTCCGCCGCTGTCGACGTACCTAGAGAAGAGTTCGGGTAGCACTTCTCAAGACCAACTCTAGGTATCGTCAACAAGCGGACTCCAGCTCCCCGCTACCGCATTGGGCAGAGGGTATGGCTGTCTACACGGGACATGCCCCTTCTGGTAGAGTCTCACAAACTGTCCCCCCGTTTCTCTGGTCCGTTTCCCATCTCGAGAGTCCTTAGTTCCACTGCTGTCCGTCTCTTGTTACCCCGTACCTTCTGTATTCACCCTACTTTCCACGTGTCTAAGATTAAGCCTGTGTCTCACTGTTCTTCGTCTTCTGTTCCCAGACACACCCCTCCCTCCCCGTATCATTGACGGCCATCCGGCATACAAGGTAAAACGCCTCCTGAGTGTTCCGACCACAGGGTAGGGGTTTCCAGTACCTGGTTGACTGGGAGTGTTACGACCTGGAGGAGAGGTGCTGGGTTCCTGCTAGAGACATCTTGGATCCAGCCCTCATCGCCAACTTCCACTGCCGACAACCCGGTCAACCAGGTATGCGCCCAGGTAGGACGCCAGGTGGAGCCCCTAGAGGGGGGTACTGTCACACCCTGATCTGTTTCACCTGTCCTTGTGATTGTCTCCACACCCTCCAGGTGTCGCTTATTTTCCGTGGTGTATTTATCCCTGTGTTTCTTGTCTCTGTGCCAGTTCGTCTTATATGTTCAAGTCAACCAGCGTGGTTTTTCCCGTGCTCCTGCTTTTCTATTCTCTTCTAATAGTCCTCCCGGTTTTGACCTTTGCCTGTTTTCTGGACTCCGTACCTGCCTGCCTGACCGTTCTGCCTGCCCTGACCTCGAGCCGGCCTGCCATTCTGTACCTCTGGAACTCTGAACTAGTTTTGACTTTTTGCCTGTCCATGACCATTCTCTTGCCTACTCCTTTTTGGATTGTTAATAAACATCTTGGACTCTAACCATCTGCCTCCTGTGTCTGCATCTGGGTCTGGCTTTGTGCCCTTATAATACCCCTTGATCTTCAAGAATAGGACTTGGAAGTATAAATTAGCCAAATTGTTTTACCTGAGCATAACACCAAAACTAAGGACGTATTAGCCAGCCCTACTCTGTTGATTATGATTTTGTTATAATGGCAGACTGATTGGGCTCATTGATTCGAGTTGAAAAATAAATGCTGCGCTCATGGAATGGCATGCTTTGAGCACTACTGAAAAGTGCTATGTACATGTGAAAAATGAATGCCATATACTGCATTTGCTATAGGCCTATTGTTTACCTTTTTGTTGCTGACACTTTGACATCTTGATAATATGCAGCTGTTTAAAGGACAAATCTACAGATGAAACAATAGCAAAACAGTCGCCCCGCTTCTGTTTTGGTAAAAAGCTGAGGGAGGGGCCTGGAGGAATGTTTCCTCTCTCACATTACTAGACAGAGCTATGGATGCAAAGACTGACTATCCATGATATCAAACGTATTGTTTTAACCATGTTATAAAGCTATACAGTGTGTGTTTCTGTTTACAAATATTGGAGGAAAACAAGCTTATATTTTGGGTTTTCATGGAGTGTGACAGTTGAACTAATCTCATGAGGCATTTATAAGTTATAGTCTTCACGAATCAATGGATATATTTACAGTACCAATCAAAAGTTTGGACACACTTACTCATTCAAGAATTTTTATTTTTACTGTTTTCTACATTGTAGAATAATCGTGAAGGCATCACAACTATGAAATAACATATTTGGAATCATGTAGTATCTAAACAAGTGTTAAACAAATCTAAATATATTTAATATTTTACATTCTTCAAAGTAGCCCAACTTTGCCTTGATGACAGCTTTGCACACTCTTGGCATTCTTTCAACCAGCTTCATGAGGTAGTCACTTGGAATGCATTTCAATTGACAGGTGTGCTTTGTTAAAAGTTAATTTGTTGAATTTCTTTCCTTAAAGCCAATCAGTTGTGTTGTGAAAAGGTAGGGGTGGTATACAGAAGTTAGCCCTATTTGGTAAAAGACCAAGTCCATATTATGGCAAGAACAGCTCAAATAAGCAAAGAGAAATGACAGTCCATCATTACTTTAAGAGATGAAGGTCAGTCAATCCGTAACATTTCAAGAACTTTTGAATGTTTCTTTGAAATGCATATTGTTATATTTGGTAGCACTTATTTGTTTTTCCTTTGCCTCCAACCCCCTTCGATGTGTAGAACGGATGTGGGTGGGGCCAGGTCGACATAAGGGTGCACATTTTTTTTAAATCACAAAAGCTCTGACGAAGGCTGTGAGGCCGATACGTAAGCTTATTAAATATCGGTGATACTATCAAGAGCAGTGTGCGGTTTCCTTTTTCCTTCATTTTAAAGTGGTCGCAAAAATCATCAAGCGCTATGTTGAAATGGACTCTCATGAGGACCGCCACAGGAAAGGAAGACCCAGAGTTACCTCTGCTGCAGAGGATAAGTTCATTAGAATTAACTGCACCTCAGATTGCAGCCCAAATAAATGCTCCATGGAGTTCAAGTAACAGACACATCTCAACGTCAACTGTTCAGAGTAGACTGCCTGAATTAGGCCTTCAAGGTCGAATTGCTTGTAACGGTGTTCAGGAGTAGTGATTGAACCAAGGCGCAGCGTTGTGAAATGACATATTTTAATTAAACAAGACGGAAAAAACACGAAACGAAACCACTTGAAATAATTAACAAAATAACAAAACAAATGTAGACAGACCTGAACTATACGAACTTACATATAACACGAAGAACGCACGAACAGGGAAAATAGACTACACAAAAAGAACGCTGTACAAACAAACTTAACAGTCCCGTATGGTGCGACAAACACTGACACAGGAGACAACCACCCACAACGAACACTGTGAAACAACCTACCTAAATATGACTCTCAATTAGAGGAAACGCCAAACACCTGCCTCTAATTGAGAGCCATACCAGGCAACCTTTAAACCAACATAGAAACAGAAAACATAGAATGCCCACCCAAACTCACGTCCTGACCAACTAACACATACAACAAACTAACAGAAATAGGTCAGGAACGTGACATTGCTGCAAAGAAACCACTACTAAAGGACACCAATAAGAAGAAGAGACTTGCCTGGGCCAAGAAACATGAGCAATGGACATTAGACTGGTGGAAATCTGTCCTTTGGTCTGAGGAGTCCCAAATTTGAGAATTTTGGTTCCAACCGCTGTGTCTTTGTGAGACGTAGAATATGTGAACGGATGATCTCCGCATGTGTGCTTCCCACCATGAAGCATGGAGGAGGAGGTGTGGGGGTGCTTTGCTGGTGACACTGATTAATGTAGAATTCAAGGCACACTTAACAAGCATGGCTACCACAGCATTCTGCAGTGATACGCCATCCCATCTGGTTTGCGCTTAGTGGGACTATAATTTTTTTCACCTCCAGGCTTTGTAAGGGCTATTTGACCAAGAAGGAGAGTGATGGAGTTCTGCATCAGATGACCTGGCCTCCACAATCACCTGACCTCAACCCAATTTGAGATGGTTTGGGATGAGTTGTACCGCAGAGTGAATGAAAAGCAGCCAACATGTGGGAACTTCTTCAAGACTGTTGGAAAAGCATTCCAGGTGAAGCTGGTTGAGAGAATGCCAAGAGTGTGCAAAGCTGTCATCAAGTCAAAGGGTGGCTACTATGAAGAATTTCAAATATAAAATATATTTTGATTTCTTTTACACTTTTTTGGTTACTACATGATTCCATGTGTTATTTCACAGTTATTATACAGTGTAGAAAATAGTCAAAATAAAGAAAAATCCTGTAATGAGTAGGTGTGTCTAAACTTTTGCCTGGTATTGTGTGTATATATAATTTGTAAGTCCAAAAATTGATGTAGCAACTACAGATTGCCCCTTTAAGTCTGTCAAAAGTATGCGAGTTTGAGCATGTGTTCATTAGGCCTGTGGATGTTTTTTTGTTATCAGCATGAATTAGATTGTGCAATTAAAGCCCCACTTTTAATCCATAGGCTGGGAATTGCACTATGCAGCTGTTGTAAGAGCACATTTTCACTGGCTGTCCACTGGTTTCAAAAATAATGATTGATAGGCAGCTTAAAAATCTTTAATTCAAACATTATTGGGTTCAAATAGACATTTAGATTTGTGAACAGCCATCCACAACAACCACAATCCTTAAGGCGCAAATAGCTAAATGATAGCAGCAGTGTGATTCACATCAATGCGCTGTGTAGATATCCACTGCTGTCATCCTTACCTCCAAGCGCTTATTCAAGTTGGATCATCTTTGGATGCCGACAGCAGTCGCACCATTGGAAGACATAGCTTGGACTGTATAGAAGCCTATTCCTGCTCTTTTCCTGTGATCCATCAAACACATTTGGTGTGTCATCATAGTGGTCTCTGACTTGTGGTCAGACACGCTCAGGTGGAACAAACTTAAACTTGCTCCTTTTTTCAATGCTGATTTTAATGTCATTGAGAACAGAAGTGTCAAATGTATTTTCTCGCAAACATCCTTTCTGAATTTAAAAGTAATCATCTAGTTTTTCAAAAGTATCTGTAATCTGATTACAATATTTTAGCTGGTAACGTAATGGATTACAGTTACCGGGTTTTTGTAATCCCTTACATGTAACGGTGGTACATGTGGTAATGCACATACTTTTGTATCATAATGTATATCCCCTTTCTCTTCTTGAGCGTGTAAGCATGTACTGTGATACACAATGCTAATCAAAAATAAATAGTGACAGTAGTACCATTGTACATAAAACATTCTGCGGACTTGTTCTAAAATGGCAAGGCCCCAATCTAAAATCTCCTGTGGTTTCTGTTTACGCGACAGTAGCACACTAGAGCAGAATTACAGATGGAAAACACAAGTCAGTTGTAATTTTCTCAGATCTTGTTGCCCTGTTGTTGATATGATCCTTTGTCACCTGCCCTAAAAACCTGTCCACCATGACACCGTCAGTTCTTTAACAATCTTTGAAAGCTCTCGTTCATTCCCTAGGGAGGCTAATAACTTTCTAGTTAACCTCGTTATTTCTCTCTCTTTCAAATGCCCAAGATGATCCAGGCCAGTCTATTTTCCATGTTAATCCTTGGCCTACTTTGTCTCTCCTCCCTCACCTCCACTAAGACCTTCCTAGCTATTTTAGATGCTGGGAGATGTCTGTGGAGAGTTGATCTGATATGGCTCGGTGTCAACGTGGCATTGTTAAAACTATTATTATCGACCTTAGGGTGACATTGAGACGGTTTCGTAATCCAATATATATGTAAAGCTCCTCAAAGAAGCTTACTGTGCTTCTGAGAGAAAATGAATGGACCGTGACATGAGAAGTCCCACGAGAGATATTCCAAATGCTTCAGAACCCATTATGAGTCTGCCCTAGTAAACTTCTTTCCCTTGCCAGGTAGGCCTTCTACACAAAGTGGGTGCAATAATGTGACATGGAGCTTTGGGTCTTTTGATTTAAACTTGTCCTGTAAAGGGTCAATTCGTTCAAAGACTTGGATGCATGACGTGTGTTGTTGCCATATTATCTTCTCGAATAATCCATGTTAAAGTTCTAAACATCTTAACTTTACTCATCTCTCTCAGCCTCATCAATATATTTTGCCCAAATCACTATGGATCCCACTTTTGACACCATGTTACATATAGGTAGGGCCAGGAGGTTGGGGGCACTTTTTGAATGCCCCAATTCTTTTACCGGTATTTCCAGCTTTGTCCACTAGTGTTGCCGCAGGTAGGAAATCCTAGGAAATGTTCTGTAATTGATGCAAGCTGTCTCCAATCAATCAATCAATGTCTGGTTGTGTGTGTGTGTTTTTATGGGGGCATTGCCTAAGCTAGGAGATGGGTAGCTCTGCAAATCATAATCAAACAACAACCTATTATTTGTCAGGGAATACTATTTGTAGATCCGTGATACTACACCTCAATTTGCTCAAGCTGATCTTCTCCAACGGACTCAGCAGTTGTAGCTAAAAATAGGTAAATTAGGGGGAGTTAAAGGGGAGAGTCAATGAAAGGGCTATAAGTATATTGTAGCGAATTCAGGGGGTAGCCCCGGCTCCAGCAACTGTCAAGCCAACACCGTAACTGTTCCTACACTCCCTTTGCTATTTCAACTAGGCGGCTAGCTAGTTGTTTCCAGAATTGAGTGCTCCTATCTGTCATATAAATCAACATGATTTTTTAACTTGTTCAACTACAGTGTTTTTCATGAATGCCTCTTTCGTTTGCCGGAAACCTTTTATAAACAGACAAGTCATTAAGCGGGAAACTTTCCCAATGTTCTCAAAGTTCTCCTCGCTTCCCAGACATTGCCACTACCATTTTACAAGTTGTCCATTTCTCCCAGTCCCACACTGTGACTTTAAGTGTTGTTCTCTAGTTGTCGGTCTTCAATGTGCCCAGGGAACAAGACACTTGCTCAGCAAAGTGATGAAGTGGAAACTTTAGCCTCGATTAATCTTTCTGACAAATGTGTAGAGAGTTGAGGCACGGCAGTGCAGCAGACTGAGCAGAGAGGTAATTCTGAGCCGTTGCTAGGCTTGGCTGAGGTGAAGAGCGATTTGCTCTATGTCTCTGCTCCAACCAGGGGAAGAGAGATTGCCCTAACGGTCATCAGTCTTGTAAAACTGCAAGCTGCAGGGCGGGTGTCACAGGGAATGTGTCATTTAGGAAGATTTATACCCTATCTGGGCTTTCGGGGAAAGTCACTTCAGTGCAGTGGAATGTCCTCATCCATGGTTCATACCCATTATAGCGGAAACTAACTGTGCATGATGTTTGTACTAATGTACCCTAGCTCTGTTTTTTTGTAAATTAGTCATATTGTCTTTTTTATCACAATGTCATATCAAACTCAAAAGAGCGATAACAAAGTGCGATTTATACAAACAATTGCTAAAATTCACTTGCGTCTGACAATAATTGGAAACAATATCTGTTTCCGTAGGATCCAATGCTCTTGTAGTGATGCCGTTGTCCAGATGAGTATGAATGACTTGCCAATATGAAAATAGCAGAGACAGAGAGCTGCCAGCTTAATGAGCATTGCTGTCTGAACTCTGTCTCAACCATACCCATAGCAACAGATTAGCAGGAGAACATTACCTTCAAGAACGCACCCTCCGCCAGTATTTCATATTCATTAAATCCACTGACAGCACCTTGCTTCTGCCCTCTGTCTTATTAGGATTGCTTTATAGGACCCAGCTGTCTACTAAATGGTTAGCTCAGGGGTGGGGAAACGTTTTGAAATTCAACCGAGGGCCACATATTTTTTTGTTGTTGACCAATTTGTTTGTCAAAATCAATTTGCGGCCCAAAAAAAGAGCAGTTATTTAAAAATACATATGTCCATTATGAGTTCTACATACTTTCTATCTGGTTATAGATGTTCCTAAAATAATCACCCCCCCACCCCTCTGGGTTAGATGGAGGCGCAGGAATATACAGTGCTATCATCCATGGGTTACATAAAGTAATCACTCACTTAACAATATCTAAAATACCAGAATTATAACTAAAACAATCCCTGAAAGGTGTTCAGACTCGTTGGCACAACTTCTAGAGTCTTATAATGACAAGATTATACACTATGGACTGGTTTGAATCAAGATCACCCCCCATTTGCTTCAAACAGATAGGCCTACATGACTTATTCAAAGATGTGCGTGATGAGCAGGTCTGTTGCCATGCAATAAAAGGTTCCCAGGATGAGTATGAAAAGTTGGCAGTAATTTATGTGTCTGCCCGGGGAGTCATTTCTTTCCTCTTGACATCACACATCGGAGGAGGTATTGTAGGAACAGCCAATTGGATGTTGTTAAACTAAATGGAGGAAAACAGTCTTGTGGAACACACCCCACCGCCTCAGCTCCCACCTCAGTCGCCTAAAAACACTAAATGCTTGTGAGTCACAGCCAAGACAAGAAAGCCTCAACAACAAAGAGGATCTCCATATTGAATCTCAACAACAAAGAGGATCTCCATATTGAATCTCAACAACAAAGAGGATCTCCATATTGAATGCACTGTTTTCTCCTGCTTTTGAAAATGTGTTTGCCGCCTTCTCTTGATGCTTTATAATGGAAAATAAAGTGTCTCTGTTGATTCTCGGATATTCCCGATTCTGACCCGAGTTAAGGAGTTAAGTTAATAGAATTCCCTTTTTATGCGCTTTTCTCTCAATGCGTATTCTGACCTTGAACTTAAGCAGGAGAATAGCATGCTATTAATTTTAGATGGAGATGGAATAAATGAAGCGGAGGTGTGTCTACAGATAAACCATATTCTGACCTTGACTTAATTCCCTCATGACTTAAACACCTCTCCCCCATGTGACCTACTTGTTGTGTGTATGTGTAATTGATAGATGCACACACACACACACACACACACTATATGTTAATGCTTTTAAATATATGTCAATTGTTAAATATTTTGTCTGTAATGTTTTTTCATTACGTGTCGGACCCCAGTAAGACTAGCTTGGCGTCGGCTAATGGAGATCCTAATAAATCAAATAACAGAAATCATAATTCCACCACCTTTACGTGCAATGAATAAGGTCAAGCGAACCTGCCGGTTCCAAGTGGAAAAAGCATCTAGTTTCTTTTTTCCGATAGAAATAACACCATTCTCCATGCACTGTGATTTATAATTTGATAAGAGCTAGGTAAATGAGTAATCTGTTTGGAGAAGGGGATTGCAAATACACATAGCAGTTGTTTTAAATGATTTCTCCTTATGATCCCTGGAGACGAATGTGAAACCAGCCACATGGAAGCAAACTGAAAATCGTATCAACATGAAATGTATTACAGCCCCTTTTCCACAGTGAAGTAGGATATAAATAGCTGTTGCCGTTATTCTGAATTCTAAATGTGTGGCTTCATAATTTGCGTGGATGAAATTTGGAGACCCAAGCTAAAGGCTTCTGTAGGGCTGAACCTGCCGAGGTGATGTATGCGCTTTAGAATGTTTTGCTTATATGCCCAGGCTTTTCTACATTTTATTTTAGCATGTTAAATATTAGCCACTATCAAGAGCCACCGTCAATAATACCCACATTCATTTATTTATGCATCATTCCATTCCGTTTACTTTTCTTTCCTCTGTCACATCTGTGTAAGTTGTCCCAGAGGGTGTCGAGCATTAATGAATCATATTAGGCTAACGTTGTGCAATAATTTGGGACATGTAGGCTATTTGAATCCTTTTGGAATAGTACAGTATTTAGTGCTTAAAAGCTCTCCAAACTGTTTTTTATTTTTATTTATACAGACATTCCTAACCCTAAAATTTGCCAAAATAATCAACAAGATCGTAGTATTTTTATTATCTATCAGTTGGTGCTGAAACGGAGACCAAGATGCATAGATGGCTTTCTTTCATTGATCTCTATAATCTGACCACGTTCTCTCAATATATTCTATTGAGTATGTCACGAAAATTCTAATTAAAGGTACACTGTATTTAAAGGAATGGCTTAAGATAAATGTACTGAAAACCCCATCTAATGAAAACTCCATGACAAAATCCGTTGGCCAGCAAGTGGGAGGGTTTTCAGTGGTTGAATGAAATTCATTCCGAGCGCACAAGGTAGCCACACCTGCAGAGCGCGTTACGGGACTGAATAAGGTACATGTAAGTCTGAATAACAAACACTGAGAGGTGTGTAGGAAAAGCATACATTACTATATCTGGATCAGGTCCATAGCAACCAGGAAATGGACTCACACTAGGCAACTATCACAAAATATTGCTTTGTATATTGCAAATGTTGTTGACCTTCCAAATAGCTGTTGTAACTCAGTCTTGGCTGGAAGCAGCCACAATAACTCATATTTTTTTCTTCAGAGCTTCATTAATCCTCCCATTACATGTTAATTGTGCTGAGATCTCAGAAATTAACAGTGCTTTCTTCACTACATAGCCTTAAGGCTTTCCTGATTTGAAAGTATTTTGAACATGTATTCCATACTTCTTATCTTTTCTGTATAGGTGTGCAATATTTAATCAATACATTTTGATAAAGATTATCACTTGAACCAAACATGTGATTCATAACTTTAGTATTTTGTGGTATCATCATGAATTACCTTTCTAGACCAATAATAGTCAAAGGTCTCAGGACATTCAGGGAAGTTCCGTCGTAAGATTAAATTGACCCCAAGTCTGCCTAAAATTCCTCAATTAGATTCACAATGTGTTCATGACGCTTGATTTGGTTTTTGTATGTTTTAGGGCTTGCTGGGCTTGTTTGAAAACAATAACTACCTACTCATATATTTTGGGATGCTCAAAACCATCAGTTATACCAATAATTGGAGCATGTCATCATCAAAGTCCTGTTCTAGGCAGTCATCTTCTCGTGGGGGGCATTTGGCGTTAATCTGCCACCTTCGTGGGCAAACGGTTTGATCTGGGGCCCAGTTCCTGCTCCCAGTTCCTGCTCCCAGCTGCCTCCCATAGCTCATAAAAGGGAGAAGAGAAGAGAGAGAGAGAGAGAATGAGAGTAATTGTGAAGTCTTTTCTCCTCAGCTCAGCTCAACGTTTTGGTTAGAAATTGATGCGAGGCAGTTGCCTTCCACATAAGGTACTCTTGCAACATGGCTTCTGTGTTAGAAGTCCATATGTTGCCGCAATACTAAAGGCCAAATTAATAAACCGATCACATTTATGGCGGGAAATATGAGAACAATCTGATATTCTTGAAGTGTCATCTCACTATTAAATAGTTCCTTTTTAGGGTATAGTTAAAGTGTGATTGTGGATCATTGCCAAAATAATGTGTTTCATGCGACTGAGTTTCTCATCTTCTTTGTCAGATAGGAATAACACTTTATTTCAAAACAATAATGAGGTTTCTTTGGGAAGAAGATGACATGGGAGGAGAATTGATGCTACCTGGAGACAACAAATGAGAGTAAATTGAGTTAATGAAGAAACAATTACAGAAGCCAAGTGGAAATATTTTTGCTTCTTTCTTCAGCAACCAATCAAATGATTATTATTCAGTGCATGTGGCAGATTCACTCCCCTCCTCACTGATGATTCAGTCATAGCTTCCAGAGTCGTACACACAAATAAACCCATTTAGTCTTAATATAAATAATAACTACTGGTGACTAATTGGTAATTTCTTGCATCAGAACACAAGTCATTTCCAGTCAGAGATGATTCATGCTTTTGTGACATCACCTACTACATGAGTGTTTGTGTCTGCCTTCACGTTAACTATGTGCTTGATTTATCCACAAATGAATATGGGGTCTGACACTGAATTTGACCAACAAGACACAATTAGAATAAGCAGTACTGTAAACAAAGGTTAGCCATGTGTTGGCAAAAACATATGTCCAAGTCAAGAAAACTTACCAGCAGCCAGGCGACACTTGCTGCACTGGTAGCCTGTTCGCCGGTGCTTTTTCAAAGCCATTGTCAGATACTCCAGTGAGTGTAATTTGCTCAATGTTATCTGTAAGGTCCCTCAGTCGAGCAGTGAATTTCAAACACAGATTCAACCACAAAGACCAGGGATGTTTTCCAATGACTCGCAAAGAAAGGCACCTATTGGTAAAAAAGTAATGAATTACACTTTGGATGGTGTATTAATACACCCAGTCACTCCAAACATACTGGCAACCATCCTAACTCAGTTTCACCATGAGGCCAATGGTGACTTTAAAACAGTTACAGAGTTTAATCTCTAAGATGGGAGAAAACTGAGGATGGATCAACATTGTAGTTATTCCACCATAGTAACCCACCTGAAAAGAAGCCTGTACAGAAGAAAAAGAAGAAGACGACAAATATTCCAATAGGTCACTAAAGCAAAACTGTAAAAAATGTGTCAAAGAAATTAACTTTGGCCGTGTCTAGACTTGACTTCATGCAGCGTTAGTATTCTGATCATAGAGTTCTGATCATGGAATTTAGAACGCGTCATGCGTCTACACCACATTTAAATGTGTAGTGTCCACAGTGTGTCCGTATTCCCTTTTCCTGCACTATATTCAAATGCCAGTATACAGTTGAAGTCGGAAGTTCACATACACTTAGGTTGGAGTCATTAAAACTCGTTTTTCAACCACTCCACAAATTTCTTGTTAACAAACTATAGTTTTGGCAGGTCGGTTAGGACATCTACTTTGTGCATGACACAAGTCATTTTTTTCACAATTGTTTACAGACAGATTATTTCACTTATAATTCACTGCATGACAATTCCAGTGGCTCAGAAGTTTACATACACTAAGTTGACTGTGCCTTTAAACAGCTTGGAAAATTCCAGAAAATTATGTCATGGCTTTAGAAGCTTCTGATAGGCTAATTGACATAATTTGAGTCAATTAGAGGTGTAACTGTGGATGTATTTTAAGGCCTACCTTCAAACTCAGTGCCTCTTTGCATGACATGGGAAAATCAAAAGAAATCAGCCAAGACCTCAGATTTTTTTTTTTTTAGACCTCCACAAGTCTGGTTCATCCTTCGGAGCAATTTCCAAACGCCTGAAGCTACCACGTTCATCTGTACAAACAATAGTACGCAAGTATAAACACCATGGGACCACGCAGCCGTCATACCGCTCAGGAAGGAGATGCGTTCTGTCTCCTAGAGATGAACGTACTTTGGTGCGAAAAGTACAAATCAATCCCAGAACAACAGCAAAGGACCTTGTGAAGATGCTGGAGGAAACAGGTACAAAAGTATCAATATCCACAGTAAAACTAGTAATATATCGACATAACCTGAAAGGCCACTCAGCAAGGAAGAAGCCACTGCTCCAAAACCGCCATAAAAAAGCCAGACTACGGTTGGCAACTGCACATGGGGACAAAGATCGTATTTTTGGGAGAAATGTCCTCTTGTCTGATGAAACAAAAATAGAACTGTTTGGCCATAATGACCATCGTTATGTTTGGAGGAAAAAGGGGTAAGCTTGCAAGCCGAAGGACACCATCCCAACCGTGAAGCACGGGGGTGGCAGCATCATGTTGTGGGGTGCTTTGCTGCAGGAGTGACTGGTGCACTTCACAAAATAGATGGCATCATGACGGAGGAAAATTATGTGGATATATTGAAGCAACATCTCAAGACATCAGTCAGGAAGTTAAAGCTTGGTCGCAAATGGGTCTTCCAAATGGACAATGACCCCAAGCATACAGTGGGGCAAAAAGGTATTTAGTCAGCCACCAATTGGGCAAGTTCTCCCACTTAAAAAGATGAGAGAGGCCTGTAATTTTCATCATCGGTACACTTCAACTATGACAGACAAAATGAGAAAAAGAAATCCAGAAAATCACATTGTAGGCTTTTTAATGAGTTTATTTGCAAATTATGGTGGAAAATAAGTATTTGGTCAATAACAAAAGTTTATCTCAATACTTTGTTATATACCCTTTGTTGGCAATGACAGAGGTCAAACGTTTTCTGTAAGTCTTCACAAGGTGTTCACACACTGTTGCTGTTATTTTGGCCCATTCCTCCATGCAGATCTCCTCTAGAGCAGTGATGTTTTGGGGCTGTTGCTAGGCAACACGGACTTTCAACTCCCTCCAAAGATTTTCTATGGGGTTGAGATCTGGAGACTAGCTAGGCCACTCCAGGACCTTGAAATGCTTCTTATGAAGCCACTCCTTCGTTTCCCGGGCGGTGTGTTTGGGATCATTGTCATGCTGAAAGACCCAGCCACGTTTCCTCTTCAATGCCCATGCTGATGGAAGGAAGTTTTCACTCAAAATCTCACGATACATGGACAATTGCACAATTGGTGGCTGACTAAATACTTTTTTGCCCCACTGTACTTCCAACGTTGTGGAAAAATGGCTTAAGGACAACAAAGTCATATCGAACATATATTTACTAAATGACCAAGTGGGTGACCAGGAAGGCAAGGAAAATCAAAATGACATATTCAAGTAAGAAATGGTCTGATTGGGCCTCCCAAGAGGCTCAGCGGTCTAAGGCACTGCATCTCAGTGCTAGAGGTGTCACTACAGACTCAGGTTCGATCACGGACTGTATCACAACTGCCCGTGATTGGGAGTCCCATAGTGCGGCGCACAATTGGCGCGGCATCGTCCTGGTTAGGGGAGGGTTTGGCCAGGGGGGCTTTACTTGGCTCATTGCGCTCTAGTGACTCCTTGTGGCGGAACGGGCACCTGCAGGCTGACCACGGCCGTCAGTTGAATGGTGTTTCCTCTGACACATTGGTGCAGCTGGCTTCCGGGTTAAGCCGGCGGGTGTTAAGAAGCGTGGTTTGGCGGGTCATGTTTCGCAGGACGCAATGACTCAACTTTCGCTTGCCAAGCCCGTTGGGGAGTTGCAGCGATGAGACATGATCTAAATTGGGGAGAAAAAGGGTGTAATTTAAAAAAATGTATTTAAAAAAAAGAAGCTGATTTCAAATTCTTGGTTCAGACCTTTAGGAGACATGGTGCACAAATGGTGAATCCAATACAATTCTATTCTCAATAATAGATTATCAGTATCTCCCCCCTCCTAAGAGTCTAAGTCGCTCTGGATAAGAGCGTCTGCTAAATGACTTAAATGTAATGTAATGTTAATGTGTTCGATACCAATGTATTTCAGAGAGCTAATGTTGTGACGAGCCTCCATGAATTGCTCCGCCACAGGTTTTCTCTGGTCAAGGGTCCTGATATTACTCCTGTGTTCTGCTATCCTTGTTTCAGATCTTGTTTGGTAATTCCTACATAGCATATGCCACAAATACACTTGATTGGGTATATCATATTTTTTGTGGAACACGTAAGGATGCCTTTAATCTTAATGGCCTTGCCCGTGATAGGGTGATTGAACATTGTGCATTTGTTCGTAAAGTTACACTAGGTACATTGGCCACATCTGTAATTACCATCTGGCACATTGTCTAGGAAGGTGCTACGTGGCCTCACCACCAGTTTACTGATATTGGGGGCGCGTCTGAAGACTACCCGCAGCAAAACAAGTTCCTCACTTGCTAGGAACATATTTGCTCCAACGTTATAATAAAAAGGTGTCTCTCGGTCCCAAAACATACGTTTTCTGGAGACTTTTGGGAGGAGTGCTGATGACGTCACTCAGTGTATGTGCTTTCGGTAGCCTGAATGCATCCAGACAGAAATCTGCACACAATGCATCCCTGACCACCTCCTGAATTGAACAGCCAGATCTGAACACAATCAGACCACAAAGCGTATTTTGTGCGTCTAGACCCATCTTTTCTTCATATTCTGATAACATAAGTCGTATGTGTGTGTCAAGTGTAGACACAACCTTTATGTCCTGAACACAAAGAGTTATGTTCGGGGCAAATCCAACACAACACATCACTGAGTACCACTCTTTATATTGTTGCGTCAAAAAACAGAACACTCAAAACATGAGCACAATGGCAGCTCTTCCTTTAAAGAACTCCAGGCCTCAAGAGGGCAGATAACCCAAAAACACGGGTGGAACTAAAAAATTGAGCCAGGATTTCTGGAGGGGCTACTTTTACATGCGCACCTGGCAGATAAGCATGGGTATAAAATGTTTGGTCCTCAACATACACACAGCTCATTGTTCAACCCTAAAGACGCAACTGGTATGTAATGTTTGGAATTATTTATTATGTTGCATCCAGTGCTTAGCACAATTTACATGTTTAACTCTGGTAGGAGTAGTGACTTCTTTTGTTGTGGATATTTTCTGACTGCAGAAGTAATTGCTAGAAGTGCTAGATTAAATTGTTTAAATGTTTACTTTATTCAAAGCCATGCTTTGTTGCTGTGTCATGCATTGTTTAGTGTAAAATAATGCATGTTTATTCTCTGTTTAAGGTTATCAACCTATTCCTATTCCTATTCCCTATTCCTTATTCCTCTGTCATTCAACTACTCTATTCAACAAATCAACTGTTTCAACATATTCAACAAATGGCATCAAAACCATAATAAAACACTGGAAAGGAATTGAGTTGTCCCTTTGCATCCTTCACGGGTTGAGCAAGCCGTTTTCAAGTTTGGACAGAGCTGAAATAATTATAACACCTAGACAACTTTTCAAGCATGGTGGTGGCTGCATCATGTTATGGGTATGCTTGTCATCGGCAAGGACTTGGAGTTTTTTAGGATAAAAAGAAATGGAATAGACCTAAACACAGGCAAAATCCTAGAGGAAAACCTTGTTCAGTCTGCTTTCCAACAGACACTCGAAGACAAATGGCGCCGGAAAAGAAGGCAGACGTATTACGTGTCCCCAACCGATTGTGTTTTTTTGTTTATTCATTTGTGTTTTTTTGTAACTTAGTTTTTAACTTATTTTGTACATAATGTTGCCTTTAGTGTCTCTTATGACCGAAAATAACTTCTGGACATCAGGACTGTGATTACTCACCACAGACTGGCAGAATCCTTTTTTCCCTTTAATGAGTCTGACGAGCCTGATGCGAACGATATACGGCTTTCTCGGGAACAGGCCCAGATCCCCGGGTTTGCATGCAGAGGAAGTGGAGAAAATGGGGCCAAAGTGCGGGCGGGCTGCCTTCTGAGAATTTGTAGGCGATCGAATAAATCCCCACTTCATTCCATTCTGCAGGCAAACATGCAATATTTGGAGAATAAAATCGATGACCTACGCGCAAGATTAAACTACCAACAGGACATTCAAAACTGTAATATCTTATGCTTCACGGAGTCATGGCTGAACGACAACACTATCAACATGCAGCTGGCTGGTTATACGCTGTTCCCGGCAGGATAGAACAGTGGCATCTGGTAAGACAAGGGGCGGCGGACTCTGTATTTTTGTAAATAACAGCTGGTGCACGATATCTAAGGAAGTCTTGAGCTATTGCTCGCCTGAGGCAGAGTATCTCATGATAAGCTGTAGACCACACTATCTACCTAGAGAGTTTTCCTCTGTATTTTTTTGTAGCTGTTTACATATCACCACAGTCAGAGGCTGGCACTAAGACAGCATTGAATGAGTTGTATTCCACCATAAGCAAACAAGAAAACGCTCACCCAAAGGCGGCACTCCTAGTAGCCGGGAACTTTAATACAGGGAAACCTAAATCTGTTTTACCAAATTTCTATCAGCATGTTAAATGCGCAACCAGAGGGAAAAAACTCTGGACCACCTTTACGCCACAGACAGAGACACATACAAAGCTCTCCCTCACCGTCCATTTGGCAAATCTGACCATAATTCTATCCTCCTGATTCCTGCTTACGAGCACAAATTAATGCAGGAAGCACCAGTGACCAGATCAATAAAAAAGTGGTGAGATGAAGCAGATGCTAAGCCACAGGACTGTTTTGCTAGCACAGACTGGAATATGTTCCAGGATTCCTCCGATGGCATTGAGAAGTACACCACATCAGTAATTGGCTTCATCAATAAGTGCATCGATGACGTCATCCCCACAGTGACCGTACGTACATAACCCAACCAGAAGCCATGGATTACAGGCAACATCCACACTGAGCAAAAGGCTAGAGCTTCCGCTTTCAAGGAGCGGGACTCTAACCCGGAATCTTATAAGAAATCCCGCTATGCCTTCCGACGAACCATCAAACAGGCAAAGCGTCAGGACAGGACAGGACTAAGATCGAATCGTACTACACCGGCTCTGATGCTCATCGGATATGGCAGGGCTTGCAAAACATTAGCCTGTTGGGGATGGGGGCGCTGTTTAGACTATTTATGCTAATTGGGTAATTTTTGAAACGGCTTCCCACAAAATCCTTGATCGTACAATATGCATATTATTATTATTATTGGATAGAAAACAGTCTATAGTTTCTATAGGAGTTGAAATTTTGTCTCTAAGTGGAACAGAGCCCATTCTACAGCAATTTCCCTGACATGGATTCAGATTTCAGAAATGTTGGCCACTGTTCTGAAGTCAGTTAAAAGGGCACTGATATTGCTATGACTATACGGACACTTCTTACGTCTTCCCCTGGATGCCTTTACGTGATGACGATTCCAATGGGGTCGATTGCGCGTTCACAGGCCCTATAAATCAAAAAACCCTGTAGCTAGCAAGTCTTTTATTGGTGCGTCACGCGCGTGGAGGACACCGACCCTCTCCTGTTCCAAGCGTTAGTTTAGCCTGTTATATTTCTCCGGTCATCTTTTCACTCGTTATAGGAGTTAAAAACATCATAAGGTAGTTAATTTAAAGCGTTTTATAGCAATTTATATCCGTTTAGTGCGATTTTGGGACATTTATTTTTGAAACGATGTGAATAGTTGGGCACGCTTTTCAGTTCATCCCGAACGCAGTTGGCATTTCCACATGGCAAGAGGACAGCTTTCCACCAAAAGACGTTTACTCCCAAGAAAGGATCCTTTGCCCAAGATACTGATGGAAGAACAGCTCAAGGTAGGACATTTTTATTATGATAAATCGTGTTTCTGTCGAAACATTTTAGTGGCTTAGGACGCCATGTTTTTTGACGTAGCTTCGCTTGGCGCAAACTGTATTGAAAAGTAAGGATAAATTAAAAAATGTAATAACGCAATTGTATTAAGAATTAAATTGTCTATCAATCCCTGTCCACCCTATATTTTTTAGTCACGTTTATGAGTATTTATGTATAAGAGTAGATCACTGTCTAAGTGGCGCAAGGACATTTTCTGACCAGCTTGTCTACATTTCACATTGTCTAACCATGATTTTGGTGGCTAAATATAAACATTTGCGATCAAACTCTATATGGATTGTGTAATATGATGTTACAGGAGTGTCATCGGAAGAATTCTGAGAAGGTTAGTGAAAAAATTAATATCTTTTGGCGATGTTGACTTTTATCGCTCACTTTGGCTAGAATCAATGCTGGGCTGCTATGTGCTATGTGCTATGCTAATATAACGATTTATTGTGTTTTCGCTGTAAGACACTTAGAAAATCTGAAATATTGTCTGTATTCACAGGATCTGTGTCTTTCGATTCGTGTATGCTGTGTATTTTTACGAAATGTTTGATGATTAGTAAGTAGGTAAACACGTTGCTCTAAGTAGTTTTTCTATTCCATTTGTGACGGTGGGTGCAATTGTAACCTATGCCATCTACCTGAAATATGCACTTTTTTCTAACAAAACCTATCCCATACCATAAATATGTTATCAGACTGTCATCTAATGAGTTTTTTTGTTGGTTAGGGGCTATAAATATCTTAGTTTAGCCGAATTGGTGATGGCTACTGGTGTTGGTGGACAAATAAAAGATGGTGGATTATGCTAATGTGTTTTTAGGTAATAGATGTACATCTTTACATATTGTGTCTTCCCTGTAAAACATTTTAAAAATCGGACATGTTGACTGGATTCACAAGATCTGTGTCTTTCATTAGCTGTATTGGACTTTAATGTGTGAAAGTTAAATATTTAAAAAAAATATTTTTTTTGAATTTCGCGGCACTGGTTTTTCAGTGGGGGGGGGGGGGGGTGTGCCGCTAGCGCCACGCTGATCCTAGACAGGTTAAACTACAAAGGGAAGCACAGCCAAGAGCTGCCCAGTGACACAAGCCTACCAGACGAGCTAAACTACTTCTATACTCGCTTCGCGGCAAATAACACTGAAACATGCCTGAGACCACCAGCTGTTCCGGAAGACTGTGTGATCACGCTCTCCGCAGCCGATGTGAGTAAGACCTTTAAACAGGTCAACATTCACAGGCAGCAGGTCCAGACAGATTACCAGGACGTGTACTGCAAGCATGTGCTTACCAACTGGCAAGTGTCTTCACTGACATTTTTAACCTCTCCCTGTCAAGAGTCTGTAATACCAGCATGTTTTAAGCAGACCACCATAGTGCCTGTTCCCAAGTGCTTTGAAAGGCTGATCATGGCTCACATCCACACCATTATCCACTCCAATTTGCATACCGCCCCGACAGATCCACAGATGATGCAATCTCTATTGCACTCCACACTGCCCTTTCCCACCCGGACAAAAGGAACACCTACAGTGCCTTGCAAAGTATTCATCCCCCTTGGTGTTTTAACTATTTTATTTTATTGCATTGCAACCTGTAATTTAAATTGATTTTTATTTTCGATTTCATGTAATGGACATACATAAAATAGTCCAAATTGGTGAAGTGAAATGAAAGAAATTACTTATTTCCCCCCAAAATTAAAATTAATAACGGAAAAGGGTTGTGTGCATATGTATTCACATAATTAGTTAAATAAAGTCCACCTGTGTGGAATCTAAGTGTCACATGATCTCAGTATATGTGTACCTGTTCTGAAAAACCCCAGAGTCTGCAACACCACTAAGCAAGAGGCACCACCAATCAAGCGACACCATGAAGACCAAGGAGCGCTCCAAACAGGTCAGGGACAAAATATCTGAAACTTTGAACATGCTACGGAGCACCATTAAATCCATTATACATTTTTTTTAAGAATATGGCACCACAACAAACCTGCCAAGAGAGGACCGCCCACCAAAACTCACAGACCAGGCAAGGAGGGCATTAATCAGAGAGGCCACAAAGAGACCAAAGCTAACCCTGAAGGAGCTGCAGAGCTCCACAGCGGAGATTGGAGTATCTGTCCATAGGACCAATTTAAGCCGTACACTCAACAGAGCTGGACTTTACGGAAGAGTGGCCAGAAAAAAGCCATTGCTTAACCTTTTAAAGACATTTTTTTGTGCCAAAAGGCATGTGGGAGACATATGGAAGAAGGTACTCTGGTCAGATGAGAATTTTGCTTTTTGGCCATCAAGGAAAACGCTATGTCTGGCACAAACCCCACACCTCATCACCCGGAAAACACCATCCCCATAGTGAAGCATGGTGGTGGCAGCATCATGCTGTGGGGATGTTTCTCATCAGCAGGGACTGGAAACTGTTCAGAATTGAAGGAATGATGGATGCCGCTAAATACAGAGAAATTCTTGAGGGAAACCTGTTTCAGTCTTCCAGAGATTTGAGACTGGGACAGAGGTTCCTCTTCCAGCAGGACAATGACCCTAAGCATACTGCTAAAGCAACACTCGAGTGGTTTAAAGGGAAACATTTAATTGTCTTGCAATGGCCTAGTCAAAGCCCAGACCTCAATCCATTTAAGAATTTGTGGTATGACTTAAAGAATGCTGTACACCAGCAGAACCCGTCTAACTTGAAGGAGCTGGAACAGTTTTGCCTTAGAAAATGGGCTAAAATCTCAGTGGCTAGATGCGCTAAGCTTATAGAGACATACCCCAAGAGGCATGCAGCTGTAATTGCTGCAGAAGGTGGTTCTACACTTAAGTATTGACCTTGGGAGGGGGGGGGGGGGGGGTGAATAGTCATGCACGCTCTAGTTCATTTTTTTTGTCTTATTTCTTGTTTGTCCCACAATAAAAATTAGTTTGCATCTTCTAAGTGATAGGCATGTTGTCTAGATCAAATGACGCAAACCTCCAAAAATCCATTTTAATTCCAGGTTGTAAGGCAACAAAATAGGAAAAATGCAAAGGGGTGAATACTTTCCCAAGCCACTGTACTGTATGTGAGAATACTATTCATTGACTACAGCTCAGCGTTCAACACCATAGTGCCCTCAAAGCTCATCAATAAGGACCTCATCTGAGGACCGTGGGACTAAAAACCTCCCTCTGCAACTGGATCCTGGACTTCCTGACGGGCCGCCCCCAGATGGTAAGGGTAGGTAACACCACATCCAACATGCTGATGAACATGGTGTCAGAGGAAGGCCCTAAAAATTGTCAGAGACTCCAGCCACCCTAGTCATAGACTGTTCTCTCTGCTACCGCACAGCAAGCGGTACCGGAGCGCCAAGTCTAGGTCCAAGAGGCTTCTAAACAGCTTCTAGCCCCAAGCCATAGGACTCCTGAACACCTAATCAAATGGCTACCCAGACTATTTGCATTCCCCCCCCCCCCCCCCCCCCTTTTACACCGCTGCTTCTCTCTGCTCTTATCATCTATGCATAGTCACCTTAATAACTCTAATTCTACCTACATGTACATATTACGTCAACTAACCGGTGCCCCCGCACATTGACTCTGTACCGATACCCCCCTGTATATAGTCTTGCTATTGTTATTTTACTGCTGCTCTTTAATTACTTGTTACTTTTTTTTCTTATTCTTATCTGCATTTTTTAAAACTGCATTGTTGGTTAGGGGCTCGTAAGTAAGCATTTCACCTGTTGTATTCGGCGCATGTAACTAATACTATATTTTATTTTAAATTTACCTTTCAGCAGGACAATAACCTAAAACACAAGGCCAAATATACACTGGAGTTGCTTACCAAGACATCATTGAATGTTCCCCTGAGTGACCTGGTTACAGTTTTGACTTTTAAACTAGCTTGAAAATCTATGGCAAGATATGAAAATGTCTGTCTAGCAATGATCAACAACCAACTTGACAGAGCTTGAAGAGTATAGTACAATCAGGTATACAAAGTACCTAGATACTTACCAAGAAAGACTCATAGCTGTAATCACTGCCAAAGGTGATTCTAACGTTGACTGAGGTATTTATGTATTTCATTTTCAACAAATTTGCAAAAACTTCTAAAAACATGTTTTCACTTTGTCATTATGGGGTATTGTGTGGAGATGGGTGAGAGAGAAAAAATATTAAATCCATTTTGAATTCAGGCTGTGACACAACAGAATGTGGAATAAGTCAAGGGGCATGAATACTTTCTGAAAGCAATGTATATAGAGGTATGACTTCAACTAAGAATGAGAAATGTGTGGATTGAGGGATTGAGGAAAAACACGGTACATAAATGTTAAAGGGGAAAGAATACAACCCTTGGGTTTTCCATGCTGTAAATGCCCTCACTACCAGACCATCTTCACTGTCTGAGCCCTCACTACCAGACCATCTTCACTGTCTGAGCCCTCACTACCAGACCATCTTCACTGTCTGAGCCCTCACTACCAGACCATCTTCACTGTCTGAGCCCTCACTACCAGACCATCTTCACTGTCTGAGCCCTCACTACCAGACCATCTTCACTGTCTGAGCCCTCACTACCAGACCATCTTCACTGTCTGAGCCCTCACTACCAGACCATCTTCACTGTCTGAGCCCTCACTACCAGACCATCTTCACGGTCTGAGCCCTCACTACCAGACCATCTTCACGGTCTGAGCCCTCACTACCAGACCATCTTCACGGTCTGAGCCCTCACTACCAGACCATCTTCACGGTCTGAGCCCTCACTACCAGACCATCTTCACGGTCTGAGCCCTCACTACCAGACCATCTTCACGGTCTGAGCCCTCACTACCAGACCATCTTCACTGTCTGAGCCCTCACTACCAGACCATCTTCACTGTCTGAGCCCTCACTACCAGACCATCTTCACTGTCTGAGCCCTCACTACCAGACCATCTTCACGGTCTGAGCCCTCACTACCAGACCATCTTCACGGTCTGAGCCCTTACTACCAGACCAGCTTCACTGTCTGAGCCCTCACTGTGTGTTACATCTCTCCCTGGGGTGAGGCAGCCTTTAGCACAGTGCCACTTTAGGAGAGAGATGCTTTCAGTGAGGCAGGGGGCTGCTGCTGTTGCTGTTGCATGCTGTTTTTATCCCTACGCAGCCTCATTAATGCTGGCTGCTGCACACAGAGACGAAGTGACCAGCTGGAGACCAGCAGCATCATGGTCTTTGGGGTTCAGTTGTGTGCGTCAGCAGATGAAAATACACAGGATGGTATGTTCAAAACATGACACTCGGCAACGACAGTTCGTTGATGTATTTTCTCCATTCGAAGAATTAAGGCAGTGCATTTCATGTTTACAATACAAATACATGCAACTGTTGAGTTTTTGTGTTATTGAAGACCCCTGCTCTCATATCAGACTTCATAATCAGTTTCAACCGCTTTACTGAAAGGATAGTCAAGTAAATTGTGATATCGAAGTGCTATTAAGTGCTACACAGCCACTTGACCCTGACCGTGGTACATTATTCTGTTTTAAAAAAGTGATGTTGTGCACCGATTATAATTTGTGTAATTTTAAAAAGATACATTCACAAAATTACCATGCTCAATTAAATTATATTTTCTGTCTTTTATCTCACATCGGTCTCCCTCCCTGCTGAGATCCTTCCTTGGATTCCTCATTATGAGTTGGGTTAATTAGCCCGGTGCCAGTGAAGAGCTTCTTAGGGAATCCATTTACCCATTACTCCAAACCCACGCTGTGCCTCTCTCCGCCCTCCCAAGTAGCTACAGACAGTAGGGGAGGTGTATGTCAGGTCATGTGGGGTGGGGACACAGTATATTTCAGTCACATATTTGGTTTTAACATCATGTTTCTTTGTGAGACACAAAGCTTGTTAGCTTCCTGATTAAAATTCCATTAGAATAACTGGAGTGCTGACATTCCCACAGCCTGTAATAGTTGATATGCCCATCAGAGAGAATTCTTGCCAAAGAAAGGGAATTATGAAGGGAATTAGCAATCTTTCATCCATAGCTTAGAAATTTCACTGAAATACAAATTCATTTGCAGTGCTTCATCTTTAAAGGTACATTTTGTTGGATTTTTACAGGACGTTTTTCACAGGGTGATGTCAGCATAACGATTTAGACATTCTCACTTCTACTTCAAAACTGTATATGATTTGTTTGCCCCTCTAATGGCATGACACCTTACATTAGAGTGGTTTTACACAAGCGCAACATCTACAAGCGTGACATCTTACATAAGAACTTGTTGATTTTGGGGCATTTAAAAATAGAAGCACTACCACATAAATATGTAAGTGCATTACACGCTTGCATGATAAACAGTGATAATTTCCTGATAATTGCATAGCTATATTACCACTAATGTAAAGTGCTACCTTGACCACTGCTTGTCAAGGCAGTTAACACCATGTGCGAATGACACGTGCAGTCTCTCACAGGAGCTTAGAATCACAAAGAAGGAAATTGAGATTTTGGCCGACAAGGGTGACAAAGCTTCTGACGCATTGGATCGTTTTTATACATCCTGGTATTTTATAAAGCGCCGAGGCAAATACAATTCATGAAGCACAGAGAGAGAGAGTCCCTTGCCAATCTTCAGTACTTTTTACAATTTTACCATATTTTGGCACTGCTTTTGGTGTGGAATGAGAATTTAGTATCCTGCAAAGTTCTACTGTACTGCAAAACAGTCTCCAACAAAAGTCAAAACAAATAGCCATAAAAAACCTTTCTACATGTGCTACATCAGTACTGGTGTTTTTTTTGTCAGAACAAACAGTCTTGACCATATAAAGCCTAACTAGGTGAAATAATAATATTAGAAGTTATTGGGTCATTGATTGTTTCATCAATGGGAGGGAACCGAACAGCTGTATTTCAATATAGCACATCTGTGTGTAAAATCATTAAATATTCAGTGTGGAATTGGAACTGTGTATATATAGTATTCACAGGTCCATGACGCCAACCTGCAAACACCTATTGAGCACAACTACCCCAGTACGTCATTCACACATGTTAAACTCGACAGGTCCAGAAATAAAACTAAGACATCTGACAGCATGGTGAAGATTCTGAGAATGTTGAGGCTTCTGTTTATTTAGTGTTTCTGAAATCACAGACGCAGATGGCCACCATCCATAACCTTGATTCTGTAGCCAATATCTCAGTTGTCTTCCATAACCATTGTACCGTGTTTGAATTGGGTGCGGTTTGGCAGTGACAATGACATCATTGTCACATGTGTAACATGTGGTTTGGCAGAGTCATCATTACCAATAAACCGCTAAATGCCAAATGCTTGTGCTTGCTGAATTGTCTCTTTGGCAGAACGATACTCACCAAACATACAAAATACAAGAAAAACATTGGGACCCCAAATATCAGGTCTCTTGGCAGCTTGTCCCTTTCACAAAGGATTATGCATTGATAATGAATGCATAAGAATAGTACAGGACAGCATTCAGTACTGGGTGGCTTAACCCAGGAAAGAGGCTCCCTTCAGGAACAGGGTCCACAAGAGATGAGTCATATCTAATGGATGTGGTCAGGCTTTTTATAGGCTTACAGAATTGTGCTTGGATCATAGACGGGTTGCCTCACAACGTCACGAAAATGATGGGTGCATCGATGGGACAGAAGGCTGTGTGCTGTTATGACTCTGAACGGTCAGATATCTAGCAACAATTACAAGCTGCCATGTGGGGAATCGCAGATGGCTTGTTTCAACTAGTTGTATCTTGTTCGTGATATACTGATGTACAGTGGTTTGCAAAAGTATTCACCCCCTTGGCATGTTTCCTATTTTGTTGCCTTACAACCTGGAATTAAAATAGATTTTTGGGGGGGGGTTAAAGATGCAAAATATTTTTCATTGTGAAACAAACAAACAACAAAAACAGAACTTGAGCGTGCATAATTATTCACCCCCCCCCCCCCCCCAAAGTCAATACTTTGTAGAGCCACCTTTTGCAGCAATTACAGCTGCAAGTCTCTTGGGGTATGTCTCTATAAGCTTGGCACTTTTAGCCACTGGGATTTTTGCCCAATCTTCAAGGTAAAACTGCTCCAACTCCTTCAAATTGGATGGGTTCCACTGGTGTACAGCAATCTTTAAGCCATACCATAGCTTCTCAATTGGATTGAGGTCTGGGCTTTGATTAGGCCATTCCAAGACATTTAAATGTTTCCCCTTAAACCACTGGAGTGTTGCTTTAGCAGTATGCTTAGGGTCATTGTCCGGAAGACTCAGATCTCTGGAAGACTCAAGAATTTCCCTGTATTTAGTTTCCTAGTCCCTGCCGATGAAAAACATCCCCACAGGACGATGTTCTCGGGGTGATGAGAGGTGTTGGGTTAGCGTTTTCCTTGATGGCTAAAAAGTCTGACCAGAGTACCTTCTTCCATATGTTTAGGGAATCTCCCACATGCCTTTTAGCGAACACCAAATGTGTTTGCTTATTTTTTTCTTTAAGCAATGGCTTTTTTTTCTGGCCACTCTTCCATAAAGCCCAGCTCTGTGGAGTGTACGGCTTAAAGTGTTTCTATGGACAGATACTCAAATCTCAGCTGTGGAGCTTTGTAGATCCTTCAGGGTTATCTTTGGTCTCGTTGTTGCCTCTCTGATTAATGCCCTCCTTGCCTGGTCTGTGAGTTTTGGTGGGTGGCCCTCTCTTGGCAGGTTTGTTGTTGTGCCATATTCTTTAAAAAAATGTAACAATGGATTTAATGGTACTCTGTGGGATGTTCAAAGTTTCAGATATTTTTTTATAACCCAACCCTGATCTATACTTCTCCACAATTTTGTCCCTGACCTGTTTGGAGACCTCCTTCGTCTTCATGGTGCCACTTGTTTGGTGGTGCCACTTGCTTAGTGGTGTTGCAGACTCTGGGGCCTTTCAGAACAGGTGTATATATACTGAGATTATGTGACAGATCATGTGACACTTAGATTGCACACAGGTGGACTTTATTTAACTAATGATGTGACTTCTGAACCTAATTGGTTGTGCCAGATCTTATTTAGGGGATTCATAGCAAAGGGGGTGAATACATATGCATGCGCCGCTTTTCCGTTTTTTTTTTTTTTTTTAACAAGTAATTTTTTTTCATTTTCATTTCCGACTATTTTGTGTATGTCCATTACATGAAATCCAAATAAATAAATATCCATTTAAATTACAGGTTGTAATGCAACAAAATAGAAAAATCACCAAGGGGGATGAATACTTTTGCAAGGCACTGTAGGACCTTACTTTTGAGCCAGTGTACTACAGCATAAAAATGATCCTGCAGCAACAGAAAATGTGAATTATTATGTGGATTATAATTAAAGTGGCAATAGTTAACTTTTTGGGCAACCCTACCAAATTCACATAGAAATGTTAGTCATAGATATATAATTCTACTTGAAAGCAAATCTAAGGAGCGAGAGATATCTTCTATATGCGCTATTTCTATGTTTCCTGCTTTTACATTTTGTAGTTGCATCTTTTACTTTCGGTTTTGTACACCAGCTTCAAACAACTGAAACAACAGTATTTTTGGTAATGGAAAATATATTTAACAGGGATTTAGATGGTACAATGATTCTCTACATTATGCTAGCATATTTTGTCACATAAACTGAAATTAGGTGAACTGTTAGAGTTTTAGCAACCGGGAAATGGCGGAGTGATTTCTGCATGGTGCTACATTAATGGACATTTTTGTAGGGGTTGATACATTTTTCACAAGGGAAATCAAGTCTTAACTTTCTAAGTAGAAATGACAAACATCAAAAGCCTTTTTAAACTTCAAATACACTACAAGTTTTAAATGTCCTGCATTGCATCAAATTAAAATCCAAATCTGTCTTGTTTTGAGGTGTTTTGACAGATTGTCACATCTATGATAATATGGCTAAAATTTGCTAGCTAGCTAACCACTAACTGTAATGATGCATTTGAGAGACAACAAGCGCCTATTGTGCACGTTGGATTATGTTTTCAATAAACATTTGTGGGCTAAATATAGTTAACGTTGTCAATAATCCTAAGGAGCTGACAGTTGTTTTGCCCCAAAGTTGCGCATGCATCGGTTTTGTTGCTAAACAACCCACCCATCTATTGGGACTCATGGAAAGAAAGTCTGTAAATCATGTTATGTAATTATGAACTCAAATGTATTGATGTGAAAGTTGATTTGTATTTATGCGAACTATTTATGATTACAAAATGTGAAAAACATCAATAAAGATTATTTTAACAGAGAAAGGCTGTGGCAATGATCGCGAGCTACACATTTATTTCTAGTTTCTCAAATAGCTACATTCTTCTCTTCTCCCCTGTAACTCTTCCCCACAAATTCTGTTTTATAAATTCACGAAAAAATGTTCTCAGTTGTATTTTTCGTGGTTGTAGATTTTCTTTTACTCTCAAAATGACAATTGTTCATAGAGAAGCAATGGAATTGGATGTTCTGAGTCCATGTCAATGTTTTAAAAACATTTTTTAGGGCTGGAAAAACATTTAGATTTTTGTTGTTGATTTTTTTCTTTCATTTCACATCTGGCCCCTTAATCGTGTATCTAGCGAGTGGGGAATGTTCCATATAATGTGCTGGTCTAGCGATGGCTCTGTACTGCTGTTGCTCATTTCATGGCAAAGTTAGCAAATAACAAATAATAGATACAAATAATAATAATAAATATACTTACTCATGATATACTTCTGCCAGGTAAGCCTACTTTGCAGTTAACATTTAATTGAGAAGGTTTTGGGGAAAATATTTTTGTCAACCCACAACAAGGTTATCACATCAACTGGCTGCACCCTTAGTGATGGACAAACGCACTTACCACACAGTCAGACGGGCAATATTGCTGGAAATTCATTGGCAGATATTGTTTTAGGTTTGGCTCTTTTAGCCAGGGGTGGGATAATGTCAAAGTTGCATTGATTAGCTAATACCTGGGAGCTTGTGTTGTCAAATCAAATCAAATGTTATTGGTCACATACACATATTATTGCGCGTGTAGTGAAATGCTTGTGAGATTTGTTTATGACAGTATTGCCATGTAAAACTTGAAAATTGCATGTACTTTCAGAATTGTTTGGTAGCTCGCGATTGGCTTGTTGAAGACCCCTGTGAACATGTTCATAAACTGAGAGCTTAGAAAGCGCTCCGAATTGAACACACCAGATCTCGCTTTCCTTTGTAATGACTATGAAAGTAGAGTTATATTGGTAAAGTAGGTGATGAGGCAACTGAGAGACTTGAAATGACCTTACCTTAATGAGTAGCATCTGTGGGCTCTTTTGGATGTGTGTGTGTGTGTGTGTGTGCGTGCGTGTGCGTGTGTGTATGTGTGTTCTCGGAAGGCAATGGGTCTGACAGCACAGCACTGATTCTGATTCAACATACAAGGACTAAATCATGAAGGCACTGCCAAGGCATTGACGTTATCGCCAAAGACTTCGCTTCTAACATTCAAAGACTACTCATCAATCACAGCCAAACGTATTGCTTCTCTATACTCTGTGTAGCACAATCCATCCATCTAGTAAATACTACGACCACCAGTTCTTGGAATAGCCTTGCCAGGGGAACCGCATGGACTGTGTTCTCAAACATTGAACTTGTGAATGTCACCTCTATTTCAAGTGGATAGTTTTTAGTTTTAGTTTTTTTTGCTGTGCTTTGCGACAAATTTAACTGCCACCCATTTATAAAATCCAGTTGAGCAGTGAATGATCATGACCTCTCATTATTCAACACTTTCAGTCATGCAGTGCTTGAAAGGTTAAGTTAAGTTAATTCATGCATTCATCATCCCTCATCCCATCTAGTAAATAGAATTCCATAAAGCGGCTGGTACTATGATTCTAGTACCAGAACAGTGTGAACATTCACTCACAAACAGGCCATGGAAGATGAGCACTTGAATAGTGTTGTTCGCTAAATCAATGACAAATCTCTCCACACTGTGGTAGGAGGGGATGACAGAGGCTCGCTTCGTAGGAGACTGCTGCTGAGTTGAGGTAGTCTCTCCGGCGCTTACAACTGGCGAAGCATCACCCAGGTGGGTGCTGCACATTAGGTGGTGGATGTTCCAGCCTACCTACAGAGGAGGAGTAGCTGTGAACTTCAAAAACAGAAGTGCCTGATTGCGGCCTGCCTGATGTTTCTTTCTCCCTGGCTGTACCATCGACGCCATCTGCACTCAAACTACACCTTTAGTGAAATGTATCATCATCTAGCATTGGAACACCATCTCTCATTAACTGCATCATCATCAGGGATACCATAAAAATGCCAAGTGGTATAGAAATGTATTTTGTATTTTGAAAATACAAATCACAGCTTTCGAAAGTATCTTGTTACAAAATACATTGAAGTGTAGTTCGGCGCAGTGTAATACAAATTTGTTTTGATAAAAATTTGCAAGGTATAACTAGCTAGCTACCATTAGCTAGTTACATTTTGCTCACAATTATAAAGCCAACAAAATGTTGGGGGTCAGTGATAGGCCTACATAGAGCAACCATGTACTCTCTATCTCCCTCAAACTCTGGACCTCGAAGACAGTTCCACTGCTTTTTTTCATTGTTCCCTTCTAATCATGGACTGATTTTGAACTGGGACACCAGGTGGATTTAATTAATGATCAGGTAGAACAGAAAACCAGCAGGCTTCGGACCTCGTAAGGTAAGAGTTGAATACCTCTGGACTCTATCTACTATGGGACCAACTGCAACCTTTTTACAAGCAGCATTGCTAAAATGTATAAAATAAAAGAACCTCATAATATGTTACCTGTAATGCTCATCTCCTGTGGCCTACTTGTCATTTCCATATGTTCACACTGTATCTAAATTACAAGGGTTGGATTTGCACTAATCTATTTTGCATGTCAGCACTTAAAAGGTATGTACAGTATGTACAAAATCTGGTATATGGTTTGCCTCATATACTGTACATTGTCTACTGGTAACATTTTCAATTTAGAACATATACTGTAGCTCAATGTGTGAGTAACATATACTGTAGCTCAATGTGTGAGTTGAGTTATTCTCTGCTTCAGATAACAGATGCCCAGTAATGCCGTCATACTGTAGGCCTATGGGTGCAATAAACAGATTGGAGATCTTACTAGACAAAAAGGAAATGTTGATTTGAGAACACAACACAGAAACACAGACACATTACAGACAGAACCCCTTCTCCTCTTTATTGCAGGATTGTGATATGTGATTAACCAACATTGGCACTAGTACATTTTGAATAATAGTTTAACAATTAAAACAAGTTTGAACACTTTACTTCAAAGAATCAACACTACAAAATGTACAAATAAGCTAACTCGTATGTAAAGATTAGACATCTTAGTCTCAACAACAATAGATCGTTGAGTAGTAAGAAGTAGGTTATTATTACTGAGGCATAATTTCAGGTGAACAAAAAAACCTCCATACCAGCAGTGGCCAACCTTGCTCCACTGATCCCTGACCTACTGGGTGAGCAGACTTCTATACCAGCCCAGCAATAGCACACTAGATTATTAACTCATTAGGTTTGATACGTTGAATCAGGTGTGTTATTGCTGGGCTGAAACCGAACCCTGCACACCCAGCAGGGTTGGCCTGCTCCAGTTGTAATAGCTTTATACATTGTGTGTGGTGTTTAACTGTATTTTTGTATACAACATGTGCTAATATAGGTTGGCCTACACATACAGTATAAGCCATGGCATATAGGATATACTCTTTGTCACTTGGGACCTCTCTTTTCATATGCAAACAGGCTTTCACAGATTTCCATATCTGAGGACAGAGAACATCACAAAGAAACAGGCTTCATTATACTCAAATTAGACAGCACTGAATATTATTTCGCTATTATCTCTCTGTCTTCAAGGTTTAACCCTCTAGGGACTGGAACTGTAGAATATTTTCATAATGTCCTCCCATAAAATGACCTATCCTGTTCAGAGTAGCCTACACTTTCACTTTACATATAACCCATGGTATAGAGCTGGGATGGGCAACTGGCCCCTTTTGTACAGTCGACAAAATTCACAAAAAATGTAAAATAAAACAATATATAATATTGTAGGTTCTCGCACTACCTCCGTTTTTGGGTCCTTACAAACCGAGATAATGGGCAATCTTCAAGATGTTTCCGGTGGTAGCAAAGCGCCATGTGGATGAATGGAGACAAGGAAAATGATGTGTTTGTCACCAGAGTGGTTTAGACTGTGTTGAAATGTTTGACTTTACAAACGTAATCCACTTTCAGTTTCAATAATTATAAATTGCAGACTGGCGGCCACACTTGAAAACTAGCACTTGAAACTACAATACGCAACAACTCTCTACAAAATGTGTCTTACTCGTACAGAAAACAGTACCCATTCTATGGGTGTGTGGGTGGAGCGTTCTTGAAATGTAACATCCAATCAAAATCTTGCAGTTGGGAACCAGCGGACCATTCAAACTGTTTTTGCAATACAAAATTCTCCAGACCTCCAAGGGTGGTGTGGCGTGACAACGTGATTTTGGAGGAATGGCAACGTGAGACTAGTGGAAGACCATCTCCCATGAACAGCATCGTCATCTAGCTGTGGAAGACCATCTCTCATGAACAGAATAAACTTGGATTTTTCGGCTGGGACATATACAGGATACTACCCTCCACAGCATAACCTTCACTCCAGGTCAAAACTCCAAACCTACAACCTGATTTTAGATTGATTCCTACTACTAAGGATTATTTTTTCCAAGCAATACAGCGGGTGCTTTGGTAAACAAACAGCAGAGACCATCCGACTTGGTGTCCTGAGGTTGGATCCAACCAGGAACTGAGTGAGTAATGCTTGGTCTGATGCTATTTTGAAAGCCAAGAAGAATAAAAAATAAAAAAGTACATTACAATGATATATTTTACATTATAGGGACAGAATGCTAAGATAAGGCTGCCAAGCTTGCTAGGACAGAACCGATGCAACTTCAATTAGCACTGAGGTGTGAAGTGAGAGGTGTCAAAGCCTTTGAGCCCAACAATAGCAGGAGTCTCTCACAGCCTACCCCACCCAAACCCAGAGGCCCTTGAGACCTCCTCCCGCTGTTCAGAGAACATACACTGACATTTTCTACAAGAAATCTGCCACCAGAAAAAAGCTTCTCACAAGTGGGTGTGACACCTACTCCTGTTCCCTGCTGCACTACCGCTTGGATTCCAAGCCCTGGCCTGTCTCCCCCTGTCTGGTACAGGTACCCCAGCCACACCTCTCTCCCGAGCTTTCGCTCGCCTCCAGCATACACACACTGTTGGGGCGAGTGACTCTGAATTTACAATGGTATTTGCCTCATGACTCCTGCATGCTTTGTTGACTATGAACTTTCTTGTTACCCAACCGTGGGACAGTGTATGTTTGTTCCCACACTCGGGACTGACTCTCTATTGGTTACACAGACTCTTGGCCTCCCATCCTATTCTAACCTCCTCTCGCCGGCTTTGTATTCATGTTACCTAATGAAATAGCTGTACAATATAATCTTGTTGCTATCTAATGCACATTCAAATGTCATAAATCAACACTGCAGAGCTCTCCTTGTCCTTTGCCGTACCCTGATTGTATTACTGCTGATTATATCTGGAAATGTGCATGTATACCCTCGCCCATCTACTGTTGCTAGCCCCAATTCTGACTATCTGCTTCACTGATTTCTGCTCTCGTAAAAGCCTGGGTTTTCTGCACATTAACACTAGAAGCTTATTACCTAAAATGGATCAATCGAAAGTATGGGTTCACAGCTCCAATCCAGATGTGTTGATCATTACTGAGACGTGGTTAAGGAAGATCATTTTGAATACTGATGTTAACCTTTCTGGTTATAACCTTTTTTGGCAAGACAGATCTTCCAAAGGTAGTGGAGTGGCAATCTTTATCAAGGATCACCTTCAGTGCTTGGTTGTCTCCACCAAGTCTGTCCCCAAACAATCTGATTTGCTGGTTTTAAGCATTAAACTTTCAAATAGCTCTTTGTTGACTGTTGCTGGGTGTTATCGTCCTCCATCAGCACCGGGCAGTACCCTACCTGCCCTAAGCTCTCTCCTGGCCCCTTACACTAAGTCTGAATTTGTCCTGCTAGGTGACCTAAACTGGGACATGCTTAAACCACCTGATCAAGTCCTAAAGCAATGGGACTCCCTAAATCTTTCTCACATTACTACCAATCCCACAAGGTATGACTCCAAACACCCAGAAAAGGCTACTCTCCTCGATGTTATCCTCACAAATAATCCTGATAGGTATCAGTATGGTGTTTTCTGTAATGACCTTAGTGATCACTGTTTTACAGCCTGTGTTCGTAATGGCTGCTCAGTGAAACGACCTGTCCTGATTTGTCATAGACGCTTGCTAAAAAACTTGAATGAGCAAGCCTTCCTTCATGACCTGGCCTCTGTAAATTGGTATAGAATCAGTTTGATTGTATAAAGAAATGAAGAAAATGAGAATTAAAAACAGGTTCAGCCCCTGGTTCTACCGTGATCTTGCAGAGTTACTCCACCTCAAGAATTCCATTTGGCGAAAGGCTCGGCATAAGCATACTCAGGCTGACTGGCTCTCGTTCAGGCAAATGAGAAATATGTGCACTCAGGCTATCCGGAAGGCCAAAGTTAGTTACTTTAAGGAGCAGTACTCTCTCTCTGGGTCTAACCCCAAGAAGTTCTAGAAAACGGTTAAAGACTTGGAGAACAAACCCTCCTCACAGCTGCCCATGTCCCTTAATGTTGATGATGTGATTGTTACTGACAGGTAGCACAAGGCTGAGCTCTTTAATCACCACTTCATTAAGTCAGGATTCCTATTTGACTCAGCCATGCCTCCTTGCCAATCCAACATTTCCTCATCTCACACCCCTTTTAATGCGACTAGCACCAAAGCTCCTCCCTCTTTTCCCGCTGCTCTGTTACAAAGTTTAGACCCTTTCTTCTTTAAGGTTGCTGCCGCTGTCATCGCCTAGCCTATCTCTCCTCTCTGGGGAGGTTCCCATTGCTTGGAAGGCAGCCACGGTTCATCCTTTATTTAAAGGGGGAGTCAAGCTGATCCTAACTGTTATAGGCCAATTTATATTTTGCCCTGTTTATAAAAAGTTTTGGAAAAACCTGTCAATAATGAGTGGCGCAGCGGTCTAAGGCACTGCATCTCAGTGGATCGAATCCAGGCTGCATCCGGCTGTGAATGGGAGTCCCATAGGGCGGCGTACAATTTGCCCAGCATCGTCCGGGTTTGCCCGGAGTAGGTCGTCATTGTAAATAAGAATTTGTTCTTAACTGACTTGCCTAGTTAAATAAAATATAAACAATAATAAACTGACTGGCTTTCTTGATGTCTATTGAATTCTCTTTGGTATGCAATCTGGTTTCCGCTCAGGTTATGGATGTGTCACTGCAACCTTAAAGGTCCTCAATGATGTCACCATTGCCCTTGATTTCTAAGCAATGTTGTGCTGCTATTTTTATTGACTTGGCCAAAGCTTTTGATACGGTGGACCATTCCATTCTTGTGGGCCGGCTAAGGAGTATTGGTGTCTCTGAGGGTTTTTTGGCCTGGTTTGATAACTACCTCTCTCAAAGAGTGCAGTGTATAAAGTCAGAACATCTGCTGTCTCAGCCACTGCCTGTCACCAAGGGAGTACCCCAAAGCTCGATCCTAGGCCCAACGCTCTTCTCAATTTAAATCAACAACATAGCTCAGGCAGTAGAAAGCTCTCTCATCCATTTACATGCAGATGATACAGTCTTATACGCAGCTGGCCCCTCCCCGGATTTTGTGTTAAATGCTCTACAACAGGTGTGATTACTACCTATGAGGGTTTAGAGCTTGAGGTAGTCACCTCACAAAAGTACTTGGGAGTATGGCTAGACGGTACACTGTCCTTCTCTCAGCACTTATCAAAGCTGCATGCTAAAGTTAAATCTAGACTTGGTTTCCTCTTTCGTAATCCCTCCTCTTTCACCCCAGTTGCCGAACTAACCCTGATTCAGATGACCACCCTACCCTTGCTAGATTACGGCGACGTAAGTTTTTAGATCGGCAGGTAAAGGTGCTCTCAAGCGGCTAGATGTTCTTTACCAGTCGGCTATCAGATTTGCCACCATTGCTCCTTATAGGACACATCACCGCACTCTATCCTCCTCTGTAAACTGGTAATCTCTGTATACCCATCGCAAGACCCACTGGTTGATGCTTAATTATAAAACCCTTTTAGGTCTCATTCCCCCCTATCTGAGATATCTACTGCAGCCCTCATCCTCCACATACAACACCCATTTTGCCAGTCAAATTAAATCAAATCAAAAAATGTTGGTCACATACACTGTTTAGCAGATGTTTTTGCGGGTGTAACGAAATGTTTGTGTTTCTAGCTCCGACAGTGCAGTAATATCTAACAAGCAATATCTATCAATTTCACAACATATAACCAATACACACAAATCTAAGTAAAGGAAGTAAGAATATAGAGATATATGGACGGTGGTGTAGTTGCTGTACCAAGCGGTGATACAGCCTAACAGGATGCTCTCAATTGTGCATCTGTAAAAGTTTGTGAGGGTCTTAAGTGCCAGACAAATTTATTCAGCCTCCTGAGGTTGAAGAGGTGCTGTTGCGCCTTCTTCCCCACACTGTCTGTGTGGGTGGACCATTTCAGTTTGTCAATGATGTGCATGCTGAGGAACTTGAAGCTTTCCACCTTCTCCACTTCGGTCCCGGCGATATGGATAGGGGGGTGCTCTCTCTGATGTTTTCAGAAGTCCACAATCATCTCCTTTGTTTTGTTGACATTTAGTGAGATGGTATTTTCCTGGCACCATACTCCCAGAGCCCTCACCTCCTCCCTGTAGGCTGTCTGCAAACTTGATGATTGAGTTGGAGGCGCGTTTGGCCACACTGTCATGGGTGAACAGGGAGTACAGGAGGGGGCTGAGAACGCACCCTTGTTGGGCCCCAGTGTTGAGGATCAGCGAAGTGGCGGTGTTGTTTCCTACCTTCACCACCTGGGGGTGTCCCGTCAGGAAGTCCAGGACCCAGTTGCACAGGGCGGGGTTCAGACCCAGGGCCTCGAGCTTAATGATGAGTTTGGAGGGTACTATGGTGTTGAAGGCTGAGCTGTAGTCAATGAACAGCATTCTTACATAGGTATTCCCCTTGTCCAGATGGGATAGGGCAGTGTGCAGTGTGATGGCGATTGCATCGTCTGTGGATCTATTGGGGCAGCAAGCAAATTGTAGTGGGTCTAGGGTGACAGGTAAGGTAGAGGTGATAGGATCCTTGACTAATCTCTCAAAGCACTTCATGATGACAGAAGTGAGTGCTATGGATCGACAGTCATTTAGTTCAGTTATCTTTGCTTTCTTGGGTACAGGAACAATGGTGGCCATCTTGAAGCATGTAGGGACAACAGAATGGGATAGGAAGAGATTGAATATGTCCGTAAACACACCAGCCAGCTGGTCTACGCATGCTCTGAGGACGCGGCTAGGGATGCCGTCTGGGCCGGCAGCATTGCGAGGGTTAACACGCTTAAATGTCTTACTCACGTCGGCCACGGAGAATGAGAGCCTACAGTCCTTGGTAGTGGACCGTGTCGATGGCACTGTGTTATCCTCAAAGTGGGCGAAGAAGGTATTTTACTCGTCCAGAAGCAAGACGTCGGGAAGGAACCAAAGGGAGTGACATATATAGGGAAGGTAATCAGGGAGGTGATGGAGTCCAGGTGAGTCTGAAGACGTGCAGGTGCGCATAACAATGGTGACAGGTGTGCGCCATAACGAGCAGCCTGGTGACCTAGAGGCCGGAGAGGGAGCACACGTGACAGAGCCGTTGAATTGCGACTCCACTTTGTCTCTATACTGACGTTTTGCCTGTTTGATTGCCTTGCTGAGGGAATAACTACACTGTTTGTATTCTGCCATATTCCCAGTCACATTCTGTTAAAGGTCCCCAAAGCACACACATCCCTGGGTCGCTCGTCTCTTCAGTTCACTGCAGCTAGTGACTGGCACGAGCTGCAACAAACACTCAAACTGGACAATTTTATCTCAATATCTTCATTCAAAAGACTCAATCATGGACACTCTTACTGATAGTTGTGGCTGCTTTGCGTGATGTATTGTTGTCTCTACCTTCTTGCCCTTTGTGCTGTTGTCTGTGCCCAATAATGTTTGTACCATGTTTTGTGCTGCTACCATGTAGTGCTGCTGCCATGTTGTGTTGCTACCATGCTGTGTTGTCATGTGTTGCTGCTGTGCTATGTTGTTGTCTTAGGTCTCTCTTTATGTAGTGTTGTGATGTCTCTCTTGTCGCGATGTGTGTTTTGTCCTATACATTTTTTATCCCAGCCCCCATCCCTGCAGGAGGCCTTTTGCCTTTTGGCAGGCCGTCATTGTAAATAAGAATTTGTTCTTAACTGACTTGCCTAGTTAAATAAAGGTTAAATAAAAAATACAAAAATAACAGTATGTTTATGTTATATAGCATTTTCTGAATTTGACCACATTAAATTATAATTGAAATTGCACACACATTGATATCAGACATGTACCTACTCCAATGCTCTGTTTCTGATGACTGGGATGAATGCAGGAGCAGATTTCAGGAGCAGGACAAGACACCCTCTTTGTGACTGATGACCGACATAAGACCATGTACGTGACAGGCCTATCTGGCTTATATTATTATGATGGTCATAATGCTTCTTGACAGTGTCATAAAGTGTATTTTCTACAAGTTATTAAAAATACGATGAAAATGAAACATGACTGTAATGAATTACAACGACAACAAACGATTTAACTCTAAATCGAATAATTTATTAAAATGTATTTTTTCCCTGCCAATACGTTTCCTTCCACCCCTGGATGCAGCCGATGCATTACTTTCTCTGACCAATATAGCTAAGTAGAGAGCAGAAATCAGAGAATAGAGTATGCTACAATGCAATGACGCCGCTAAAGAAAATTGAAAACTAAAACTTCATACTAAATATATTATGGCAATAGCAAACACTTTCATACATTCTCAAATACATTACAATCCCGTTTTCTCTCAGCTATTCGTGTGCTAGGACTACAAAACCAATGTTATGAACAAACAAACTTTGATTCCAAAATATGGACATTTATAAAATCTATCACAAGAAATGTCTTGTTGTTGTAAGGGTAATAATATAAGCCAGATAGGCCTATCACTTACAGTACATGAGCATATGTCAGTCACACGTCACAAAGAGAGCGTTTTGTCCTGCTCCTGCATTCATCCCAGTCATCAGCGACAGAGCATTGGCTAGGCACATGTTTGACATTAATGTGTGTACAATTACAAGGTGAATAGAATAGCAAATTTGACGAAATGTTATAAAACATACCTACTCATTCAAGGGTTTTTCTTTATTTTTGCTATTTTCTACATTATAGAATAATAGTGAAGACATCAAAACTATGAAATAAAAAATTAAATCATGTTGTAACCATCTACACATTCAAAACACCTACTAATTCAAGGGTTTTTCTTTATTTTTACTATTTTCTACATTGTAGAATAATAGTGAAGACATCAAAACTATGAAATATCACATGAAATCATGTAGTAACTAAAAAAATGTTTAAAAAAATCAAAATATATTTTATATTTGTGATTCTTCAAAGTAGCCACCCTTTGCCTTGATGACAGCTTTTCACACTATTGGGATGCATTTCAATTAACAGGTGTGCCTTGTTAAAAGTTCATTTGTGGAATTTCTTTCCTTCTTAATGCATTTGAGCCAATCAGTTGTGTTGGTAAAAGTCCATATTATGGCAAGAACATCTCAAATAAGCAAAGAGAAACTTTAAGACATGAAGGTCAGTCAATCCGGAAAATGTCAAGGACTTTGAAAGTTTCTTCAAGTGCAGTCGCAAAAACCATCAAGCGCCATGATGGAAATGGATCTCCCGAGGTCCACCACTGAAAAAGAAGACCCAGAGTTACCTCTGCTGCAGAGGATAAGTTCATTACAGTTACCAGCCTCAGAAATTGCAGCCCAAATAAATGCTTCACAGAGTTCAAGTAATAGAGACATCTAAACATGAACTGTTCAGAGGAGACTGCGTGAATCAGGCATTCATGGCCAAATTGCTGCAAAGAAACCACTACTAAGGACACCAATAATAAGAAGAGACTTGCTTGGACCAAGAAACATGATCAATGGACATTAGGTGGAAATCTGTCCTTTGGTCTGATGAGTCTAAATTTGAGAATTTTGGTTCCAACGGCTGTGTCTTTGTGAGACGCAGAGTAGGTGAACAGATGATCTCCATGTGTGGTTCCCACCGTGAAGCATGGAGGAAGAGGTGTGATGGTGTGGGGGTGCTTTGCTGGTGACACTGTTGGTGATTTAGAATTCAAGGCACACTTAACCAGCATGGCTACCACAGCATTCTGCAGCGATATGCCATCCCATCTGGTTTGCGCTTAGTGGGACTATCATTTGTTTTCTCATTTGACTAAGAAGGATAGTGATGGAGGGCTGCATCAGGAGATCTGGACTCCGCAATCACTCAACCTCAACCAAATTGAGATGGTTTGGGATGAGTTGGACCACAGAGTGAAGGAAAAGTAGCCAACAAGTGCTCAGCATATGTGGGAACTCCTTCAAGACTGTTGGAAAAGCATTCCAGTTGAAGCTGGTTGAGAGAATGCCAAGAGCGTGGAACGCTGTCATCAAGGCAAAGGGTGGCTACTAAAATATATTTTGATTTGTTTAACACTTTTTTGGTTTCTACATGAATCCATATGTGTTATTTAATAGTTTTGATGTCTTCACTATTATTCTACAATGTAGAAAATAGTACAAATAAAGAGTAGGTGTGTCCAAACACAACAGGTCTAAATATATGTGTCATGAGAGTGTTATGACAATGTTATGACAGGTTATGTCAGCTGTTATGAAATATTATGACATGGTTACCATTAATATGAACATTTCTTTGTAGATCCTCTCCTGATAGGATGCAGTATGCATTATACTGAAGAGTGGCGTTCCCTAACTGGCAGCACACAGGTTTTCATTGTTGGACATAAAAACATCAGCTCCAAGTTATTTTAATTTAAGAAATCTGTTCCCAAGTATTCCCATGCATAATAGAGAGACACGTGATCATATACAACGTAAGTAAGGTTTGAAATGATTATGTTTTAGTCAAATATTATATCTGTTTGGGCTTCTTGCGGTCAATTTGCAGTCTACAAATTATTTGTAATTATGTTCCGGCCCCCCAACAGAAAAAATTGTCCCGCGGCTGAATCTAGCTGATGAGCCCTGCTGTAGAGTTACATAACACACAACAATCTCAATGGATCTCTTCCAGAGATTGGCAAACACTGTAAACCCCTGGATTAGCTTCTCTCAGTAATATGAATAGACATCAAGGTTAGAATGAACGAAGTTGGCTAGGTCTCTCTTTATTACTCTGCCACGTCGAATGTGGGGGACTGCCACTGCATATCGGAGTCATAATGAGAAATAAATATAATTTTATTTTTCACTCTCTCCCTTGGGTAATGACTCGCACACTAATTGAAAAACAACACTGGAAATCTTCAAAATGTAATATCTGAATATCTTGCCTGAGAGAAAAATGGCAGAGAAAAAAGTCTTTATTTTCTGTAAGTAGTGCCTTGATGCTGAACGGAAGCCACGACAAAGAAGAAAAAAAAGAAAAGAAAAAAAGACAGAAAGAACGGATAGAAAATAAAAGATCTGTGATAACCAGTCAGTCAGCCATGAAATTACACAAGTCAGCTCTCATTGCAGTGCCTCAGCCGAGACACTTCATTTTATATAATTAACCCTCCATCTCTCCTAGCCCTTTGGCTCTCAGTCATGACCAGCAGCTGAGCCTGAAAATTATAGTGTTTCTCTTCCTTCACCTTCCAACTTCCTGTCTCAAAGTAGTAATGCATTTTCCTCGTATGAGTTGGTTCTCAGTAACACACCATCTTGGTTGAGTCATTTTTACTTACTTGTTTGAGAAATTTTATTATGTATAATGATGTGTCATGAACAATGTTGATGTCACACCCTGATCTGTTTCACCTGTCCTCGTTATTGTCTCCACCCCCTCCAGGTGTCGCTTGTTTTCCCCAGTGTTTCCTGTCTCAGTTCGTCTTGTACGTTCCAAGTCAACCAGCATTTTTTCTTGTTGTCCTGCTTTTGCTATTCTCCTTTTTCTAGTCCTCCTGATTTTAACCCTTTACTGTTCTGGACTCTGTACCCAGCTGCCTGACCATTCTGCCTGCCTTGACCTCAAGCCTGTCTGCCACTCTGTACCTCCTGGACTCTGAACTGGTTTTGACCTTTTGCCTGTCCATGACCATTCTCTTGCCTACCCCTTTTTGGATAATTAAACATCTTAGACTCCAACCATCTGCCTCCTGTGTCAGCATCTGGGTCTCACCTTGTGTCTGTCTCTGAGACTTTATGCTGATGAAAGGCATTTTTATTTTTAACTAGGTATGTCAGTTAAGAACAGATTCTTATTTACAATGACGGTCTAGGAACAGTGGGTTAACTGCCGTGTTCAGGGGCAGAACAACATATGTTTACCTTGTCAGCTCGGGGATTCGATCTAGCAACCTTTCGGTTACTAGTTCAACCCTCTAACCACTAGGCTACCTGCCGCCCCCACCTGCCGCATTATGGGCACAATGTGTCCTTCTGCCTAATATTATGGATTACAACAAAATAAAGTACCATGTTGTTAAGGGCTTGCTGTCTTCATTCGTTTCAAGCAGCACTATCCAGCAACAGGAGATAATACAAAAAACTTTATCGCTTCACAGTAGAGTAGGCTAACACCAGTATTGATTGTAGACGTATAGGCCAGGTTATAACGTTAAGATTCAAATTTTTTATGACCCTTACCTTTTTGGGATGAACGTATCCTGATATAAGATCAGTATCATAATATCTGTATATCATACCCTGCTCTGTGGTTTGCATTCGAGTCACAGTGAGGCTGCAGTCTAGCTCTCTCTACTAGAATTTCACGGACATGACCTTGCAGAGGAGCATTAGGGGAATTAATTTGTTTGTAGAAATGCCTATTGCAAGTCATTATAGTCCTGCACTACAAACCAAATGAATCTAAAACAATGAAAACACATAAGAAAAAAGAAAACATATGCATTATGTTTTGTTTGTGGCTTCAACATATTGTAGAATTATACCAAAATGATTGTCAATAAAGACACATGCCTGTCTCATTGCATTGACTGTCTCTAGCAGAATTCTGTCTCTGCTCTCCAGCAAAAGTAATTTAGAAGGTATGCAGAAATAGAACAAAAATTAATTATACCAAATGTCAAGAGGTTTTGTTCCAATTGCTTGAAATATTTTCCTAAAGTCTTCTAATTTAAACAAGATACGCTGGATCTGGAGAGTGACAGGGTAATTATGGAACTTCAAGGTGAAAGCAGGGGCATCATGCACCTATTATTTTAGAGTAGGCATGATATATGGGGTGGGGGTGGGCATGATATATGGGGTGGGGGTGGGCATGATATATGGGGTGGGGGTGGGCATGATATATAGGGTGGGGGTGGGCATGATATATGGGGTGGGGGTGGGCATGATATATGGGGTGGGGGTGGGCATGATATATGGGGTGGGGGTGGGCATGATATATGGGGTGGGGGTGGGCATGATATATGGGGTGGGGGTGGGCATGATATATGGGGTGGGGGTGGGCATGATATATGGGGTGGGGGTGGGCATGATATATAGGGTGGGGGTGGGCATGATATATGGGGTGGGGGTGGGCATGATATATGGGGTGGGGGTGGGCATGATATATGGGGTGGGGGTGGGCATGATATATGGGGTGGGGGTGGGCATGATATATGGGGTGGGGGTGGGCATGATATATGGGGTGGGGGTGGGCATGATATATGGGGTGGGGGTGGGCATGATATATGGGGTGGGGGTGGGCATGATATATAGGGTGGGGGTGGGCATGATATATGGGGTGGGGGTGGGCATGATATATAGGGTGGGGGTGGGCATGATATATGAGGTGGGGGTGGGCATGATATATGGGGTGGGGGTGGGCATGATATATGGGGTGGGGGTGGGCATGATATATGGGGTGGGGGTGGGCATGATATATGGGGTGGGGGTGGGCATGATATATGGGGTGGGGGTGGGCATGATATATGGGGTGGGGGTGGGCATGATATATAGGGTGGGGGTGGGCATGATATATAGGGTGGGGGTGGGCATGATATATAGGGTGGGGGTGGGGGGGCGTAGAATTGAGCATTTCTCAAACACCTGAAACCGCTTTTTTCCTGCAATCTAGAGATATAATCACTATTCCTCTATTTTTATGCATAGGTTATCTAAGCATACCTCTTTACCTGTTCAATTGTCATTTTAATAAATGATGCACATTGATTCTTTAAGAAATTTAATACCTTAGGAGTTAATAAGTACACCTGCCACACTGCCCCATTGACTGCCAAATGGACACTGAGTCAATACTTTGTAGAAGCACCACAGTTATGAGTATTTCTGGGTATGCTCTTAAGAGCTTTCCACACCTGGATTGTGCAACATTTGCCCATTATTCTTTTAAAAATTCTTCAAGCTCTGTCAAATTGGTTGTTCATCGTTGCTAGACAACCATTTTCAGGTCTTGCCATAGATTCTCAAGTAGATTTAAGTCAAAACTGCAACTCGGCCACACAGAAACATTCACTGTCTTCTTGGTAAGCAAATCCAGTGTAGATTTGTCCTTGTGTTTTAGGTTATTATCCTGCTGAAAGGTGAATTAATCTCCTAGTGTCTGGTGTAAAGCAGACTGAACCAGGTTTTACTCAATGTAAATTGTCCGGTGGCGATTTTTATGAATTGTTCAGCAGTCTAATGGCTTCGGGGTAGAAGCTGTTGAGGACCCTTTGGGTCCTAGACTTGGCGTTCCAGTACCGCTTGCCGTGCCGTAGCATAGAAAACAGTCTATAACATGGGAGACTGGAGTCTCTGACAATTTTATGGGCTTTCCTCTGACACCGCCTATTACACTGCTCAAAAAAATAAAGGGAACACTTAAACAACACAATGTAACTCCAAGTCAATCACACTTCTGTGAAATCAAACTGTCCACTTAGGAAGCAACACTAATTGACAATACATTTCACATGCTGTTGTGCAAATGGAATAGACAAAAGGTGGAAATTATAGGCAATTAGCAAGACACCCCCAATAAAGGAGTGATTCTGCAGTTGGTGACCACAGACCACTTCTCAGTTCCTATGCTTCCTGGCTGATGTTTTGGTCACTTTTGAATGCTGGCGATGCTCTCACTCCAGTGGTAACATGAGACGGAGTCTACAACCCACACAAGTGACTCAGGTAGTGCAGCTCATCCAGGATGGCACATCAATGCGAGCTGTGGCAAGAAGGTTTGCTGTGTCTGTCAGCGTAGTGTCCAGAGCATGGAGGCACTACCAGGAGACAGGCCAGTACATCAGGAGAAGTGGAGGAGGCCGTAGGAGGGCAACAACCCAGCAGCAGGACCGCTACCTCCGCCTTTGAGCAGGAGGAGCACTGCCAGAGCCCTGCAAAATGACCTCCAGCAGGCCACAAATGTGCAAATGTGGGATGACCACGGCAGCTTTCCAATCTTTAGGGATCTCGGACGACGCGAAAGAGAGGTTGAGGTTAATTAATCAAATTTTCAACACCAGCATTTAAAAAAGAATTCCACTTGTAAGTTAGTTGGTAGTAATATAAAACAACACATCAAAGGCAACAATACAGCAAAGAGAGAGACAAACACATAAAAAAAAAAAAAATTAATTAAAAAATTTAAAGGCAAGAAAAAAATTATATTTTGATACAGTTGTTACAGTTCAACTAGCACAGATAATACAGTCCTTAACATCCAAGATGTCGTGTATGTCTCGCCAACAAAGTGACAAAGGCAATTACATCCTTATTGATTTTGGTAAATTGTATTGTGGGTAAGGAAACACCAAATAATTCAATAAAAGGGTCTGGCTCGATTTGTGTGCCGCTTAATTCTGAGAGTGTGTTAAAGATGTCTTTCCAGAAACCAACAAAAGATGGGCAACACCAAAACAAGTGTACATGATTAGCAGGAGACTGGTTACAAGGGTTCACATCCTTGTAAATTTTGTATAATCTTGCTTTGGTCCAGTGGGCCCTATGAATGAGTTCGCATTGAATGAGACCGCGCCGAGCACAAATAGAAGAGGTATGTACCCTTTTGAGTGCCCCTTCCCGTAGTTCATAAGATATTTCCTCACCCAGTTCCTCCTCCCATGAGGATTTAATATTGTTTAATGAGATTACTTCTAGTGAGCAAATTTGACTATAGATTATTGACAAGGTGCCTTTCAAAGTAGAAAGTGGGATAAGAAATGTGTCAAACTGGGTTTCACCAGGAAGGGTGGGGAACTGGGGATCTATGCTGTGGAAGTAACTCCGGACTTGTAAAAACCTAAAGAAATGATGTCTGGAAAGACCAAATTTAGCTGACAATTGTTCAAACGTACTAAATGTATTGTTAATATAGAGATCTCTGAATCTTTTAATACCGAGACTAGACTAAGGAGAGGTGTAGCAAAGACCAGCATTACAAATTGTCCTTAGAACGGGTTAAAAGAGGAGCAAAGTTGACTTGAAAAAGGTTTTCAAACCTGATTGTGACATGTAAATACAACTACTGTGAGCAATTTTAAATTGCAAGCTATGTAAAGTGGATTTTTTTGCGGCCATATTAAGCGGCATCAATTCGCTTTTACCGAGATTCAGTTTATACCCTGATAAGTGACCGAAGGATGTGAAAGTGGCAAGGGCAGCAGGAACAGAAACAGAAAGGTTGGATGTGTATAATAATAAATCATCTGCATATAAAGACAGTTTGTGTTCGCGTCCGTATCTGACTATACCTTTGATGAGGGAGTTGGAGCGAAGTGCTATTGCAAGGGGTTCTATGGCGAGAGCAAACAGTAAGGGACTTAAAGGGCAACCCTGGTGTGTCGATCGTTGCAAAGGGAAGCAATCTGATTGGGTGTTATTAGTCCTGACAGAGGCTTGAGGGGATGAGTCCAGAAGTCTTATCCAAGTCATTAATTTGGAGCCAAAGCCAAATTTACTTGGAGTTTGTGTCACGCTGTGATTTGGGGTGGGCATTCTATGTTTTGGCCGGGTATGGTTCTCAATCAGGGACAGCTGTCTATCGTTGTCTCTGATTGGGAACCATACTTAGGTATCCCTTTTCCCTCCTTTCTTTGTGGGAAGTTGTCTTTGTTTGTGGCACTATAGCCTTAAGCTTCACGGTTGTTTTTGTATTGTTTATTGTTTTTGTCGGCGTCATCCTAAATAAAAGGGAATATGTACGCTTACCACGCTGCGCTTTGGTCCTCTTCATTCAACGGCTGTGACAGTTTAAAAATGGTATTTCCATTCCACCCGGTCAAACGCTTTCTCCGCATCCAGGGATACAATGGCTTCAGAAGCATTGGCGACAGAAGGATTATATATAATATTAAATAATCGTTGAAGATTGAACGGAAGTGAGTGGAAGAAATCATCCAATTCCAATGTAAATCTCTTGAACTCATCATTGATCCCCCTAGGGTCTAATGATATCCCAATGTACGAATGTGAGCTAATAATTTACTGGCTTTATCTCCTTGTTCATAGTAAGTGTTCCTAGACTTGACAAGCAGTTCAGTAACCTGGTCTGTTAATAATGTGTCAAATTCTGCTTGCAAAGTTAAACACTCCTTATAAATATCCGGAGATGGTGAAACGGCATAAATAGTAAAACTATGACTGAACAATGAAAACAGAAAAATATTTGCATGTTGCCAAGAAAGCTAAGGTAACTGAGCTAAATGACTATCGCCCTGTAGCACTCATTTCCGTCATCATGAAGTGCTTTGAGAGACTAGTCAAGGACAATATCACTTCCACACTACCTGACACCCTAGACCCACTCCAATTTGCTTACCGCCCCAAAAGGTCCACAGACTACGCAATCACACTGCACACTGCCCTAACCCATCTGGAAAAGATGAATACCTATGTAAGAATGCTGTTCATCGACTACAGCTCAGCATTTAACACCATAGTACCCTCCAAACTCATTAAGCTCGAGACCCTGGGTCTCGACCCCGCCCTGTGCAACTGGGTCCTGGACTTCCTGACGGGCCGCCCCCAGGTGGTGAGGGTAGGAAACAACATCTCCACCCCGCTGATCCTCAACACTGGGGCCCCACAAGGGTGCATTCTCAGCCCTCTCCTGTACTTCCTGTTCACCCATGACTGCGTGGCCATGCACGCCTCCAACTCAATCATCAAGTTTGCAGACGACACTACAGTGGTAGGTTTGATTACCAACAACGACGAGATGGCTTACAGGGAGGAGGTGAGTGTGGTGTCAGGAAAATAACCTCATACTCAATGTCAACAAAACAAAGGAGATGATCGTGGACTTCAGGAAACAGCAGAGGGAGCAACCCCCTATCCACATCAACGGGACAGTAGGTGGAAGGTGAAGAAGAAGGTGGAAAGTTTTAAGTTCCTCGGTGTACACATCACGGACAAACTGAAATGGTCCACCCACACAGACAGCATGGTGAAGAAGGCGCAGCAGCGCCTCTTCAACCTCAGGAGGCTGAAGAAATTTGGCTTATCTCCAAAAACACTCACTAACTTCTACAGATACACAATCGAGAGCATCCTGTCGGGCTGTGTCACCGCCTGGTACGGCAACAACAAACTACCTGCCCTCCAGGACACCTACACCACCCGATGTCACAGGAAGGCCAAAAAGATCATCAAGGACAACAACCACCCGAGCCACTGCCTGTTCACCCCGCTATCATCCAGAATGCGAGGTCAGTACAGGTGCATCAACGCTGGGACCGAGAGACTGAAAAACAGCTTCTATCTCAAGGCCATCAGACTGTTAAACAGCCATCACTAACATTGAGTGGCTGTTGGCAACATACTAACTAATCTCTAGCCACTTAAATTTTTTGGGGGATGTAATAAATGTTTCACTAGCCACTTTAAACAATGCCACTTTATATAATGTTTACATACCCTACATTACTCATCTCATATGTATATACTGTACTCTAAACCATCTACTGCATCTTGCCTATGCCGTTCGGCCATCGCTCATACATATATTTTTATGTACAGTTGTGGCCAAAAGTTTTGAGAATGACACAAATATTAATTTCCACAAAATTTTCCGCTTCAGTGTCTTTAGATATTTTTGTCAGATAATACCATGGAATACTGAAGTATAATTACAAGCATATCATAAGTGTCAAAGGCTTTTATTGACAATTACATAAAGTTGATGCAGAGTCAGTATTTGCAGTGTTGACCCTTCTTTTTCAATGCCTCTGCAATCCACCCTGGCATGCTGTAAAATTTACTTCTGGGCCACATCCTGACTGATGGCAGCCCATTCTTGAATAATCTATGCTTGGAGTTTGTCAGAATTTGTGGGTTTTTGTTTGTCCACTCGCCTCTTGAGGATTGACCACAAGTTCTCAATGGGATTAAGATCTGGGGAGTTTCCTGGCCATGGACCCAAAATATTGATGTTTTGTTACCCGAGCCATTTAGTTATCACTTTTGCCTTATGGCAAGGTGCTCCATCATGCTGGAAAAGGCATTGTTTGTCACCAAACTGTTCCTGGATGGTTGGGAGAAGTTGCTCTCGGAGGATGTGTTGGTACCATTCTTAATTCATGGCTGTGTTCTTAGGCAAAATTGTGAGTGAGCCCACTCCCTTGGCTGAGAGGCAACCCCACACATGAATGGTCTCAGGATGCTTTACTGTTGGCATGACACAGGGCTGATGGTAGCGCTCACCTTGTCTTCTCCGGACAAGCTTTTTTCCGGATGTCCCAACAATCGGAAAGGAGATTCATCAGAGAAAATGACTTTACCCCAGTCCTCAGCAGTCCAATCCCTGTACCTTTTGCAGAATATCAGTCTGTCCCTGATGTTTTTCCTGGAGAGAAATGGCCTCTTTGCTGCCCTTCTTGACACCAGGCCATCCTCCAAAACTATTCGCCTCACTGTGTGTGCAGATGCACTCACACCTGCCTGCTGCCAATCCTGAGCAAGCTCTGAACTGGTGGTGCCCCGATCCCGCAGCTGAATAAACTTTAGCAGACAGTCCTGGCGCTTGCTGGACTTTCTTGGGCGCCCTGAAGCCTTCTTCACAACAATTGAACCGCTCTCCTTGAAGTTCTTGATGATCCAATAAATGGTTGATTTAGGTGGAATCTTACTGGCAGCAATATCCTTGCCTGTGAAGACCTTTTCGTGCAAACTAATGATGACGGCATGTGTTTCCTTGCAGGTAACCATGGTTGACAGAGGAAGAACAATGGTTCTAAGCACCACCCTCCTTTTGAAGCTTCCAGTCTGTTATTCAAACTCAATCAGCATGACAGAGTGATCTCCAGCCTTGGCCTTGTCAACACTCACACCTGTGTTAACGAGAGAATCATTGACATGATGTCAGCTGGTCCTTTTGTGGCAGGGCTGAAATGAAGTGGAAATGTTGTTTTGGGATTCAGTTCATTTGCATGGCAAAGAGGGACTTTGCAATTAATTGCAACTTAATTGCATTAAGTGTCCTTCTTTGCGAGACATAGGAAAAACCTCCCTGGTCTCTGTGGTTGAATCTGATGGCCTTGAGATAGAAGCTGTTTTTCAATCTCTCTGTCCCAGCTTTGATGCACCTGTACTGACCTCTCCTTCTGGATGGAAGCGGAGTGAACAGGTATTGAATCGGGTGGTTATTGTCCTTGATGATCTTTTTGCCTTCCTGTGACATCAGGTGTTGTAGGCGTCCTGGAGTACAGGTAGTTTGCCCCCGGTGATACGTTGTGCAGACCGCACCACCCTCTGGAGAGCCCTGCGATCGTGGGTGGTGCAGTTGCCGTACCAGGCGGTGATACAGCCCGACAGGATGCAATTGTGCACCTGTAAAAGTTTTTAAGTCTCTTGAGGCGCTGTTGCGCCTTCTTCACTTCGTCTGTGTGCGTGGAAGCTTTGGCTCAGTTTGAGTTTGTCGGTGATATGTACACCAAAGAACTTAAAACGTTCCACCTTCTCCACTGCTGTCCCGTCGATGTGGATAGGGGGGTGCTCCCTTTGCTGTTTCCTGAAGTCCACGATCATCTCTTTTGTTTTGCTGACATTGAGTGAGAATATTTTCTGTCACACCCTGATGTTTCACCTGTCTTTGTGATTTTCTCCACCCCATCCAGGTGTCGCCCATCTTCCCCATTATCCCCTGTGTATTTATACCTGTGTTCTCTGTTTGTCTGTTGACACTTTTTTTGTGTCTCAGCTCCTGCTTTTTCCAGTCTCTTTTTTCTCGCCCTCCTTGTTTTGACCCTTGCCTGTCCTGACCCTGCCTGCCGACTTGTACCTTTGCCCCCCTCTGAAATACCAACCTCTGCCTTACCCTGACCCTGAGCCTGCCTGCCACCCGGTACTGTTGCCCCACCTCTGGTTTACTGACCCCTGCCTGCCTTGACCTGACTATTGCCTGGCTCTGTTGGAATACTAAACTATTGTTTATTTGACGTGGTCTGCATCTGGGTCTTATCTTCATACATTTTCCTGACACCACACTCCGAGGGCCCTCACCTCCTCCCTAGTATTACAGAGAAACAACAAAACATTGTCAATAGGCTACATACTGTAGCTTGATCAAATGTATTTACAATCATACGTCCTGTGAGTCACTAAACAGTACACCAGTATTTCAGAAATATAAATGTATTAACATGTATATTATATAGCCTATGTAAATATGATAGCCTGCCAGCTGCCTGCTTCGATTTGAACCAAAATAACCAAATACATGTAGTATTCTTTCTGAAATGTATCATGACAGAAATGGAAGGATGTCAACGCCTGCCTTGGTTTACCAAACTACGTTGACAAGAAAGACCCCTCCCTTCGCAGCAATGAGGCAGGCGCTCAGATATCCGCCCATAACCAAGCTGACAGCAGAATCCGGTTGATCACTGACAGCAAGGGCACGAACAGCTCAAGACCAGACGAAGCGCGCCGCATGGACACGGATGGGATGTTGGCAACATTACGCAGCAGGAGAGTGATGGAAAGTCCCGAGCAGAGTCGATAGTGGGTGAACTTATAAGGCAATTGACTTGCAAGTATGTATTCTACGCACCAAATAGTTTTCTTTTCCCCGCAGTCGATTCTGTAGCCTATCTTTCAGAATCGCCATAAGACCGACTTCTCATCTCAGGACAGTTGAAAACGAAGTCACGACGAAGAATGAAGAAACACTGAAAAATGTAGCCAATTCAGATATTCAAAGCTGCACACGAGTGTACAAAGTCCTCAGCGCAACCCGAAGCCGGTCTTTAAGTTTTTTTTGTCCAAGAGGAAAGAACATGATTCCCCCAGCTAACATCATGCAAGACGAGAGTTTGGGCAAGGAGAACGAGCGCGAGCAGCACGAGAAGCCTCAGTCACCAGCGCCCAGCGCGAGTCAACAGGAGACAAAGGTAGTGGTACCCAAGAAGGTCAGTTTTTAGTTGATGTGCCCATTCCATGAATCAATAGATCGTGAAATGGTTTAAAATAGATAAAGAACCTGCATGACTGCCTCTCAATCTGTCTGGAACAGCCAAAGCTTAGACATGTAGCTTATTTCAATTATTTAGCCAAACGGTCAATTAAGTCTATTTTTATATATTTTAAATGGCTCATATATTGCACATGGTCATACTTGTGCATCACGTTGTAAACAAAAACATGTTCATATGGTATATTCCACCCATTCATACATGTTTTATGTATTATATATGTGCAGGATCTAAGTGTCTGTCCCACAATAGGCATTCTTAAAGTAAAGTTATATGACGGACATATTTAAACTATATATACTCTGAAATAATATTTTAGGCTACTATGTTGTATTATAGCTCAAAATCCAATAATAACAACACTAATTGTTCCCGAGTTCGATTTAGTCTGATTTGAGTTTTTCCACTGGTTCCAGTGGAGTGTTTCCACTGATTGATTTCAGCCAACAATATTGGCTTATAACATCCAACCTTGCCAATGAAAGTACAGTATCATATCTAGCCTTGCCAATGAAAGTACAGTATCATAAAAATATGAATATTTATGAATAGGACAGACAGATGGACCCTAAAAGTTGATGGGGGTTGCTGCAATTGGGAGCTATAGGAGGGTTCCAGCTCTGCCATTGGCATTTTGTCTAATTGTGTGGTCCACACCTATTTATCTGGGTCACCCATAGCCCTGAGTAAGTACTAGCTATAATTACCTCTAAAATACTGGACCAGTCACTATCATTATGGTTGTAGATTTTCAGCCAGTTACACTCTCTTCCTGTCCCAAAGCTCTCTGGCTTATGCGGGACACTTTAGACACGCTTCTCAGTTCTCGTAAATGATCATCTCAAGTTGAGAGAAACCATTTCAGTTTTTCCATTCCCTTTCCTTGGCAGCCAGTTGCTTCAGCGAAGGCAAAACATAACCTTTTTCCCTTTCATCGTTACATTAGTCTGTAGCACTTCCCATCTCTACACATCAGTAAATGTGGTCGCTAGATTGCTATTTGAAGGGATTCTTGGCAGGTATCCTGGAGTAGTTAGCAGCTGTGGGCAAGCAACTGTAATCATTTCTTCCAGGTGTCTCAGTTGGGATGTTATGATTGGGTTCCTTTGAGAGAAGTGTGTGACTGTGGGTATGCTGATTGCCTTCTGAATGGATAATTAGTTATTAGTCACGTGTCATGATCGTTTTTTATTAATGAGAAATGATACCTGTTCCCAGAATGACACTTACACTAAGTCATTCTAGAATGTTAGAATACTGCATGAAACCATACCTCACACGTGTGATTCAATGCACATGGCACAGGCTGTTGATTTCATTTGGAATGCATAGTAAACCATTTGTAATGCAAGTTGCAGAGAAATAACTAGGCTACTTCTTTAAAGGCACCATATAGGGACTCTTTCACTTGTTTCGATGTGACTTTCATTGTTTTTCCTTTTAAAGGAAAGTTGGGGTTCATAAAGTAAGAAAAGTGAAGTGCCCTATCAAAACTTTAATCAGCCTCTTTGACAAACCTCCATTTTATATACTCTTGATGAGAAACACTATTTAAGCTTCCTTGGGAAATTTGTAATTCATAAGATTCCCTGAGGTGTTTTTGGTAAATTAGCTTTTAGCTTGAAATCCCCCCTTCTCATTAGCCCCCTGTGAAGTATGATAGAGTGGCTCTTTTTAAGCTTGTCCATGTGGCTATTGCTCTTGTGATGGATCCTGTATCAACAGCCAGACATTTCCCAACGGGGTTCCCTCAGCCTGGTCTGTTGATTCATTTGTCTTATTATGCTGAGGAAGACCTTAATGTAGAGTTCTAGTATTGAGAAAGAGAACAGTGCAGCCTTCATTGTTTATGACGAAGTGCGTTGAGTGGCAGCTGCATTTATAGAAATATAGCTGAAAGCTCTTCATAGTTTGTTGTATTTTTCATGGAAGGGGTGCAACATACCAGTAAACATATTTTCTATAGAATATAAAACATGCCAAATAATTTTAGATGGGCGGCTAATTGAAGTACAGTTTTCTTTTTCCGTCCATTAAATCACAGAGCAGTCACATCATTCCCTTATTGAGAGAGGAAGAAAGTACAATATATTTTTGATAGATCCCACCTCTCCAATTCTCTGACTGCTTTAATGTGCACATGTAGGGGCTTTAAGGATTCCAGCCACTAAGCTCATGATAGAGTGGGTAATACAGATGCTCATAAAATATTGACATCTGGTGTATTATGGTTCTCTCTCTGATCTTAGTAGAGAAAAAAATGCAATGATAACACATCTGTATTTTGTCCATCCCCAAGCTCTAACTTAAAATAATTATAATTCTCAGTCGGATCCTATTGAAATGGGGAATAGGTATTCCTTAGATACTGTATTCTGTAACGTCGACGCTGGGAGTCGAGAAACAGGTGGTAAGTTTAATATAACAACGAACATGGCACGATACAACGTAGGAATAGCGTTTAGACATGAACAAACAGAAACAATACTGCCTGGGGAAGGAACCTATTGGAGTGCCTGATAAAGGTGAGGTATTGGAGAGCAGGTGTGCTTGATGATGAAGCGCAGGTGTGAGTAATGATGAAAGCCAGGTGCACGTAATGATGGTTTCCTGGACCGGTGGTTAGTAAACCGGCTATGTCGAACGTCGGAGGGGAGGAGCGGGAGTAGACAGATACGGTATCAGCTCATGTCTTACCCCACCATATCTGTTTAATTCAATTATAACATTGCAATTTGACTTTCAAGATGACACAATTTAGGATTTATTTTAATTTATCTTGACCATTGTTTCATTTCAATGTCATTACTGAGAAGTTAAACAAACAAAAAAGGCAGCCTTTCTCAGTGAGGAAGAAGACTGGATCTATACATTATAGATAGGTATTTTATTTTCCAATCACCATCTCCTAGAGTCAAGGCTAGACAACATCAAAGCTTAATTGTGAAAAGACAGCTACACTGAACTACCAGAGTACCATGCTCTGTTGGTGGGGGGTTGAATTAATTATTTCCAGATTGACCAGATTGATCAACAAGTCATGATCACGTACACGCATACTGTCAAAACTCAGTTTCACTGCTGGATTCATTTGAATGGAAAATACAACAGGGGAACACATTGCAAATTGCATTTGACATAATGCAATCATTGGTCACCACAGGAGATTTGTTCATCCAACAAAACATTTTATGATATGTAGTATATGTGTGTTATCCTCAACACTTTCCAGTCATGGAACCTGGAAATCATTGAGGCCAATCGAATGAAAACAGATCAACTGCAGGGACAAATGCACCTAAATAACAAGTTGAAAATAGCCACTCACCCTGGTGTTAGGTCCCCATTACAGATTCAGCCACTGACTTGTGAAATGGAAAATAATTGTTTAATGAGTCCATTCTCTGACCACCATTCACCATCATTTATAAAGAAGTGCTCTTTAATGTGACGGTGCAGGCATTGACTGGGCAGATATACAGAAGCAATGAAATTATAGTTTGGCGGAGAGTCGTTTTGTTGAGAGTTTGTCACGACCCAAGTGGGAGCGTAGTAAACAATAAGTCTTTCAATATGAGGAAAAACATTTGTAGAGGTGTTAGAGGAGCCATTTCCTGTCTGCCGGGTTGCTCTTTAAGTTATACAAAAAAATAAACAGAAGCAGTAAGGATTTTGTAGAAAAAAAGGAGGAAGGGAACCGTTGCTAAGGTACACAATAGTCGGTTTTTGTAGACAGAAGGTGCTAAGGTACACAATAGTCGTTTTTTGTAGACAGAAGGTGCTAAGGTACACAATAGTCGGTTTTTGTAGACAGAAGGTGCTAAGGTACACAATAGTCGTTTTTTGTAGACAGAAGGTGCTAAGGTACACAATAGTCGGTTTTTGTAGACAGAAGGTGCTAAGGTACACAATAGTCGGTTTTTGTAGACAGAAGGTGCTAAGGTACACAATAGTCGGTTTTTGTAGACAGAAGGTGCTAAGGTACACAATAGTCGGTTTTCGGTAGACAGAAGGTGCTAAGGTACACAATAGTCGGTTTATGGTAGACAGAAGGTGCTAAGGTACACAATAGTCGGTTTTTGTAGACAGAAGGTGCTAAGGTACATAATAGTCGGTTTTTGTAGACAGAAGGTGCTAAGGTACACAATAGTCGGTTTTTGTAGACAGAAGGTGCTAAGGTACACAATAGTCGGTTTTTGTAGACAGAAGGTGCTAAGGTACACAATAGTCGGTTTTTGTAGACAGAAGGTGCTAAGGTACACAGTAGTCGGTTTTTGTAGACAGAAGGTGCTCTTTGGTAAAAGGGATAAATTGGTCATCAAAAAGAAAGGAGGACCGAGGCACTCTTCATAGAATGAATTAAAATGCCTTTATTTGTATGGCATGTTCAATGGAAACATTTTTTAAAACTCTGACATGTTTTGGTTGCATAGCCTCAGGGTGTACAGTAAGGAATTTGTTGAGAGTTTATCACAAACCAAGTGAGAGTGTAGTAAACAATAAGTCCTTCAAGATGAGGAAATACATTTGTAGAGATGGTAGAGGAGACATTTCCTGTCTCCCGGGTTGCTCTATAAATTATACCTAAAAAAAGAGAAGCAGTAAGGAAATTGATTCAGGTTATGGCCCAGCATGGTAGAAATGATTCCTCCATGATGCAAAGCGTAACCCGGGAAATTACATTTCCTTTCCATGTGGGGGACTGAACCTATACAGCAGTTTTCCACAAAAGAACTGCAGGTTGACTTAGCAATTTCAGTGGCCACTTCCAGTATGAGCGTCAGAAATAAACTTAGAAAAATATGAGTGAACATTCATGAATGTTTTTCTCTTTCAGTTGAAGCTTTCAGTTGAAGACTCTTTCAGTTGAAGACTCAATGTGAGTTATCTTGGAACAGCCCAATGAGAAGTCATAAGGATTAATAATGCAGAAAAGGATTGTATGGCACCTTGTATAAATGTGGTGCTTATGGAGCAAAGATACCCATGCTACAGTAATGGAACCAATTTGAATTAATTTGATACATACTGTACAATATTGTACGGTAATAAACATGTTCTAAGGTCAATTTCTTCTCAATCTATTTCTCTCTCTCTCTCTCTCTCTCTCTCTCTCTCTCTCTCTCTCTCTCTCTCTCTCTCTCTCTCTCTCCCTCTCCCTTTCTCTCTCACTCTGCAGATGCAGAAGTTGAAGCGCTCCCTCTCCTTCAAGACCAAGAGTATGCGCAGCAAGAGCGCTGACAACTTCTTCCAGCGCAACAACAATGACGCCAAGTTATCGACGGAGCTGCTCTCTGACAACAGCAGCAGCACGTGCCAACTGAGCGTGATCGGGGTGGCGGTGGCCCATCCCGTCCAACCCGTCCAACCTGTCCAACCTGTCCACCCCGTCCACCCTGTCCACCCCGTTTACCCAGTCCACCCCATCCACCATGCCCCCCCTCTCTCAACCTCCAACCTGGTGATCTCTAATGCGCCCCCGGCCATCCCGTGTGCCCCACCTTCCTTGGTCTATTCCCCGGGACGCCACCCCCTTGCCATCGACCCCACTGGACACGGCTTCATGGAGCACATCTTCAAGAAGCCCACCTTCTGCGACGTCTGCAACCACATGATCGTAGGTAATGGTCACCCTTCGAATTCAAACAAACATTCACACTGCAGTGTATTGCAGAGAAACCTCAGTGTAGATGCTGCCTTCCTCTGACACCGCCTGGTATAGAGGTCCTGAATGGCAGGAAGCTTGGCCCCAGTAATGTACTGGGCCGTACGCACTACCCTCTGTAGCGCCTTGCGGTCGGAGGCCGAGCTATTGCCGTACCAGGCAGTGATGCAACCAGTCGGGATGCTCTCGATGTTGCACCTGTAGAACCTTTTGAGGATCTCAGGACCCATGCCAAATCTTTTTAGTCTCCTGAGGGGGAATAGGCTTTGTCGTGCCCTCTTCACAACTGTCTTGGTGTGTTTGGACCATGATTTTTTGTTGGTGATGTGAACACCAAGGAACATGAAGCGCTCAACCTGCTCCACTACAGCCCCGTGGATGAGAATGAGGTCGTGCTCGTTTCTCCTTTTCCTGTAGTCCACAATCATCTCCTTTGTCTTGATCACGATCACGGCCAGGTCTCTGACCTCCTCCCTATAGGCTGTCTCATTGTTGTCGGTGATCATGCCTGCCACTGTTGTGTCGTTGGCAAACTTAATGATGGTGTTGGAGTCGTGCCTGGCCATGCAGTCATGGGTAAACAGGGTGTACAGGAGGGGACTTTTCACACACCCCTAAGGGGCCCTCGTGTTGAGGATCAGCGTGGCAGATGTGTTGTTACCTACCCTTTCTACCTGGGGGAAGTCAGGATGTCCAGGATCCAGTTGCAGAGGGAAGTGTTAAGTCCCAGGGTCCTTAGCTTATTGATGAGCTTTGAGGGCACTATGGTGTTGAACGCTGAGCTGTAGTCAATGAATGGGAAAGGGTGGGAAAGGGCAGTCTGCAATGCAATAGAGATTAGATCATCTGTGGATCTGTTTGGGCGGTATGCAAATTGGAGTGGTTCTATGGTTTCTGGGATAATGGTGTTGATGTGAGTCATGACCAGCCTTCCAAAGCACTTCATGGCTACAGACGTGAGTGCTACGGGTCGGTAGTCATTTAGGTAGGTTACCTTAGTGTTCTTGGGCAGAGGGACTATGGTGGTCTGCTTGAAATATGTTGGTATTACAGACTCAGTCAGTTGCCAGTTGGACATCGCATGCTCCGAGTACACGTCTTGGTCATCCATCTGGCCTGCGGCCTTGTAAATGTTGACTTGTTTAAAGGTCTTACATCGGCTACGGAGAGCGTGATCAGACCTATCACCGTCAGTGATCAGACCTATCGCCGTTAGTGATCAGACCTATCACCGTCGTGTCATCAGCAAACTTGATGATGGTGTTGGAGTCGTGCATGGCGACACAGTCATGGGTGAACTACTCTCCATTTGTCCAGCTCACCAGATCTAATGAGAGAGAGAGAGAGAGAGAGAGAGAGAGAGAGAGAGAGAGAGAGAGAGAGAGAGAGAGAGAGAGAGAGAGAGATTAATGAGAGTTTAATGAGAGAGAGTTTAATGAGAGAGAGTTTAATGAGCCCGGTGGAAGGAGAGTTAGAGTCAGAGAGTCACAGAAGGGCAGCAAGACCATCACATAGAACTAAAGGCTTACTGTAGAGTAGATGCTGGGTTGTCAGCATACTGAATCACAGAGCAAAATTGACTTGGTCAGGGTGATACAGACTAGGTATAGGTGTACTCAGGAATGCAATTATGCAAGAAATGGTACATGTTGTGAAGGCACTGTAGAGGTATTCAGATAAGATATCGGATACCTTTATTCAGACAGATTATATGAATTTCAATGCTGCTCTCCGATAGAATAATTTTATCTTGGGAGTTGTACAAATGTCTGCGCTATGTATCAATTAAGGGGCCTGATGAATTTTTCTCAATCTCTAATGCCTGTCTAGACTCTAGAGAACTGGAAAGGGAGTTATATTAGAAGACCTGTTGGAAGACCTGTTGAGAATCCTCTACAACGAGTCAACATCACCCTGTTTGCACATAGGGTGCTTTTATTTAATAAAAGTTAATGCAGAATTAATGTCATCCATAATGAAAAAGCTGATTTTATTACCTTGTTCTCCGGCTCATTGGATTGATGGGGTATATTATGGAATGCAAACACACCATTTGTTGGAAATCAATTGAGCCCCCGAGCATGTTCCCCTTCTTGCGTGTGCTCCTATGTGAAAATTTAATTGTGCTGCTGGATGGATGAAATGGGTTCTTCTATTGTATATCATTTGATTTGGCAAATTGCAAATCACATAGTTGTCTTAAGACATAGGAAAGTAATCTATTCGCTTTGATGCATTTCTGCAAATTCAATCCCTAAGATAAACATGTAAACAGAAGGAAACCTCCAAAATACGGGTCAAACTTCATTAGCTTAAAAGTTTATCAATTGCTAAAACACAATTTCTGAAACCTTGCTCCATTTCCTGAAAACATTAAACACAAAACCTCATCTTCAAGCACTATTTACATAACCTCTGACTCCTCTCGAAAAACATTCGGCCCAACATTCGCCTTTACCTGTGTTCGAAATCTAACACTGCTCTCAAATCATAAACAAAGTGATCAAAATGATATACACTCTTAAGCAGTCAGTAAACAATTCTCAGAAAAATAGAAAACACATTGTTCAAAACATACAATTCTCAGGGAGAAGTAATTTTTTTTACCTAAAAAAGATTAATATGTTTCCGTCATTGTCTTTTGATGAACGAAAACATGTTCTATCATAGTAGCTCAAAATTGATCAGAAATTACTACTCTGCTTTGCTCTTTGCAGTTTTGTTTTTTGTTCTTCCTCCTCCTTGTACCCCTATTTTTACAGTACTGTACCCTGCATCTCACAAACGTGTCCTTTGTCTCTGTGCTACTGTAATTCTTGTTCTTTGTTGATATGAACCTGCAACCAGTCAAAATCTATTGAGCAGTCAGTACTGTTAATACATGGAAAGCACAATGTTCAGGGCCATACAATTTGTCCATTGTACAGTATACAGCCTACAATGCACTGTACTACAGTATACAGCCTACAATGCACTGTACTACAGTATACAGCCTACAATGCACTGTACTACAGTATACAGCCTACAATGCACTGTACTACAGTATACAGCCTACAATGCACTGTACTACAGTATACAGCCTACAATGCACTGTACTACAGTATACAATACTAAAAGGGACACAAATCAAAGGAGTTAACATGTGATCAATGTGCTTCGTCTTGTCTTTGGGCTGGGCCAGGCCAGAGCACTTCTTCTTGTCTTTGGGCTGGGTCAGGCCAGAGCACTTCTTCTTGTCTTTGGGCTGGGTCAGGCCAGAGCACTTCTTCTTGTCTTTGGGCTGGGTCGGGCCAGAGCACTTCTTCTTGTCTTTGGGCTGGGTCAGGCCAGAGCACTTCTTCTTGTCTTTGGGCTGGGTCGGGCCAGAGCACTTCTTCTTGTCTTTGGGCTGGGTCGGGCCAGAGCACTTCTTCTTGTCTTTGGGCTGGGTCGGGCCAGAGCACTTCTTCTTGTCTTTGGGCTGGGTCAGGCCAGAGCACTTCTTCTTGTCTTTGGGCTGGGTCAGGCCAGAGCACTTCTTCTTGTCTTTGGGCTGGGTCAGGCCAGAGCACTTCTTCTTGTCTTTGGGCTGGGTCAGGCCAGAGCACTTCTTCTTGTCTTTGGGCTGGGTCAGGCCAGAGCACTTCTTCTTGTCTTTGGGCTGGGCCAGGCCAGAGCACTTCGTCGACATCACAAGGAATATTGTCCCTCCTGAGGCAACGGGGGAAGAAGCCTCTTGTGTGCCGTATCCAGCCCTGACATGATTCCTCCCCTATATCACCACAGGCTAAATCCATGGCTTGCAGCAGATTTACTCTGGTGTAGGGTTGTCTATCATATACTTTCCATCTCCAAGAGGAGAAAAACTCCTCAATCAGATTCAGGAAAGGCGAGTATGGAGGGAGGTACAAGTTCATAAACTGCCCATTGATGTTAAACCATTCCCTTACCTGAGCAGCTCGGTGGAAACTGACATTGTCCCACACTATCACATAGGTGGGAATGGGATTCTCATTTAGCTCTTGACCCTGCTGCTCTTGAACCTGCTGCTCAAATAAAATATCTCTTAGATTGGCAATAAATCTTAGAAGGTGCTGGGTGTTATATGGCCCGAGTGTAACATGGTGATGTAGAACACCATGGTTGCTGATAGCAGCACAGATTGTGACATTGCCACCTCGTTGACCAGGGACTTCAACAATGGCCCGCTGTCCAATCATGTTTCGGCCTCTCCTTCTCCTCTTTGTTAGATTGAAGCCTGCTTCATCGAAAAAAAGATGAACTCATGGGGTCTGTCCAAGGATTCCAAGTCAAATATTGTCTGTATAGAAATACAAAATCCTACATACAGTATATTGTAAGTTGTACAGAGCTAGTGGTATACTGTAGAGTACAATTAGGCTTCTGATTCACATACATTGTATGTACTGAAGAATAATGTAATTCACATAGTATGTGTTAGTACTGTAGACAATCTGGATTACAGTAAATGTTTCTGAATGTACACTTACTTGCACATACTGAGCTCGCAGTTCTTTCACCCTTGGTGAGTTGCGCTCAAAAGGTACTCTGTATACTTGTTTCATTCGCATCCTGTTACGATGGAGGACACGGTCAATTGTGGAAATGCTCACACTGTCGATTCCCTGGAAGTGTGTGTTGTCTTGTATCACTCGTTCCTGGATTTCTCTGAGTCGTATTGCATTATCTTGAAGGACCATGCCAACTATAACGGCTTCTTGCTCCCGAGTGAATATAGCTGTCCTTCCACCTGCATGTGGCAGCCTTGCAATTCTACAAAAAGTAGTTGTGCAGTTACAAAACATATTCATGCAGTACAATACATAGAGTGATTAACTTTACAAATGTCTATTGAAAAAGCTGCACATAGTGTAGTACAGTAAATTTGCAATTACAAAATGACAGTAGTATACTGTACCTGTTCTCTTCTCTGAATGTCCTTACTATGGTGGACACAGAAAATCGGCTCAAATTGGGTTGCACTCTAAGTCCTGCTTCCCTCATTGTCAGTCCATGGACAAGAACATGGTCTATAACTGTTGCTCGAATTTCATCAGATATTTCCACTCTTTGTCTTCCTCTTCGTCCTCCTCTTCCTCTTTCTTGCCCTCCTCCTCTTCCTCCTCGTCGCCCACCTCGCATACGCACTCGTCCTCGTCCTTTCACATTGTTTCTTCTATCCATTCTCAGACTTTCTCCTTCCCACCTTCAACAACCTGTTTGCTCTCTGAACTGGCTTATATTGGTTGTGTCGCATCATTTGAAACAGGTTAAATCCATTTTGAGTGGTTGTGTTCAATCAATGACATGTGTTCTCTATTTGTATTTGATTGTTGCCACTTGTGTTTACCAGTATGGATGACATGTGCATTAGAGTGCAGAATGTGTTTTGAGAATGAGAATGTGTTTAGAGTTTTGCTGAAAAGTCTAAGTGAGATCTGCAAATTGTGTTTTACCATGTGAAATGGTTTAAGGTATTGACAACAGACTGCATAATTAGCTAAATGAGTCCAGGCAACTGAGAACTTTGTTCAGCCAATGGGCTTTAGTGTTTTAGCAATTGAGAAAAACTGTAACTCCACAGCAGATTAGTTGAAGTACATAAAAATGCCTCTGATTGAGCACAGCACGTTAGTCGTTTATTGAGTACAGGGCCTTGCTGCAAATTACTTATTAAATAAACGTCTACCTTGTTACTGGGGAGTGAATAGGAGATCTATCGGGAGGGAGGGTGACAAAAGGTGGAGAGTAATTTTGTTGAATTTAGTTGAAAATAGGTTATAAATCTTCATCCAGCTTTTACCTCGAATGCCTCGAAATTAATAATATTCTAGCCGTTATTCTGTATGAGTGTGTGTATGAGTATTGAAGAAACAAACTAGGATGCCTTATTGCTCCAGGAAAGCAATAGGGAAATACACAACCATTCTAAGCCCAAGAGCTCAAAGAATAGCACCTGCTTTAATCCATGTACAGTATGTATTATAAGTAATGAGTATGGCACTTAGAAAAATGTACAACGTAGGCCTACATAGAAATATACAACATAGATGTACAACATAGCAAAGACTCTGCTCTGTGATTGTTACAGCAGGCTATAACAGTGATGATCAGGAATGAGTAAGCTCCTTCATGAAAGAATGATCAATCTTATCTCCTTCCTTCTGATCCAAACAACAATATTCATCTTCATCATCCTTAATTCATTTACTACAGTGTTTCATTTAATGAAGGGTTCAAGGGAAATCTGTTCTTTTTCAGTACCGCTGAATAAGTCATACGCCGAAACCCAGTTGAACAAAAACGGATAAAAGTTTATAAATTAATCAAAATTAGTTGTACAGGTCCTCATTTGAAGTGGAGTAAGGGTACGGAAGAGAGAGGCGGCGGGAGGCAGGCAGGCGAGTCTCAGGCACGATGAAGGTAATTTACACAGGAAATGAGAGGATCCAGGCAGGAAAGGGGGCTTAACGGATCAATGTGCCGACTCACTGTATCAGAGTTTGGGCATGTGTGTGTGTGTGTGTGTGCACATGCTCACGTGTGGAGAGAGAGGGAAAAAAGAGTGACAAAAAAAGTGGGGGGAGAGAGAGAGTGAGGGAGAAGGAAGAGGAAGTTCAGGTCTGGCAGGTGTCTAAACTATTACTGCGGTATAAATAAAAAATGGGCTGTTAAAAGTAGCCTCAGCCATGAGAGCAGATACCACAGGGTGATTGGATGCCTGGATGCCATCACTTCTCCTTTTATAAAAAACAAAAGGTCTGTTAAGGTTGCCTCAGCCATGAGAGCAGATGCCACCACAGTGTGATTGGATGCCAGGGTGCCATCACTTCTCCAATTTTGGCTCATTGCCAGCTCACCCCACCAGACACCATTCACCACCACAGCTGAAAGGGCATTTGTCAGATGGAAGTGTCTAGGCACTTGGGCACCATGGCTCATCCCATAGCTGCACTCATCTCATTCAGCGTGAGGGGTTCTCATCATACCTCCACGTTATTGCAATGAGTCAGTGAAAGCACCCCCATTTAACAACTGCAACAAGGGTTTAATTTGGCCTTTGCTATTCTATCACTGTCAGGCACCCTAGCCCATCCGGATAGACATTGCAATGATCCCAGTATATTGTGCTCAAGGACAACCATAGTTCCCATTAAAAACGGTAATGTACTACTGTAGGCTACACAATAAATGCAGAAAAAACAAAAATCAATGCCTTCCAAACCATACTAATATGAGATCATTTGTTTTGTAACCTTGACATATTTTGACATTGGCAGTAACCTAACCTTGTCCTGAGGCATATGAAGTGTGGTGCACGAGACTAGCAGTAAGCTGACTTTTTCTGACCCAAATCTCTACAGCTGTAGGGTTAGCCGTGCAGGGCTCGGGCTCCTCTCTGGTTTACAGTTGCTGTTGGTTTGTTTGTGGCCTTGCTGTTGTTGTGCTCTGTTATTGACCTCTCCATCCCTCTCCGTCCCAGACAAGGATCATATTCCCAGATCTGTCTGTAGCCTGGTCCCAGATCTGTCTGTAGCCTGGGCCCAGATTTGTCTGTAGCCTGGTCCCAGGTCTGCCTGTAGCCTGGTCCCAGATCTGCCTGTTGCCTGGTCCCAGATCTGCCTGTTGCCTGGTCCCAGGTCTGTCTGTAGTCTGGTCCCAGGTCTGTCTGTAGCCTGGTCCCAGGTCTGTTTGTGCTTTTGCCTACTCCAGTGTCATTTTCAAGCCATAAGGAGTTGGCAAGAAAGCAAAAACAGATCAGTATCACTAATGACTCCTGTTGTTGAGTATTAATGAGGCTTAGTCAAGCAACACAGGAGCAGACTGCATGACAAGGACCTAGCTTTTCCCTCTAGTTTAAGTTTCTTTGGAGGGATCGCATATGAATACTATTGTATTCACTTTAGTGTTTTTGCAGACTTTACTGTAGTATTCATTGTAGTATTTACGGTAGTGTACTGTAGTATTTGCTATAGTGTTTTTGGGGATATTACTGTAGTATTTACGGTAGTGTTCAGTAGTATTTACTGTAGTGTTTTTGGGTACATTACTGTAGTATTTACTGAAGAGTTTTTGTATTATTATCTTTGACATAGAAGTAGGGTGCTTTCTCCTTGAGGAAGCCTACTGGAGAAAAAGTAAAGGAGCTAATTTTCCATAACCTGTATAGGTAGGTACTGTAGGTAGGTACAGTTGAAGTTGGAAGTTTACATACACTTAGGTTGGAGTCATTAAAACTCGTTTTCAACCACTCCACAAATTTCTTGTTAACAAACTATAGTTTTGGTAAGTCGGTTAGGACATTTACTTTGTGCATGACACAAATACTTTTTCCAACAATTGTTAACAGACAGATTATTTCACTTATAATTCACTGTATCACAATTGCAGTGGGTCAGAAGTTTGCATACACTAAGTTGACTGTGCCTTTAAACAGCTTGGAAAATTCCAGAAAATTATGTCATTGCTTTAGAAGCTTCTGGTAAGCTAATTGACATCATTTGAGTCAATTGGAGGTGTACCTGTGGATGTATTTCAAGGCCTACCTTCAAACTCAGTACCTCTTTGCTTGACATCATGGGAAAATCAAAAGAAATCAGCCAAGACCTCAGAAAATAAATTGTAGACCTCCACAAGTCTGGTTCATCCTTGGGAGCAATTTCCAAACGCCTGAAGGTACCACGTTCATCTGTACAAACAATAGTACGCAAGTATAAACACCATGGGACCATGCAGCCGTCATACCGCTCAGGAAGGAGATGCGTCCTGTCTCCTAGAGATGAACGTACTTTGGTGCGAAAAGTGCAAATCAATCCCAGAATCCGAGTCCTATATCGACATAACCTGAAAGGCCACTCAGCAAGGAAGAAGCCACTGCTCAAAAACCGCCATAAAAAAGCCAGATTACGGTTTGCAACTGCACATGGGGACAAAGAGCGTACTTGTTGGAGAAATGTTCTCTTGTCTGATGAAACAAAAATAGAACTGTTTGGCCATAATGACCATCGTTATGTTTGGAGGAAAAAGGGGGAGGCTTGTAAGCCGAAGAACACCATCCCAACCGTGAAGCACGGGGGTGGCAGCATCATGTTGTGGGGGTGCTTTGCTGCAGGAGGGACTGGTGCACTTCACAAAATAGATGGCATCATGAGGGAGGAAAATTATGTGGATATATTGAAGCAACATCTCAAGACATCAGTCAGGAAGTTAAAGCTGGTCGCAAATGGGTCTTCCAAATGGACAATGACCCCAAGCATACTTCCAAAGTTGTGGCAAAATGGCTTAAGGACAACAAAGTCAAGGTATTGGAGTGGCCATCACAAAGCCCTGACCTCAATCCCATGTAAAATTTGTGGGCAGAACTGTAAAAGCATGTGCGAGCAAGGAGGCCTACAAACCTGACTCTGTTACACCAGCGCTGTCAGGAGGAATGGGCCAAAATTCACCCAACTTATTTATTGTGGGAAGCTTGTGGAAGGCTACCCGAAACGTCTGACCCAAGTTAAACAATTTAAAGGCAATTCTACCAAATACTAATTCAGTGTATGTAAACTTCTGACCCACTGGGAATGTGATGAAATAAATAAAAGCTGAAATAAATCATTCTCTCTACTGTTATTCTTACATTTCACATTCTTAAAATAAAGTGGTGATCCTAACTAACCTAAGACAGAGATTTTTTACTAGGATTAAATGTCAGGAATTGTGAAACACTGAGTTTAAATGTATTTGGCTAATGTGTATGTAAACTTCCAACTTCAAATGTAGGTAGGACTCGGTTCTGAATGGAGGGATCAGATCTTCTGCTCTTTTCTATAACCATAAAGATTATTATTATGAATGGTAATTAATTATGAATTAATTATGAATTATGAATATGGTCTATACTCTGCATGTAGGTTTGCATGTAGGTTTCTCTCTTACGGGTGGCACAAATGTGGATGTGGGGGAGCGGAATGGACAGGGTATATGCAAATTAAATACTGTAGTGTTTTTGCGGACTGCGGTGTTTGCAGACATTTCTGTAGTATTTACTACAGTGTTTTTGTGTGGATAATAATGTAATATTCACTGTAGTATTCTACAGTATACTAAAAAATTATATACTAAGTACTACACATGAACGAGGGATACTACAGTGTGTAGTATAGTATACTACAGTTTACTACAGAATTCTATATTAAGTACTGTAGTATGTGGGGATGAGGGGAAGAGTTGTGTGTTCAGCTTGTTCAGTGCCGCATGTCTCATGTAAGCTCTCATTCTATGGATCAGGTTTTACTGCTATAATTTGGGCCTGTAACACATCTCACTGCTAATCCAGATGCCACTGTTAATTATGAATGATGCCTGTGCAGTAGGTCAACATAGTTACTGATAGAAGTCAAACAAAACAGGCCTTACTCTGCCTCTGTGCGATGTGAAGGAATCGATCGATTGTGTTTCACATATCCACACGCGTATAGGGTCTGGGCTGCATGGACACGTGCTCATTGATTAATCAATGAAGTCCTGGAAGCAAACGTTTTGCTAGACAAATGACAAATGGCAGTGGGGCTTCACCATGGCATATTGCTTACAGTCGAATAGGCACTCATATGTAGCATTTTAACATTATTATGTAAGCAACATTGTCTATGTAATTACATATCAGTGATATTTCATAGGAACATGCTACTGTAAAGTCTACTGTACAAAGCCAATCAAAACATGGGCAGAAAAGAGAGGGAAATGGGTTGAGACAAAAATGGACTAGACACAGGTGTGCTTGGGTGTAAACCGTGGGATATTACAATCGAGTATTAAGGACATTTAGTTTAATTAGTTTACTACAGTTTTTCAGGCCAGCCACACTCTATATGCCACTAGTGTGGTATATGTGGCCAGGATTGAATCTGTATTTGATTAAAAAGTATTAAGCTTCTATATTAAATCTGAAGATAAAGTGTGTATGTGTACGCCTTTCCTGCAGTTAAATGACCAAATTTCCCCCTAGTTGCCTCATAGGTGTAATGTTATTAATATTTTGTTAGAATTTCATAATTAATAAATGTTTATTTTTTTTTTTGGGGGGGGGGGGGGGGGGTTTACACCGGAAATCTAATGTTTCTATGTCAAATGGTTTTGTTAAATTTCAGTCTTCTGTGATGTACAGTACCAGTCAAACGTTTGGACACACCTACTAGGGTTTTATTTCAATTTTACTATTTTTTTTACATTGTAGAATAATAGTGAAGACATCAAAACTATGAAATAACACACATGGAATCATGTAGTAACCAAAAACGTGTTAACTTTTACTGCCTCTGAAACCCGGATCCGGGATCCCCCCCCCCCCCCCCCCCCCCCCCCCCCCCCCCCCCCACACACACTGATTAGCATCGCTAGCATAGCGTCACATTTAAATAGTAGCATCTAAATATCATTAAATCACAAGTCCAAGACACCTAATGAAAGATACAGATCTTGTGAATCAAGTCACCATTTCAGATTTTTAAAATGTTTTACAGGGAAGACAAAATATGTAAATCTATTAGCTAACCATGTTAGCAAAAGACACCCTTTTTCTTTGTCCACCATTTTTTCTCAACACCAGTAGCTATCACCAATTCGGCTAAACTAAGATATTGATAGCCACTAACCAAGAAAAAAGCTCATCAGATGACAGTCTGATAACATATTTATGGTATAGGATAGGTTTTGTTAGAAAAATGTGCATATTTCAGGTATAAATCATAGTTTGCCATTGCAGCCAGCATCACAAATCTCACCAAAGCTCCTAGAATTACTGCAGACAGCAACGTGTATTACCAATTTACTCATCATAAAACATTTCTTAAAAATACACAGCACATAGCAATGGAAAGACACAGATCTTGTGAATTCAGACAACATTTCAGATTTTCTAAGTGTTTTACGGCGAAAACACAATGAATCGTTATATTAGCATACCACATATGCAAACGTTACCAGAGCATTGATTCTAGCCAAAGAGAGCGATAACTCAACATCGCCAAAATATATTAATTTTTTCACTAACCTTCTCAGAATTCTTCAGATGACACTCCTGTAACATCATATTACACAATCCATATAGAGTTTGATCGAAAATGTGCATATTTAGCGGCACAAATCGTGCTTACACAATGGAAATAGTGTTCAACTACTCAAGCAATCTGGCCGGCGCCATTTTGAAAATACAAATATTTTAATCAAAAACTATTCATAAACTTGACAAAAAAAATACAGGTTGGACATGAAATGAAAGATGTATTAGTTATTAATGCAACCGCAGAGTTAGATTTTTAAAATTAACGTTACTAGACATACAGTGTGCGTTACAGTCAGACTAGTGACGCAATAACGGCGTCACTAATCACCATTATTGAGTTTACATTTTTCCACATAAAAACGGAATAACATCATAAATAGCTCTTACTTTTCGACGAGCTTCCATCAGAATCTTGCCATGGTGGTTCTTTGTCCAAAAGATCCGTTGCTTGGTTGTAAAACGTTGCATTCAACTTCTGATATAGCAGCTAACACTAGCTAGCCATAGCTATTTTGCCATAACGTGTCCAAATCCTCAAGGCGCAATACTGAGGAAATTCCGAAAAATAGCAATATACTCGCATAATCTGATATAACTCGGTTTAAAATAGCTTCGTTATGATGCTTCTAACACCTATGTCTAATTAAATTACAGATGGATACATCTAACGTTTAAAATTGAGCGTTTGAAAATGGCATCCTGAGGTCCCTCTCTGCGCAATGCTCAGCGTGGAAAGGAAGGCTCCTCTCGCTCCTTGGCCTTTTATAACCTCTGAGAGCTACGCAGCAAGCCCATTCCACTTCTCATTGGTTACTGACATCCAGGGGAAGGCGGGTGCAGTTCATGTCGTTCCATAGGATATACACAGACTTTCAAAACTGATCTGAAATCAGAGCTTCGCTCTCAGACCATCGCAGTACCTGTCATGGATTTCGCTGTAGAAAGAGTTCTGGGTCACCCACAGACAAAATTCCAACGGCTATAGAAACTAGAAAGTGTTTTCTATCCAATAGAATTAATAATATGCATATTGTACGATCAAGAATTGAGCACGAGGCAGTTTAATTTGGCGACACCCAGAAATAAAAAATGCTAATTGCGCCACCTATTGGCAAAAGGTTAAACAAGTCAAAATATGTTAGATTCTTCAAAGTAGCCACCTTTTGCTTTGATGACAGCTTTGCACAACTCTTGGCATTCTCTCAAACAGCTTCATGAGGAATGCTTTTCCAACAGCCTTGAAAGAGTTCCCACATATACTGAGCACTTGTTGAATGCTTTTCCTTCACTCTGCAGTCCGACTCATCCCAAACAATCTCATTTGGGTTGAGGTTGGGTGATTGTTGAGGCCAGGTCATCTAATGCAGCACTCCATCACTCTCCTTCTTGGTCAAATAGCCCTTACACAGCCTGGAGGTGTGTTTTGGGTCCTTGTCCTGTTGAAAAATAAATGATAGTCCCACTAAGTTCAAACCAGATGGGATGGCGTATTGCTGCAGAATGTTGTGGTAGCCACGCTGGTTAAAGTGTGCCTTGAATTGGGCCTCCCGAGTGGCACAGCGGTCTAAGGTACTGCATCGCAGTGCTAGTTGCATCACTACAGATCCTGGTTCGATACCGGACCGTGTCGCAGCCGGCCGCGACCAGGAGATTCAAGATGGGTGTGCACAATTTCCCATTGTCGTCTGGGTTTCGGGAGAGTTTGGCCGGCCGAGATGTCCTTTTCCAATCACGCTCTAGCGACTCCTGTGGCGGGCCGGGCGCATGCACGTTGACATGGTCAACAGGTGGACGGTGTTTCCTCCAACACATTGGAGCGGCTGGGTTCCGGGTTAAGCGAGCAAGAAGTCAAGAAGTAGTGTGGCTTGGTGGGTCGTGTTTCGGAGGACATGAAAATTGGGGAGAAAAAGGGGTAACAAAAAAAAATAAAAAAAATAAAGTGTGCCTTGAATTCGAAATAAATCACAGACAGTGTCACCAGAAAATCACCACCACACCTCCTCCTCTATGCTTCACGGTGGGAACCGCACATGCAGAGATCATCCGTTCACCTACTCCGCGTCTCACAAAGACACGGCGGCTGGAACCAAAGGACAGATTTCCACCGCTCTAATGTCCCTTCATCTTATTGGTGTCCTATAGTAGCGATTTCTTTGCACAATTCAATCATGAAGACCTGATTCACACAGTCTCTTCTGAACAGTTGATGTTGAGATGTGTCTGTTACTTGAACTCTGTGAACCATTTATTTGGGCTGCAATCTGAGGTGCAGTTAACTTTATTAAACTTATCCTCTGCATCAGAGGTAGCTTTGGGTCTTCCTTTCCTATGGCGGTCCTCATGAGAGCCGGTTTCATCATAGCGCTTGATGGTTTTTGCGACTGCTCTTGAGGAAACTTTCAAAGTTCTTGAAATGTTCCATATTGACTGACCTTCTATCACGTTTTAGGGGAATTCCAGATGCAGACAGTGTCGAAGTAACAAAGTTTATTACTAGAACAGGGGGCAGGCAAAATAACAGGTCAAGGGGAGGCAGAGGTCAGCAATCCAGATCAGAGTCCAAAAGGTACAGAATGGCACGCATTCTTAGGGTCAGTGCAGGCAGAGGTCAATAATCCAGTGTGGTGTGACAAGGTACAGAAAGGCACGCAGCCTCAGGGTCCGGGCTGGCAGAATGGTCAAAACCGGGAGAACTAGAAACAGAGCAAGGGGGAAAATGCTGGTAGGCTTGACGAACAAAACGAACTGGCAACAGGCAAACAGAGAACACAGGTATAAATTCACTGGGGATAATGGGGAAGATGGGCGACACCTGGAGGGGGGTGGAGACAAGCACAAAGACAGGTGAAACAGATCAGGGTGTAAAAGACACCTTTATGTCTTAAAGTAATGATGGACTGTTGTTTATCTGCTTATTTGAGCTGTTCTTGCCATAATATGGACTTGGTCTTTTACTAAATAGGGCTATCTTCTGTATACCACCCCTACCTTGTCACAACACAACTGATTGGCTCAAACGCATTAAGAAGGAAAGAAATTCCACAAATTAACTTGTTAACCCCTGTTAATTGAAATGCATTCCAGGTGACTACCTCATGAAGCTGGTTGAAAGAATGCCAAGAGTATGCAAAGCTGTCATCAAGGCAAAGGATGGCTACTTTGACGAATCTCAAATATAAAATATATTTGTTTAACACGTTTTGGGATTATACGTGATTCCATATGTGTTATTTCATAGTTTTGATGTTTTCACTATTATTCTACAATGTAGAAAATAGTAAAAATACAGAAAAATCCTTGAAAGAGTAGGTGTGTCCAAACTTTTGACTCGTACTGTATATGAAGTGTAACATTGGGATGCAAACTCAAACTTGAATACATTTCAACTCTATATCTGTAAAATCCAGAAAATAGCCATTCAATTCTACAAAAACCTAAAAATAAGTGATTCTCAAACCATAACAAAGACCTCACCTACAGAGAGATGAACCTGGAGAAGAGTCCCCTCTGCCAGCTGGTATGGGGACTCTGCTCTCAAACAAAAACAAACCCCACAGAGCCCCAGGACAGCAACACAATTAGACCCAACCAAATCATGAAAAACTAAAACATCAATTGGCTATACTGGAAAGAATAACACTTTGGAAATACATATTTTTTAACATAGAAAACTAGAATGTTATTTGGCCCTAAACAGAGAGTACAAAGTAGCAGAATACCCAACATTAACGAAAGCTTTGACTATGTACAGACTCAGATGGTACGGCCTTGCATCGGCAGACCTGTCTCTCAAGAGTAAACAAGCTATGTGCCCACTGCCCACAAAATGAGGTGGAAACCAAGCTGCACAACCTAACCTCCTGCAAACTGTATGACCATATCAGAGACAGATATTTCCCACAGATTACACAGACCCACAAAGAATTTGAAAACAAATCCAATCTTGATAAACTCCAATATCTATTAGGTGAAATACCACAGCGTGCCATCACAGGAGCAAGATGTGTGACCTGTTACCACAAGAAAAGGGCAACCAGTGGAGCACAAACACCATTGTAAATACAACCTATATTTATCTGTTTATTTAATTTTCATTTCATACTTCAACTATTTTCACATTGTTATAAAGAGAGAAGAGAGATATAGTGGAAGAGAGAGAGAGAGAAAGAGAGATATTGTGAGCAGAAGAGAGAGAGAGAAAGAGAGGTAGAGAGAGAGAGAGCATTGTTTGGGTGAAGGAAACCTGGTGATGATAGCAGATGCTCGGCACTATCTTTCTGACTGACTGCCAAATTTTAATGAATGGTATTTTGGGGGGTCTAGGAATCAGCAGCACACTTTGGCTTTCTGTAAATAAAGGTCGTTTTTTTCCGAAGACATATGCCATGAGGATCGTATCACTTGGCTCTTAACCTGTGACCCTTTGTTTCAGCCTCACTAAGGCAAATTAACCTTTTACTGCAGTGGGCTAAATCAGGGTCACACAGAGTGTTCCTTGCTAGTCTTAAACAAATCTACTTTGAAACAAAAGTATACACCTGACACACATGGAACTTCTTTGGGTTTGGTGTCCCGTCCATGGGACGGTTGAGGCTAATGTGATTAGTAGGTTGTAAGGTTGTAAGTAACAAGAACATTTCCCTGGACATAGACATATCTGATATTGGCAGAAAGTGTAAATTCTTGTTAATCTAATTGTGCTGTCCAATTTACAGTAGCTGTTACAGTGAAAGAATACCATGCTATTGTTTGAGGAGTGCACAATTTTGAACATGAAAAGTTATTAATATAAAAATTAGGCACATTTCGGCAGTCTTGATACAACATTTTGAACAGAAATGCCATGGTTCATTGGATCAGTCTGAAACTTTGCACATACACTGTTATTGGCCAAAATCTAAATTGCAGCTGGGCTGGAATAATACATTATGGCCTTACTATTGCATTTCAAAGATGATGGTACAAAAAAATACAAAAGAACGGTTGGTTTTTTCTTTGTATTATCTTTTACCCGATCTATTGTGTTATATTCTTGCCTTGTCTCTCGTTCCCAGCTTTGTGCAATTTACCTGAAGGGCTGATGATTAGGCGGAGGTAGGTATTGTGTTTTGTGTGCTCTAGGGCAACAATGTCTAGGTGAAATTTGTATTTATGGTCCTGGCAACTGGAATTTTTTTGGAAATAGGTTATTTTTGTCTTACTGAAATTAACTGCCAGAGCCCAAGTCTGACAGAATCTGTGCAGACGATCTAGGTGCTGCAGTAGGCCCTCCATGGTTGGGGACAGAGGCACCAGATTGTCTGCAAACAGTAAACATTTGACTTCAGTCTAGTAGGGTGAGGCCTGGTGCTACAGATGGTTCTAGTGCCCTCGACAATTAATTTATATATGTTGAAGAGGGTGCGGCTCAAGCTGCATCCCTGTCTCACACCACAGCCCTGAGGAAAGAAATCTGTGTGTTTTTTGCCCATTTTAACCGCACACTTGTTGTTTGTTTACATGAATTTTATAATGTTGTATGGTTTCCCCCCAACACCGCTTTCCCCTACCATCAATTTATATTGCAGGCCAAATTGAGTCAAAAGATTTTTTGAAATTAAAAATAATTCCCAATCAGAGACAACGATAGACAGCTGTCCCTGATTGAGAACCATACCCTGCCAACACATAGAAATACAAAAACATAGAAATCAGAACATAGAATGCCCACCCCAAATCACACCCTGACCAAACCAAAATAGAGACATAAAAAGGCTCTCTAAGGTCAGGGCGTGACAATTGGGGTTATCAGTATTGGGGAAGATACCAGAGCTAAGGATGATGTTAAAGAGTTTAAGTATAGCCAATTGGAATTCGTGGTCTGTATATTTTATAATTTCATTTAGGATACTATCAACCCACAGGCCTTTTTGGGTTGAAGGGTATGTATTTTGTCCTGTCGTTCATTCAAGGTAATTGGAGAATCCAGTGGGTTCTGGTAGTCTTTAATAGTTTATTCTAAGATTTGTATTTGTTCATGTATATGTTTTGTCTGTTTGTTCTTTGTTATAGGGCCTACAAGATAGGACATGGGGTTTATCCATACATCTCCATTTTGGATAGATAACTCTTCATGTTGTTGTTTGTTTAATGTGTTCCAATTTTCCTAGAAGTCGTTAGATTCTATGGATTCTTCAATTACATTGGGCTGATTTATGATGTGCTGTCCATAATTTTTTCTTTGTGTATTTCTGTATTGTTTTAGTGATTCACCATAGTGAAGGCATAGGCTCAGCTTTTCTGGGTCGCTGTGTATTTGGTTGGATAGGTTCCTCAATGTCTTTTTTAGGTTTTTGCTTTCTTCATAAAACCATTTGTCATTGTTGTTCATTTTCTTTGGTTGTCTATTTACATGTTTATTTATTTTGGTATTTGGTATTTTGTTAGGATCCCTATTAGCTGTTGCAAAAGCAGCAGGAAGAAAATTATTGTAGAAACAGTTTGAATTTCTTGGCTAATTGTTTTTTGGTAGGTTTCTATGATACTTTCCTTCCATCTATAGCAGCTCCACTGCTCTTTCTCTCTTTTTTCTCTATTTTTCTCTCTCTGTTTCTCTCTCTCTCTCCCTCTTCCCCATCTCTATATTTTGCTCTCTCTCTTCTGCTCTCCCTCTCTCTTCTGCTCTTTCTCACTCTTCCTCTATCTCTCTCTTCTGCTCTCTATCTCTTCTGCTCTGTTAAGGCGTTCCTCCTCCTCTCCATTTTCGGAAAAGGAGGAGTATTGAGGGAACCAAGGCGCAGCGAAGTTTGAACACATAATGATTTATTAAATAAACAAAATAGACAAAGACGAAAACGAACTATACTGGATATAACTAACAAAATAACAAAACGATGTAGACAGACCTGAACAAACGAACTTACATATACACGAAGCACGCTGACACAGGAACAGACTACATAAACCGAAACGAAACGAACAACCGAAACAATCCCGTATGGTGTAAGACATAACACAGACACAGGAGACAATCACCCACAAACACACAGTGATAATGCCCTACCTAAATATGACTCTTGATTAGAGGAAAATGCAAACCACCTGCCTCTAATCAAGAGCCATACCAGGCAAACCGAAACCAACATAGAAACAGATAACATAGACTGCCCACCCAAAACACATGCCCTGACCAAAAACACATAAAAACTAACATAAATAGGTCAGGACTGTTACAGTACCCCCCCCCCAAGGTGCGAACGCCGGGCGCACCAGCACAAAGTCCAGGGGAGGGTCCGGGTGGGCAGTTGACCACGGTGGTGGCTCCGGTTCAGGACGCTGTCCCCGTACCACCATAGTCACTCCCCTCTTCTTTCTACCCCTTCTAATGCCCACCCTAACACTACCTTCCCCTAAATAAACAGCTAGCACCAGGACAAGGGGCAGCACCGGGACAAGGGGTAGCACCGGGACAAGGGGCAGCACCAGAACAAGGGGCAGCACCAGGATAAGGACCATCACTGGAATAAGGGGCAGCACCGGGACAAGGGGCAGCACCGGGACAAGGGGCAGCACCGGGACAAGGGGCAGCACCGGGACAAGGGGCAGCACCGGGACAAGGGGCAGCACCGGGACAAGGGGCAGCACCGGGACAAGGGGCAACACCGGGACAAGGGGCAACACCGGGACAAGGGGCAACACCGGGACAAGGGGCAGATCCCGGCTGAAGGACTCTGGCAGGTCCTGTTTGGACGGCTCTGGCAGGTCCATGCTGGCTGACGGCTCTCGACGCTCATGGCAGGCTGACGGCTCTCGACGCTCATGGCAGGCTGACGGCTCTCGACGCTCATGGCAGGCTGACGGCTCTCGACGCTCATGGCAGGCTGACGGCTCTCGACGCTCATGGCAGGCTGACGGCTCTCGACGCTCATGGCAGGCTGACGGCTCTCGACGCTCATGGCAGGCTGACGGCTCTCGACGCTCATGGCAGGCTGACGGCTCTCGACGCTCATGGCAGGCTGACGGCTCACGACGCTCATGGCGCTCTGACGGCTCTGGCTGCTCATGGCTCTCTGACGGCTCTGGCTGCTCATGGCTCACTGACGGCTCTGGCTGCTCATGGCTCTTTGACGGCTCTGGCTGCTCATGGCGCTCTGACGGCTCTGGCTGCTCATGGCTCGCTGGCGGCTCTGGCAGATCCTGTCTGGTTGGCGGCTCTGGCAGATCCTGTCTGGTTGGCGGCTCTGGCAGATCCTGTCTGGTTGGCGGCTCTGGCAGATCCTGTCTGGTTGGCGGCTCTGGCAGATCCTGTCTGGTTGGCGGCTCTGGCAGATCCTGTCTGGTTGGCGGCTCTGGCAGATCCTGTCTGGCTGACGGCTCTAGCGGCTCCTGTCTGGCTGACGGCTCTAGCGGCTCCTGTCTGGCTGACGGCTCTGTAGGCTCATGGCAGACGGGCGGCTTTGCAGGCTCATGGCAGACGGGCGGCTTTGCAGGCTCCTGGCAGACGGATGGCTCAGATGGCGCTGGGGAGACGGATGGCTCAGATGGCGCTGGGGAGACAGATGGCTCAGATGGCGCTGGGGAGACGGATGGCTCAGATGGCGCTGGGGAGACGGATGGCTCAGATGGCGCTGGGGAGACGGATGGCTCAGATGGCGCTGGGGAGACGGATGGCTCTGGCCGGATATGGCGCACTGTAGACCTGGTGCGTGGTGCCGGAACTGGAGGCACCGTGCTAATGATAAGCACCTTCCTACTAGTGCGGGGAGCAGGGACAGGGCACACTGTATTCTCAAAGCCTACTCTATCCCTGATGCGTGGTACCGGCACTGGTGACACCGGGCTGAGGACAAGCACATCAGGATTAGTAGGGGGAGAAGATACAGTGGGTTCAGGGCTCTGGAGACGCACTGGTAGCTTAGTGCGTGGGACCGGAACTGGAGGCACCGGGCTAGATACACGCACTGGAGGAGGAACAGGGCTCAGGATACGCACTGGTAGCCTAGTGCGTAGTGTATACACTGTAGGTACTAGGCTGGGGCGGGGAGGTGGTGCCGGAAATACCGGACCGTGGAGGCGTACTGGCTCTCTTGAGCATTGAGCCTGCCCGACCTTACCTGGTTGAATGCTCCCGGTTGCCCGACCAGTGCGGGGAGGTGGAATAACCCGCACCGGCCTATGTAGGCGAACCGGAGAAACCATGCGTAAGGCCGGTGCCATATATGCCGGCCCGAGGAGACGCACTGGTGACCAGATGCGTTGAGCCGGCCTCATGACACCTGGCTCAATACCCAATCTAGCCCTCCCAGTGCGGGGAGGTGGAATAACCCGCACCGGGCTATGCACTCGTACAGGAGACACCGTGCGCTCTACTGCGTAACACGGCGCCTGCCCGTACTCCCGCTCTCCACGGTGAGCCTGGGAAGTGGGCGCAGGTCTCCTACCTGCCCTTGGCCCACTACCCTTTAGCCCCCCCCCAAGAAATTTTTGGGAGTTACTCACGGGCTTTTTCGGCTTCCGTGCCAGACGCGTTCCCTCATAGCTCCGGTTCCTCTCTCCGGTAGCCTCCGCTCTCCTCAGTGCCTCCAGCTGTTCCCATGGGAGGCGATCTCTACCAGCTAGGATCTCCTCCCATGTGTAGACACCCTTTCCGTCCAAAACATCGTCCCATGTCCATTGCTCCTTCTTTTCCTGTCCCTTTCTCCTTTGACTCCGCTGCTTGGCTCTGGGTTGGTGGGTGATTCTGTTAAGGCGTTCCTCCTCCTCTCCATTTTCGGAAAAGGAGGAGTATTGAGGGAACCAAGGCGCAGCGAAGTTTGAACACATAATGATTTATTAAATAAACAAAATAGACAAAGACGAAAACGAACTATACTGGATATAACTAACAAAATAACAAAACGATGTAGACAGACCTGAACAAACGAACTTACATATACACGAAGCACGCTGACACAGGAACAGACTACATAAACCGAAACGAAACGAACAACCGAAACAATCCCGTATGGTGTAAGACATAACACAGACACAGGAGACAATCACCCACAAACACACAGTGATAATGCCCTACCTAAATATGACTCTTGATTAGAGGAAAATGCAAACCACCTGCCTCTAATCAAGAGCCATACCAGGCAAACCGAAACCAACATAGAAACAGATAACATAGACTGCCCACCCAAAACACATGCCCTGACCAAAAACACATAAAAACTAACATAAATAGGTCAGGACTGTTACATGCTCTCTCTCTTCCCCTCCCTCTATCTCTTCTGCTCTCTCTCTCTCTCTCTACTGTTGTCTCGCTCTCTCTTGCTTACAGACAGTCACATTGTCTGTTTCATAACTTCCGAATGCAATTAAGCCTAATTAGTCCTCAATTATTACAATGTCTCTGACTCATACATCAATGAAACCACTAGTGGTGTAGACACATAGACAGGAGGCATCATTCCGCATGGGGATTTTTTTCATCAAACTTCCTTTGTATCCAGAAACGGGAAAGATATTGAAGGTGAACAGAAGTGCATCTGGACACTGAGGAGAAGAGTATTGGATTAAGTTGGGTCCAATTTAATGAAACTTTAAGAGGAAATTTGGGGACATGGTTTGGGGTTGAGGGAGGTCATATTTGTTCCGTTTTTAATTTAACACTGGATTTGATTACCTTAACCAGACAGTCAAGTCTAGACAAAAGTATGGTCCACTGCACTCTCAAGGTGAACACTGCTGTGTCAGAGATTGACAGCACTGCAAATGTGCAATGTCTGAGTAGTACATTTAGCTGCAACCACCGTGATTACAACAGAACTGAGTTAACGCACCTGTCCTCTCTTCCTTCTCCTGTAGTCTGATGAAAGCAGTTATGACATGACATGGTAGTTGTGATTGTATCCTATTTTTTCTGTCATGGAAAATGTTGAATAAATTGTGTTTTGGGAATCATATTCTGTCATGGGAATTGCCAAATGAATTGTGTCATGGAAATTGTAGATAATTCAGCCAAATAATTTATGAATACATCACCAAACTTTGATGACTCTTTAAAGATGAAATGGACTTCATGTTGTGCTTTTTTTGACAGGTACCACCTCCAAGCATGTGGTGATGCTGGCAGGCAACACGGCCAAACATGGCCTCCGCTGCAAAGCCTGCAAGATGAGCATCCACCACAAGTGTGAGAAAGGAGTGGGATCGCAACGCTGCCAAGGCAAGCTGGTAAGAGCCTGAACATCATCACAGAATTAAATATAGAATAAAGGTATTATATATACTGTATCTCTATGGACATCATCACCGGTGTCATCATTAGTGTCGTTATCAATGTCATCATCAATGACATCGTCACTGTCATCATCCATAGAGTTACATCTATATTCTATCACTGTCATTGTCATCAGTGTCGTCAGTGTTCTCCCCAGCTAACCAGAGAATGTATTGAAAATGTTGTATTAACATCATCGGTGCCATCAAGCTCCCTTCGTGCCTACAGTATTTCTCCCCGCATTAAGCATTAATCCAAGGTCAATAGGTCTGGCCTCGAGGAATCTTTTTATTACATTGGAATATATTGAAGTGCTATATGCCATTCTGTTAGAAGTACACCATGGCAATTACAGCCTATTGCTTAGTATGATTCACATATATTTGTCTCAACAGTCCCACCAGAATACCAGATTAAAGCTGTGGTGCGGAACATATTGTGCAGCGAGGCAGGACTCCTCAGAGGTTAATGTACTCATCACAAAGACATGAAAGGTAGATTAGTAATGCGGTACTGCAATTACGGAATTTAATAATCATGGTGGTGCTGACAGTCCACTGCCAGAGGAGTCAATAAGCAGCTCATAAAAAAGGTGATATAATACTAGAAAAAGAACACTTTATTGTCCATTATCTGAAATATCCATATTTCTGACTGGGTTGAACTTACTGCACATAGCTGGTATTGTGTCCTCCCATTATCAGGCAATTCCATTATATACAGTGTGATTCATCACTCTCCCTCATTTATCTCAGTATGTGAACTGTGAGCTTGCATTTTAATGAGGGGGGGGGGGGGGGGGGATGCAGAGAATGCCAAGACCAATCTGTCATTTCACTGTTGTCCAATGTACTCTGGGGAACTGGCAGTCACGACTGCACTGGGGCTTTTTAGTCATTCACACCGAATCACACGTCCCACGCGGAAAATATATAGCGTGTGCGGTTCCATCATGTGTGATTTCCATTTGCTTGGCTCTCCAGTGACTAACTTCTCCAGAGTCCAGGTGCCCCTGGCCTGCATGGGAGGGAATTAACTGGGATTGACAGGGAATCACTGGGAATAACTGGACATTACTGAGCTGAAATAAAGAACTGGCCAGGAATGGGTGGGATTGAACAGGGGTAATCAGGATTGACTTGGGGTTTAGTGAAACGTGTGTACCGTGACCATGGGACTGCTCAGGATACAGGAAGACAAGAGTTCCCTTTGCCCTCCATTTTCCTTTTTTTCATGAGCTGCCTAATGCATTGAGGATGAGCCTTGTGGAGATAGGGATCAGCTTTCAGGAGTGGAAAATGAGGTTGAGGGGTCAAGCATAAAACCAGAATATACTCCCAGTGGGGCTCGCCTCTAAATTAAGGTTTCGCAAAATTTGGCAGGTTGTATTTGTTCAACCCTGCTTATTTCTCTTGGCAAGAGAATTTGGTCAGAGAAAAAAGAGTGTACATGAAACCAAATTTATATCATGATGTGTTGTTTGAGTTGAAGATCAAAATATTACACCATGACATGTCATAACAGTGAAACAGTGACTAGATTAGATTAGACATAGTCATATGAAATGGCCACTTACATACTACAGCTGAAATCATATTTCTTAGTATTTCAGTCAATATGGCTGCGTTTACACAGGCAGCCCAATTCTGACCAATTCGTTTTGTTTTTTTAGATCAGAATTGGGCTGCCTGTGTAAACACAGCCTACAACATTCACACTGTAGGTATAGGCTATCCCACCAATATGTGTACTGTATGACACAGTCAGTGAAAACATACATCCTTTTATATTTCCCAAACAGTTAACATGACTATCACAACGATAATTCCACACTTTTGACCAGTGACCATTCAAACTGGATTCAAACCTCCATGTTATTTCAGTAGATGAGTTTCAGTGGTCTCATGCATCAACCAGACAACCTTTTCATTAAGGAGCTTGCGCTCTGACAGGGCCTGACATTGGGTGGCACTTCAGAGGTGCTTATAAAGTTCAAGAGTTGCTTCTTTTACCTTCTCATTACCAGCCGCGGCACATTGAGAATTAATCAAGGCAGAGTACACATGCAGATTGCCTGAACCCACGGTTGATTATTCAAAATTTAATCAAACAGAAATGCTTCTTCTTTGTACAGTTGAGGCAGAGTGGCTGTGCTTATTGCAGGAATAATGGCTGCCAAGCACCTAAACACAATAAGTTGATTTCATTGTCAGTTAATACCCGATTTTGAAATGACCTTTCACTGTATATGATACCAGGGTGAATCTGTCCTTGTTTTGATAAGCTTAGTATGTGATTAACACCTAAAGATGTAGGATCTTAATTTGAGCCAGTTTGCTACAGCAGGAATTAATCCTGCGGCAACAGGAAATTTGAATTATTATGTGGATTATAAGTAATGGACATTTTTGTATGGATTGATACATTTTTCGTAAGGAAAATCAAGTCTAAAATGTCAAAGTGGAAATTACAAACTTCAGAAGCCTTTTTTTAAACCTCAAATACACAAGTTTAATGTATTGTATTGCAGGACAGTTCTCCTGCAACAGGGTGATCAAAATAAGATCCTACATCTGTAGTTTAATTATTCTACCTACTTGTCTTGTCATGTATTGCACTGACATTACCATCCTTGCCTAAGATAATTACTATTTCTTGGGCGAGATTCTGAGAAACTGAAATTCTGAAAATGGAGGCCATCCACTGTAATTTTTCTGGATGTATGAATGACATCTCTGATGGGAAATATTGATTGTATGGGAGACGGTAACAGAGAAACGTCATGGTTAGATACTGTGCCTTCGGAAAGTATTCATACCCCTTGACTTTTTCCACATTTTGCTATGTTACAAATGTATTAAATACATTTTTTCCCTCATCAATCTACACACAATACACCATAATGACAAAGCAAAAACAGGTTTTAAGATATTTTTGCTAATTTATTAAAAATAAAAACGGAAATATCACATTTACATAAGTATTCAGACCCTTTACTCAGTACTTTGTTGAAGCACCTTTGGCAACGATTACAGCCTCAAGTCTTCTTGAGCTTGGAACACCTGGAAAACATAGATTGGCACACCTGTATTTGGGAGTTTCTCTAATTATTCTCTGCAGATCCTCTCAAGCACTTTTAGGCTGGATGGGGAGCGTTGCTGCACAGTTATTTTCAGGTCTCTCCAGAGATGTTCGATCGGGTTCAAGTCCGGGCTCTGGCTGGGCCACTCAAGGACATTCAGAGACTTGTCCCGAAGCCACTCCTGAGTTGTCTTGGCTGTGTGCTTAGGGTCCTGTTGTCCTATTGGAAGGTGAACCTTCGCCACTGTGTGAGGTCTCTCTGAACTTTTCTCCGTTAATCTTTTCCTCAATCCTAACTATTCTCCCAGTCCCTGCCGCTGAAAAACATCCCCACAGCATGATGCTGCCACCACCATGCTTCACCGTATGGATGGTGCCAGGTTTCCTCCAGACGTGGCGCTTGGCATTCAGGCCAAAGAGTTCAATCTTGGTTTCATCAGACCAGAGAATCTTGGTTCTCATGGTCTGACAGTCTTTAGGTGCCTTTTTGCAAACTCCAAGCAGGCTGTCATGTGCCTTTTTTACTGAGGAGTGGCTTCCATCTGACCACTCTACCATAAAGGCCTAATTGGTGGAGTGGTTGTTCTTCTGGAAGGTTCTCCCATCTCCACAGAGAAACTCTAGAGCTCTGTCCGAGGGACCATCGGGCTCTTAATCACCTCCCTCACCAAGGCCCTTCTTCCCCAATTGCTCAGTTTGGCCGGGTGGCCAGCTCTAGGAAGACTCATGGTGGTTCCAAACTTCTTCCATTTAAGAATGATGGAGGCCACTGTGTTCTTGGGGACCTTCAATGCTGCAGACATTTTGTAGTACCCTTCCCCAGGTCTGTGCCTCGACACAATCCTGTCTTGGAGGTCTACGGACAATTCCTTTGACCTTATTGCCTGTTTTTTGCTCTGACATGCACTGTCAACTGTGGAACCTTATATAAACAGGTGTGTGCCTTTCTAAATCATGCCCAATCAATTGAATTTACTACAGGTGGACTCCAATCAAGTATAGAAACATCTCAAGGATGATCAATGGAAACAGTATGCACCTGAGCCCAATTTCGATTCTCATAGCAAAGGGTCTGAATACTTATGTAAATAAGGTATTTCTGTTTTTTTATACATTTGCAACAATTTCTAAAAACCTGTTTTTGCTGTGTCTTTATGTGGTATTGTGTAATTTTAAGGATTTGCATTTCATACATTTTAGAATAAGGCTGTAACTTAACAAAATGTGGAAAAAGTCAAGGGGTCTGAATACTTTCCGAAGGCACTGTAGATGATAGACATATAGAGGAGTGTCCTTGTTTGCACTTGGTACGTAAGGAATGGGACGGATCATAACAGCAAAGGGACTGGTACACATCCTGTTAATGACTCTGGGACTGTATTCAAAAAGTGTCTCAGAGTAGAGTAGTAGATCTAGAATCAGGTCCCCCATCTAATTCATTATATTCTAAAAGGAAAAAAACTGATCCGAGACCAGCACTCCTCCTCTGAGACTATGTGGATATCGGCCCGGAAATCTGCAGTCTGGCACTCTGTCAACTGAGCTGTACTAACTGTACACAAACTAGTCAAAGTAACAGAATTGATGCTGGACTAATCTAGCCGCGTACGTATGGGCGGGACAGGGTGGACCCGGCAGATCAGATTGAGCAAAAAAAATGGAATGCTCTCTACTTGTCAGTGTTCCAAATGGGACATTATTTGTATTTTTACCTAAACACCATCAGACATAATTTATAGCAAGAAGTACACTGGAATGACATTCACTTTCATGGGATGGGTGGCCAAAAAAAACAAACTGAAAACCACACCTCCAAAAGGCCACGAATATGACCACATTAAGGCATATGTCACTGTGTTTCTATGGCTATATGCACCATGACACTGCTTATTTCATTTTTTTCATTTAGCAGACATAGCAGCTCATAATCCGGTGCCATTGTCACAGTCAACACACTTGCAGTGCTTTCTGACAGTATTCAGACCCCTTGACTTTTTCCATATTTTGTTATGTTACAGCCTTAATCTAAAATGGATAATAAAAATAAAAAATCCTCAGCAATCTACACACAATACCCCATAATGACAAAGCAAACACAGGTTTTTAGACATTTTAGCAAATGTATTAAATAAAAAACAGAAAAACCTTATTTGCATAAGTATTCAGACCCTTTGCTATGAGACTCGAAATTGAGCTCAGGTGCAAGGTCCTGTTTCCATTGATCATCCTTGAGATGTTTCTACAACTTGATTGGAGTCCACCTGTGGTAAACTCAATTGATTGGACATGATTTGGAAAGGCACACACCTGTCTATATAAGGTCCCACAGTTGACAGTGCAAGTCAGGATAAAAACTAAGCCATGAGGTCGAGGGGAATTGTCCGTGGAGCTCCGAGACAGGATTGTGTCGTGGCGCAGATCTTTGGAAGGGTATCAAAACATTTCTGCACCATTGAAGGTTTGGAACCACCAAGACTCTTCCTAGAGCTGGCCGCCCAGGCAAACTGAGCAATCGGGGGAGAAGGGCCTTGGTGAGGAAGGTGACCAAGAACCCGATGGTCACTCTGACAGAGCTCTAGAGTTCCTCTGTGGAGATGGGAGAACCTTCTGGATGGACAACCATCTCTACAGCACTCCACCAATCAGGCCTTTATGGTGGAGTGGCCAGACAGAAGCCACTCCTCAGTAAAAGGCACATGACAGCCTGTTATAATTGAATAATTGGAGAAACTGCCCAAATACAGGTGTGCCAAGCTTGTAGCGTCATACCCAAGAAGACTTGAGGCTGTAATCACTGCCGAAGTTGCTTCAACAAAGTTCTGAGTAACGAGTGTGAATACTTATGTATATGTGCTATATCAGTTTTAAAAAATATATAAATTAGTATAATTTTAAAAATCAATTTTTTTGCTTTGTCAGTATGGGTTTTGTTTGTAGATTGATTGTTGATTTTTTTTAAATACATTTTAAAATAAGGCTTTAACCTACTTTCCGAAGGGACTGTGTGTTCTAGCTTAAGTTAGGTTTAAAATTGCAGCATTTTATCTCAGCCTCATGGCAAAATGTGTAGAATAGCAGAAAATTTGCTTTAAAACATATATTATTTTGGGCCCACACAAGTTCCTGCAGGCCCACCCACCAATGTATCTTTGCTTACCCTACTGGACTAATCTGATCCTGTTCCAGATGCACATCTTCACTCAACCCTCATCAAGCTATTTTTTATTTTCACATTGTTTAATATTGTTTAGCATGGCTGAGGTAGGGAGAGTGATCAGCAGGTGGTGATCACAGAGAGGTCTGTAATGGTCAAAGGCTTTTAACCAGTTGTTCTGGCTTGGGATATGTCTAAAATGTCTCCTCTGCTTTAGCCAGCTTGTTGTTGTCTCACCAAACAATGATGTTGTGTTGTTGTAAACAGAAACAAACCCAGACTAGAGTACAGCATAGTGCATGTGGAAACTAATAGAGAAATTAGGTTATGCAGTGGCTCTAATGTATTTTGCTAGTGGTGTGCTGCACTGCCTGTTGATGTATTGATCCCTATGATGGTCCTGCCCTTCATCCTTCCTTCCCTCCCTTCCTCCCTCCCTTCTCTTTCCCCCTCCACAGCCAAAGGGCTTTCGAAGGTACTACAGCTCCCCACTGCTGATAACAGAGCAATTTGGCTGCATCAAAGAAGTCATGCCCATTGGTAAGCACGCGTTCCGTCCCTTTGCCTTACAATACTCTAGAGATAAATATATGTCATTACAAACCAAGGTGTATGAACAGTGGAGAAAACTGAAGATGAGAAGACACTCAGCAATCCTTTATAAGACAATGGAAGTTTCCTTAAAAAAATATATATTTTATTGTTGAAAGCAATGTGAGACAAGCCAAAGCGATTTATATAGGCCTGCCTTTCAAAATGTCAATACACTTACAGTAAATTGATGCACAACTAGATTGTATTTGTCTGGCTGTTTTGACTGACACAAGCTTCTCTTCTCTGCTGTCTCTCCCCAGCTTGTGGCAGTAAAGTGGACCCTGTGTATGAAGCTCTCCGGTTTGGGACCTCTCTGGCACAAAGGGACAAGAGGGCCAGTGCCTCCGAGTCCCCCCACAGGAACTCTGTAAGAACAACACAATCTATTACAGTTCAGTCAAGTAAAGGCTTAACTGAATGACAACAGAGACAGAATACAATATGGAATTTTATTGTTGGTGGTGGTGGGCAGGTGGAAGGTCATTGGAAGACTGTTGCTGCAAAACAACAGGTGTGACACACAAGGTTTGAGGTGACAAACAGTACCAGTCAAAAGTTTGGACACACCTACTCATTCAAGGGTTTTTCTTTATTTTGACTATTTTCTACATTGTAGAATAATAGTGAAGACATCAAAACTATGGAATAACACATATTGAATCATATAGTAACCAAAAAAGAGTTAAACAGATCAAATTATATTTTATTTTTGAGATTCTTCAAAGTAGCCACCTGTAATCGGCCTGTGTGTAGGTGGTGTGGAGGAGTCAGGCGCAGGACAGCAGATATGAGTAATGAACGTACTTTACTCAAGAATTCAAATATATACAACACAAAAACTAGTCCACAATAACGGACGGTATACATACAAACAATCACTCACAAAAAAACATGGGGGAACAGAGGGTTAAATAATGAACAAGTAATTGGGGGATTGAAACCAGGTGTGTAAAACAAAGACAAAACAAATGGAACATGAAAAGTGGATTGGCGATGGCTAGAAGGCCGGTGACGTCGACCGCCGAACGCCGCCCGAACAAGGAGAGGGACCGACTTCAGCGGAAGTCGTGACACCACCTTTTGTCTTGATGACAGCTTTGCACACTCTTGGCATTCTCTCAAACAGCTTCATAGTCACCTGTAATGCATTTCATTTAACAAGGTGTGCCTTGTTAAAAGTTAATTTGTGGAATTTCTTTCCTTCTTAATGCGTTTGAGCCAATCAGTTGTGTTGTGACAAGGTAGGGGTGGTATACAGAAGATATCCCTATTTGGTAAAAGACCAAGTCCATATTATGGCAAGAACAGCTCAAATAAGCAAAGAGAAACGACAGTCCATCATTACTTTAATAAGACATGAAGGTCAGTCAATCCGGAAATTTCAAGGACTTTGAAAGTTGCAAAATCCATCAAGCGCTATGATGAAACTGGCTCTCATGAGGACCGCCACAGGAAAGGAAGGCCCAGAGTTACCTCTGCTGCAGAGGACAAGTTCATTAGTTACCAGCCTCCGAATGCAGCCCAAATTAATGTTTCACAGAGTTCAAGTAACAGACACATCTCAACATCAACTGTTCAGAGGAGACTGCGTGAATCAGGTCCAATTGCTGCAGATAATAAATGACACCAATAATAACAAGAGACTGTCTTGGGCCAAGAAACAAGAGCAATGGACATTAGACTGGTGGAATTCTGTCTTTTGGTGTGAGGAGTCCAAATTTGAGATTTTTGGTTCCAACCGCCGTGTCTTTGTAAGACGCAGAGTAGGTGAACGGATAATCTATGCATGTGTGGTTCCCACTGTGAAGCATGGAGGAGGAGGTGTGATGGTGTGGGGGTGCTTTGCTGGTGACACTGTCAGTGATTTATATAGAATTGAAGGCACACTTAACCAGCATGATTTTTGGTTTTACTTCTCTTTCGTCTTTGCCTACTGTGAGTGAATGAGTGTCGGAATGTAGGGGTGCAGTAGATAAGAAGAGACACTGGCACCCAGGAAACCTGTTGGTGTATCTGTGCTCAGGCGCAGTTCTACGGCTGCTGTTATCCCATCTTAATTAATTTAATTAATTAGAGTTCGATCACTCCTTTTAACCTGGGGCCTGGGAGCATGGATGATGGGTCAAGTGAATACATCATATTCAGCTGGATTAATGGTAGAGACGGTAGACTCATGTTAGTGTAGGCCAAGTGAGCTCTGTCTCTTACTTACAGCAATGAATGTACAAAAAGGCAAAGTATAGATTGAAAAGCTACGGTAATGGTGTTGTTGTAAGCGCATGCCAGCTCTACCTTGAGTAATGATAGTGTACTGAGATACAGCCACTGTGGTGTAAATATGACCAATAACGGTGTACTCAGATACAGCCACTGTGGAGTAAATATGACCGATAACGGTGTACTCAGATACAGCCACTGTGGAGTAAATATGACCAATAACGGTGTACTCAGATACAGCCACTGTGGAGTAAATATGACCGATAATGGTGTACTCAGATACAGCCACTGTGGAGTAAATATGACCGATAATGGTGTACTCAGATACAGCCACTGTGGAGTAAATATGACCGATAATGGTGTACTCAGATACAGCCACTGTAGAATAAATATGACCGATAATGGTGTACTCAGATACAGCCACTGTAGAATAAATATGACCAATAACGGTGTACTCAGATACAGCCACTGTGGAGTAAATATGACCCATAATGGTGTACTCAGATACAGCCACTGTGGTGTAAATATGACCAATAACAGTGTACTCAGATACAGCCACTGTGGAGTAAATATGACCGATAACGGTGTACTCAGATACAGCCACTGTGGAGTAAATATGACCGATAATGGTGTACTCAGATACAGCCACTGTGGAGTAAATATGACCGATAACGGTGTACTCAGATACAGCCACCGTGGAGTAAATATGACCAATAACGGTGTACTCAGATACAGTCATTGTGGAGTAAATATGACCGATAACGGTGTACTCAGATACAGCCATTGTGGAGTAAATATGACCAATAACAGTGTACTCAGATACAGCCACTGTGGAGTAAATATGACCGATAACGGTGTACTCAGATACAGCCACTGTGGAGTAAATATGACCAATAACGGTGTACTCAGATGCAGCCACAGTGGAGTAAATATGACCGATATATGTAAACTCAGATACAGCTACTGTGGTGTAAATATGACCAATAAAGGTGTACTCAGATTTGTTATTTTATTAGGATCCCCATTAGCTGTTGCGAAAGCAGCAGCTACTCTTCTTGTGGTCCACACAAAACATGAAACGTGACATAATGCAGAACATTAAAAGATAAGAAAAGCTCAAGGACAGAACTAGATAAATAAAAAAATGGCACTGGTTGCCTACATATCAATACATACACACAAACTATCTAGGTCAAATAGAGGAGAGGTGTTGTGCCGTGAGGTGTTTCTTTATCTGTTTTTTGAAACCAGGTTTGCTGTTAATTTGAGCAATATGAGATTGGAGTTCCATGCAATAATTGCTCTATATGATAGTGTACGCTTTTTGAACTTCTTCTGGATTTTGGGACTGTGAAAAGACCCCCGGTGGCATGTCTGGTGGGTGTAGATACAGCCACTGTGGAGTAAATGTGACCAATAAAGGTAGACTCGGATACAGCCACTGTGGAGTAAATATGACCAATAAAGGTGTACTTGGATACAGCCATTGTGGAGTAAATATTACCAATAAAGGAAATCTACTCCAGGAAGAGATGATGATGATGAGAGGATTGAAATAATTATTCTAGGAGAGATATCTGCTGAGCTTTTAGACAGAGAGGAGGACTTGAAGACTCAAAGTGTAAACAATGCAGCCATTGCAAAAGAAAAAGGGAGTATCTATCTTCTCTTCTCCTCTCTGCAGCTTATCTGTGTAAATCTAATTTAAACTGTATCTGCGGCTTGAATCAGTCCTGGAAATGATGTCTTAAAACCACCAGGGAAGTCCTGCCAACTGCAGCTGCTATTTTTAAGCTGAAGTACCTGGCGCTTAAAAACTAGGACAATGGTTAGCATCAGTGATAGCAGAGGGTAAACTCAGTTCACCCACCTAGTTTGTTTACCAGTACATCCCTGGTAAGGATAAGATAGGATGAACTTTAATGTCCCCGAGGGGAAAATAGTCTTAGACACACAGTAGTGCTGCATACAAAATAGACGCACTATATTCTACACTCAACATAATACATAAATTGCATGTTAAACTTGTCATACACATTGTACACTTTTCGCGGTTACAATGATAATTGGCAACGATTTAGAACTTGTACAGTACTGCTTTGGTGGGTTCATATGTTGTTATGATTCCTTCAACTGTTGCTCAGTCATAATATTAGTCAAAGTTTTTGTGCTCCGTTGAGCAGCGTTTGTAAATTCAAGATAGCATCAAAGCTTTTTTGGTGGTCCTAAATCTAGACCACCCTCTACGATTTCTAGGAGATGTGTCACAAACATTAAAGAGATTTAACAGGATCTTAAGCACTTACAAATTGGAATTCGTAACATATCATACATATCATATCATACTGCAGGGGGGAAAAAACTAAATAAGGATGTAACATATCATATGAACTGCAGGGGGAAAAAACTAAATAAGGATGTAACATATCATAAGAAATGGATGACGTTGTACACAATTTTCGGGGACCCATTTTGACTGGTGAGTGCTACTTCAAAACTACTAGCAACTACAAAAACTCTGCTGCATCACTTTAAAGATCAGAAATGTGTGTGTGGTCTAGGTATCTAGCTACTGTAGGATCTGAATGACTGGCAACAATCTGTCAGTTAGATGTAATGCTCTCTATCTGCTCCCATAGACCAGTGACTTAGCCCAGGTTCCAGAGGAGGAGGACCCTCACAGCAGTCCACATGAACTCACCAGGAAGCACAGTGATAATGGTGAGTACTGTACATGGTGTACAAGAGGCAGCCATCAGTCACTAAGAGGCAGCCATCAGTCACTAAGAGGCAGCCATCAGTCACTAAGAGGCAGCCATCAGTCACTAAGAGGCAGCCATCAGTCACTAAGAGGCAGCCATCAGTCACTAAGAGGCAGCCATCAGCCACTAAGAGGCAGCCATCAGCCACTAAGAGGCAGCCATCAGCCACTAAGAGGCAGCCATCAGCCACTAAGAGGCAGCCATCAGCCACTAAGAGGCAGCCATCAGCCACTAAGCCATCAGTGACTAAGAGGCAGCCATCAGTGACACTGGGAAATGCACTTCTGTTATGCATAGACTTTACGAATGAAGCATTACTGACTGCTCAATGGACGCCGACTGAATGTAATGGATGCTCACTGAATGTAATGGATGCTGACTGAATGTAATGGATGCTGACTGAATGTAATGGATGCCGACTGAATGTAATGGATGCCGACTGAATGTAATGGATGCTGACTGAATGCATTGGATTCTCAGTTCTATGTACAGTTCTATGTAAGATCTCAAAGAGGAAGAGTAATACGCCTATTGCCCTGACCTTTTGCATGCAGTAAATCAAATCAAATGTATTTATATAGCCCTTCTTACATCAGCTGACATCTCAAAGTGCTATACAGAAACCCAGCCTAAAACCCCAAACAGCAATCAATGCAGGTGTAGAAGCACGGTGTCTAGGAAAAACTCCCTAGAAAGGCCAAAACCTAGGAAGAAACCTAGAGAGGAACCAGGCTATGAGGGGTGGCCAGTCCTCTTCTGGCTGTGCCGGGTGCAGATTACAACAGAACATGGCCAAGATGTTCAAATGTTCATAAATGACCAGCATGGTCAAATAATAATAATCACAATAGTTGTCGAGGGTGCAGCAAGTTAGCACCTCAGGAGTAAATGTCAGTTGGCTTTTCATAGCCGATCATTAAGAGTATCTCTACCGCTCCTGCTGTCTCTAGAGAGTTGAAAACAGCAGTAGCATTCACCCAGAACAATGAAGTTGTAGAAGGGACACTGGTTGAAGTAGACCTCACATTATTCAAAATGCCTTTAGAAGCTCCACAAAAAGAATATCATCTGACCCCTGATGATTGAGGAAGGGTAACCTTCTTCTGTGTTCCTCTCTACTTGCCACATGTAGAGACTGTAATCACTCCCCAATCCTACTTGAATATCTGGACAGTGCTCACTAAGAAGAGGAAAAATATGGGACAGATTCCAGTATGGGATTCTGAAATTATGTATTTGTCTTTGAAATAGCTTTTCTATCACAGCTTGTACAGTAAAAATAAATGCTTATGTTTATTCCAGGACGTTCGGTGTAAAAATAAATACTTCGGTTTTTTCCAGGATGTTCAGTAGATGAAATCCCACTGCTATCGAGATTCATCCAAGCTTCGCTGTCTTTTCTATGATTGTCAAAGTGTTGATAGCTTTAGTGTTGTCTTTGATAATTGAATTATTTGTCATTGATTTGGGGTGATTTACTGAATGTTTTGACATTTTCCAGTGTTCACATCACTTGAGAATGGGACGGAGCCCATTCCCTATTGCCACGTAGCTGAGAGGAAACCTGATGATTCACCGGTAAGGAACACAAACACTTACAGTATAGTAACCAGACTCCCTGTAACGCCGAGGAGGGCAGCGGAGAGAAAAGTTCACAGTATAGTAACCAGACTCCCTGTAACGCCGAGGAGGGCAGCGGAGAGAAACGTTCACAGTATAGTAACCAGACTCCCTGTAACGCCGAGGAGGGCAGCGGAGAGAAAAGTTCACAGTATAGTAACCAGACTCCCTGTAACGCCGAGGAGGACAGCGGAGAGAAACGTTCACAGTATAGTAACCAGACTCCCTGTAACGCCGAGGAGGGCAGCGGAGAGAAACGTTCACAGTATAGTAACCAGACTCCCTGTAACTCCGAGGAGGGCAGCGGAGAGAAAAGTTCACAGTATAGTAACCAGACTCCTTGTAACTCCGAGGAGGGCAGCGGAGAGAAAAGTTCACAGTATAGTAACCAGACTCCCTGTAACGCCGAGGAGGGCAGCGGAGAGAAACGTTCACAGTATAGTAACCAGACTCCCTGTAACGCCGAGGAGGACAGCGGAGAGAAAAGTTCACAGTATAGTAACCAGACTCCCTGTAACGCCGAGGAGGACAGCGGAGAGAAAAGTTCACAGTATAGTAACCAGACTCCCTGTAACGCCGAGGAGGGCAGCGGAGAGAAACGTTCACAGTATAGTAACCAGACTCCCTGTAACGCCGAGGAGGGCAGCGGAGAGAAAAGTTCACAGTATAGTAACCAGACTCCCTGTAACGCCGAGGAGGACAGCGGAGAGAAAAGTTCACAGTATAGTAACCAGACTCCCTGTAACGCCGAGGAGGGCAGCGGAGAGAAAAGTTCACAGTATAGTAACCAGACTCCCTGTAACGCCGAGGAGGGCAGCGGAGAGAAACGTTTACAGTATAGTAACCAGACTCCCTGTAACGCCGAGGAGGGCAGCGGAGAGAAACGTTTACAGTATAGTAACCAGACTCCCTGTAACGCCGAGGAGGGCAGCGGAGAGAAACGTTTACAGTATAGTAACCAGACTCCCTGTAACGCCGAGGAGGGCAGCGGAGAGAAAAGTTCACAGTATAGTAACCAGACTCCCTGTAACGCCGAGGAGGACAGCGGAGAGAAAAGTTCAACTTCCACACAGAGTTTTTCCTACTGTGAATTACATTAGTGTTACTCATTTAATTCCCGCCCAAGCACATCAGTGGCTAAGGGAGTTACAGATCTTTTTTAAATGAGAAATTGTGTAATTGTGTGCTCATCCAGGATGCCCCTGAACACCCAGATGTTTTGAGACAACAGGGTCAGTAGAGAGAGGAAAGGGTAGAGTATGGAAGCTGAGGGTGTGAGAAACGGCCAGCCTGTCTTGTCTTACACAGGCGGAACAGAGTAGAACACACCAACATCCTTTTAATACTGTTTTATGAGGTCACAAATAATGTCTCTTGCGAGGCGCCTGCCTCATCTACAGTACAGTTCCGTTGTCTTGAGCGATGAGCTCTCATGACGAAACACAAATGCATTGAGAAAGACTGCTGGCACATAGAACGCAGGTAAACACTGCAAGAGCTGTTCATGACACATCATAATAACTTCAGATCTGGAAATGGAAATGCAAAGTTATTGTTCTTCAGTGGAGCCCAGTGACTGAATATTTTCTCAGTCCTTATTGTTTGTGTTTGCTGCAGAAATGTCCCTCTAGAATGTCTCTTAACCCACGGCTATCCTTAGTCTATTGCCCATTTGTCCTACGGATTAACACAGACATAAAGTCTAAGGATAGCACAAACTGCTCTGGAGACGAATGAGCTCTGGACTTAGTAAGGTTGGTGTCATCCCAATTTGAAACATGCATTGTCTATAATGGGTAGGGCTTGGACCTACCCAAAAGAGCAGCAGTGTGAAAATCCAATCAATAACTAGCTTCTAAACTTAGATTTCAACATGTCACAATTAGTCTATGGCGAGGAAGAGAATTGACGAGGCATTAGCTTTTGTTGTCTGTTGGCCCTGAGCAAATCATAGCTCTGGACTAAAGGATGTCCTGAGATATTGTACAGTATTCTATTGAAAGCCTCTGAGAACTGTGTCTGTGCTGTGCGTGCTGGTGGGCTGTACTCTACTCTGTGCCTTCAGCCTGAGACCTGATCCTGAGCCAGTTCTTGCTGTGTGGGTGTCCATCAGCAGGCTACTTACTATTGGCCAGACTCCCATTACTACTTACTTTCCCAGGAGTTAGGAGAAAAACATATCTCCCTTACAGACAAATTATACCCTTGCCTCGGCCACTGACACACACAGATATGAATAGGCTCTGACCCTGATGTTTATATCTCCAGCTCTGGTCTGTGCAATATTTATTTTCTGCGTGCAGCCTGACATGTTACAAAACTAGTGCAAACTCCATACTGTTCCCTGTAGTGTAATATTGCTTAGCAAATCTCAGACAGATTTATTTTGCCCTCTCTCTGGCTTCTACGGTGGTAGAATGAAAAAAATACTTGTATAAGAAATGCCGTATTCATGTTCCCAGAACGTTTCATAATTGTAATATTCCTAGCCAGCCTCTATCATTCATTTTACATGTTTATCCTTAATGTCAACTTTGGAAATGACCAAAAACACACAAAGTACAGAGAAGCACAAATATATACAAGCAAACATGCATGTGAATGTGCACACACACATACGCACACACACACGTGCACACGCGCACACACACACACACGTGCACACGCGCCCACGCACACACACACACACACCCTATGCGATCTCTCCTGGCCAGCTCGCTGAAACATGTAAAGTGGTGTTTTCCACCACTCTTATCTGGCAAGCTTAGCACAGCTGGGAGGACGTCGTTTGTTCGTCTGAAGGCAGGTCTATAAAAGCAGCCTGGCACCCAAACACAAGGACACACAGACACAGGCTCTACAGGATAACGAGCAGAGGAATGAACCACACGCTGCAGGAGCAGATTGTCCCATGTTGCCTCTATCTGAAATGAGAGACACAAATTACTAGCTGGCCTATTCAAATGTACAGCCCATTTCTTGTCCTATATTCCAAACCAACCAACAACTGTTCCCTGCACATCTTACATCCCCTTGTCTTAAAAAACACCTGTCTTGAACCAACAAGACCTGTTCTCTGGACATGTTAGGTCCCTATTTCTTGAATGATTGAGAAGTAATCAAATGGCTTGTACATTGTTTTCTTACACTGATTTGTGAAGTTAAAGTTTTTTTTGCTGCTCGTTTAACTCTTCCCTCTGTCTCATTGGCCCTACTGCAGTTATCATTGTTTTAACATTTTCCAATGTAATGGCCAACATACAGACAATTATAACCACCCAGGGCGGAGGAAATGTCCCCAGAGAGCTGTTAGTCTGCCATAATGATCCCCTAAAGTTTATGTTGTGCCTTACCGCATTTTCACCCAGGGCCAGCAGAACATTTTCACCCAGAGCCAGCAGAACATTTTCACCCAGAGCCAGCAGAACATTTTCACCCAGAACATTTCACCCAGAGCCAGCATAACATTTTCACCCAGAACATTTCACCCAGAGCCAGCATAACATTTTCACCCAGAACATTTCACCCAGGGCCAGCAGAACATTTCACCCAGGGCCAGCAGAACATTTCACCCAGGGCCAGCAGAACATTTTCACCCAGAGCCAGCAGAACATTTTCACCCAGAGCCAGCAGAACATTTTCACCCAGGGCCAGCAGAACATTTTCACCCAGAGCCAGCAGAACATTTTCACCCAGAGCCAGCAGAACATTTTCACCCAGAGCCAGCATAACATTTTCACCCAGAACATTTCACCCAGGGCCAGCAGAACATTTCACCCAGGGCCAGCAGAACATTTCACCCAGAGCCAGCAGAACATTTTCACCCAGGGCCAGCAGAACATTTTCACCCAGAGCCAGCAGAACATTTTCACCCAGGGCCAGCAGAACATTTTCACCCAGAGCCAGCAGAACATTTTCACCCAGAGCCAGCAGAACATTTTCACCCAGGGCCAGCAGAACATTTTCACCCAGAACATTTCACCCAGGGCCAGCAGAACATTTCACCCAGGGCCAGCAGAACATTTCACCCAGAGCCAGCAGAACATTTTCACCCAGGGCCAGCAGAACATTTTCACCCAGAGCCAGCAGAACATTTTCACCCAGAGCCAGCATAACATTTTCACCCAGAACATTTCACCCAGGGCCAGCAGAACATTTCACCCAGGGCCAGCAGAACATTTCACCCAGGGCCAGCAGAACGGTTCACCCAGGGCCAGCAGAACGGTTCACCCAGGCCCAGCAGCACACACACACAATCCATGTCTCAATTGTCTCAAAGCTTAACAATCCTCTTTAACCTGTCTCCTCTCCTTCATCTACACTGATTGAAGTGGATTTATGGTGACATCAATAAAGAATCATAGCTTTCACCTGGATTCACCTGGTCAGTCTATGCCATGGAAAGAGCAGGTGTTCCTAATGTTTTGTACGCTCAGTAAACATGTAAACAGGAGTAACAGTGACAAGTAACAGGCTAAAATAGATAGGTACTAATGGCAATCAATAATCAGTGAACAGCAGCGTAGTGGTAGTAATACATCAAACCAATAATCATTATAGCAGCCGCGTAGGTGTGAGGGTGAGCAGTAGTTATTATCCATTTAACAGTCTTATGGCCAGGGGATAGAAGCTGTTTAGTAGTCTGTTGGTCTGAGCCTTGATGCACCGGTACCGTCTGCCAGACTGGAGCATGGAGAACAGTCCATGTCTCGGGTGGCTGGAGTCTTTGGCAATTTTATGGGCCTTTCTCAGACACCGCCTGGCATTCTGGGTCATTGTGACATTACGACTAATTGTGACAAAAGTAGAAAGTGCCTAAAGGTGCGAGTGTGTACAAATACGGTTACTGAATGTGTCTGCGATAATTGTGTTAGCACTTCTCTAACAACATCCTCTCCGCCCCTGCTATTATTGTCTTTTAATTTCCTGGGAGCTTATGAAAACAGATCAACTCAACAAGAGGATGCTTCCTCCCACACATGTATATAATGTTGTGGAAACTTTACAGTAGCAGGTGGCAGAACGACTTTGCCAATTCTCTCTTTTTCCATCAGAACAAGAGCTCATTCTATTCTAGGAATAATCAAAAGGAATGAAAGAAGTAATGCATTTCCTTTGCGATTTGATTAGGGAATAACAACAAACCTGTAGTAGTTTTTTGCACGTCTATACTCTGTTTTGTGGATCGTGCTGACAGCTGCTGTGTGTGTGTGTGTGTGTCTGTGTGTGTGTCTGTATGCATGTGCGTGTGTGTGTTTTGCCTTGCAGGAGAGGAAATGGCTGCAGAAGGACACACTTCAGCTCAACACCTACGTTGCTTTGTTTACATTCACTCCCCAGGAGAGTGAAGACCTGGAGATGAGGTCAGTGGTATACACAAACACACACACACACACACACACACACACACACACACACACACACACACACACACACACACACACACACACACACACACACACACACACACACACACACACACACACACACACACACACACACACACACACACACACACACACACATTCCCTTTCTCTCTCCAAGTTGATATTCTTTTTGTGACTGGCCCCCAATTGTGGTGGCAAATTGTAATGGAAATAAGCTTCAGTCGACCCACACATATCTACACACACAAATCTACACACATATCTACACACACAAATCTACACACATATCTACACACACAAATCTACACACATATCTACACACACAAATCTACACACATATCTACACACACAAATCTACACACATATCTACACACACAAATCTACACACATATCTACACACAAATCTACACACATATCTACACACACAAATCTACACACATATCTACACACACAAATCTACACACATATCTACACACACAAATCTACACACATATCTACACACACACATCTACACACATATCTACACACACAAATCTACACACATATCTACACACACAAATCTACACACACATCTACACACACCGAAGCTGTCCGTTAACCTGGTAGCAGGCACCAATGGCCAGTCAGTCACACATTACCGTTGTCTCACTTTTGTAATACTTACAAAAACAGTGTCATAAATGGTGTGACTGATTTATGGGACTGCTTAGTTTAAACTCTCTTATCTACAAGGGCCAGAAGCTCCTACTAGCTCACTGTCAAAACGGGGTGTTTGATTGATTTCTGATGGGCCTTGGCCTTGACTGGACATTTCCTGCATTTTCTTTGTTAAAACCACGACGTTAACAATTACCTTAGGTTTCTCTTGAATGTTGAACACACTGTGTTTACCTCGATAAGCAGGCAGACGTCACTGAATGTACACTGTAATCACTGCTCAATAGATATCTTTTCTTTGCCAGTGCTATTCTCTAATACAACATGAATAAACATTGTCTGTTTTGTTATGCATGACAATTAAATTGTCTGTGATTTGTGTGTGGTCTTCTGCTTGTACTTTGCTCAGTTTAACGACCATAAGACTATCTCTTAATCATGAGCCAGGCATAAACCCACATTAATTAATTTTATTATAAAGATAGACACATGAATATGGTTATGATTTGACCCGATTCATTAGCTTATAAAGATGTTGTTACATAAATATGGTTGTGATTTGACACAATCACAATATGATGAGATAGAAACAATACCTGATGGTTTATTGCTTATCATAAACTGTGGTTCGTGCCCTGAATGCTGATTTGCTGACAGCCGGGATATATCAGACCGTATACCACGGGTATGACAAAACATTTATTTTGAATTGCTCTAATTACGTTGGTAACCAGTTTATAATAGAAATAAGGCACCTCGGAGGTTTTTAGTATATTGGCCATATACCACACCCACTCATTCTTAATGAGACAAATATCAACATCTCTGATATTTTCGGGAACCTGTGGAAACCTGGCAACCCACTGGGTTGTTTCCATGTCATTTCAATTAAATTACGTTGAACCAACGTGGAATAGACATTGAATTGACATCTGTGCCCAGTGAGAATTGTCTGGACTAGGTAAATATTAACATATAGGGCACCGTTTTCTTTGTCATTTTGCAATGGGCCCTTAAGAAATAAGAGTTTCTCTCTCAACAGATCTTGACCCTAAGTATCCATTTTACTCCATTGTTCCCTTAGTAATCCAGTCCTTGGACCTGGCGTGTATAATGTCTACACTGTCTCCTCTCAGACGCTCCAATCATCTGAGATCTTGCTCCCCAGAAAGACTTCAATCATCCCCCACTTCATTTGAAATTCATTCACACCCACATCACAGCATGACTTCCAACTCACAAAAAGCTGCTGTACAGTTGGGTGCTGCTTCAAAGTGTTGTTTTAAATCTTCTCCTATGAAAGACAAGCTAGACAGGATCAAGGTCTCAGGATCCCATTACAGACCCTAATCAACACTTCAGACAGATACAATAAATCACATTGTACTGTAGACTTTGAAGGCACCCTCATCAAAAGGTGGAGAAATGTCACTCTCTTTTTACATTACATGTTGTGACACCTGTCTTGTGATAACTTTCTTCTGTATAATTTGTTATTAGTCTACTGCAACATGATTATTTTATTATTTTACTAGGCAAGTCAGTTATGAACAAATTCTTATTTTCAATGACGGCCATGGAACATTGGGTTAACTGCCTTGTTCAGGGGAAGAACGACAGATTTTTACCTTGTCTGCTCGGGGATTCGATTGCGCAACCTTCCGGTTCCTAGTCCAACGCTCTAGCCACTAGGCTACCTGTCGCCCCACGATGATGGTGATGATACCATGAAAGCATGATTCCAAACATATTCCAATTGGCAATATATTTAATAAACCAAAAGGTCCATTAATAGACGACCATTTTTAACATGTTCAAACTAAAACCACAGTGTTTTCCCTCTCACAGACCTGATTCAATAGACAGGATATTTTTTAAAGAGACATTATCACTCTAGGAAGCAACGAGTCATAATTGAAACATTATTTCAGATTCGTTTTTCTTATTGTCAGATTAAATCTAATTTACAGCATCAGAGACGTTGATTTTTTTAATACGCAATTTTTTTCTAATTTAGACCCGGAGACAGAATTGTCCTGGCTGACGACTCCAATGATGACTGGTGGAAGGTATGTATTTAAGTGGAAGACAGCTAGTACTGACATTTAAACCACTACACTACACCAGTCCAGGGCCGGCGTTATGGGGGGGCCTTAGGGGGCCTGGCCCACCCCACTCTGCCTCCCTACCCTACCCTACCTCCTTATTGATCATTTATTTGACCGAGACACGTGCCAACAGAAAGACTCATCAATCTCAGTTAAAGCATCCAAGCGAATGAAACAGCGCCCCTTTGTCTTAGTATGTGTAGACCATGTATCGGATGCTGTCGGGACCAAAATAGCATGGCATGCGTTTTGACTATAATTTAAAATGTTGTATCAAGAAGAAGGGGAGGTTTGTGTGGAGAATATGGTGCATCTCTCTCCAGAATGCATTTGTAGGAAAGAGCCCATCTGATTTCTGATTGTTTTAACTCACCACGTACACCACTAATAAGCTGAGCCTCTCAGTCAATGTTTTCTTCATCTCATACAAGTCAACGAAGTCTGTTTTTTATTTTTATTTTTATTTTTTTTACATCCATTGCGAATGATAGTTCCTCAGTATGTGAAAAATCTATCCATCACTCCCGGCCTCGATAATCACCAAGCCTCGGTGTGAAAGAGCAAAATATCATAATCCCATATATCCAGTGGAAACATCATAAAAATAAAAAAAACATATTTCTGTCCTGAGCTCACTGCTGCAGGAAACTCACATGGGCCCAGAATAGACTAGTTGATACAATGTTGCAAGTTCACTAGCTACAGCTACAGCTTCAGGCTGGACCAAGTGATGATTTGATACAATGTTGCACTTCACTAGCAATAGCTAATTACAAGACAGATAGAAAGGGAGGCAGAGAGATGAATGTGATTGAAAGAACCAGAATTTTCATCAGGATATTTTCTACTGTTTGTATTTGTCGGCTTTATGCCTATGTATTTTACTTAGTTGACGATGGAAGTTATAGGCCTACTGCTGCATTGGCCTATAGGCTGTCTCGGAGTTCTATGCTGTCATTTCTTTAGCCGCCAATGGATCACAGTGTATCAATGTGTCCATATGAATTTAGTTGAATTTGAAACTCACCAGCTGCCTATGTGCTTTACTGTTAGACCCATTAACCCATTGTGAACGCTCAAGCGGGTGCACACATAGGAGGTCCTGTGGAAAAACATGACCCCCTATGGAAATCAAAGGCCGGTCCAACGGATTCTTTCTGGCGCTGGGTCTGCACCAGTCTGCTGCCATGTTAGTATGACCAGTAGCTGTGATGGTGTATAATGTTTCCTCTGGATGATGGATCTAGGGCATGATCGAGGACAGGATCGGTTTCTTTCCAGCAGCCTTTGCTCACCAGGTGAAGACCGGAGACAGAGTGTTCAGGTGTCACCGGACGTTCATCGGCTGTAAGGAGCAAGGCCAGATCACTCTGAAGGAGGGCCAGGTATGTGATCTCACTCTTACCCACAATACAATGATAATTGTGGCCTGTCTGGTTGAGTGGTAATGCCCGGCCTCCGGCACGCATGTTTACGGTATCGGCATAGGTTTGAATCTGGCCTGCTGCCTTTTGAGACAACCTCTCTCTATCTTTCTGTCTCTCTATCTTGCTATCTCTATCTTTCCGTCTTTCTATCTTGCTATCTCTAGCCCTCTTTTCTTTCCATCTTGCTATCTCTATCTCTATCTCTCTATCTTTCCATCTCTCTATATTTCTATCTCTCTATCTTTCCTGTCATCCTCTATCTGTATGTCTCCAATAAAATCTGAAAATTCCATAACAGCATTATTTTAAATCATACGATAATTATGTCAAACTATTTTGTGACAAAAAAGTACCCAATTATCCCCAATTGAACTAATATACAAGAAAACATGATTGTTATTATCTGTTGTTAAAGAATTGTATAGTTAGTCCCTTAAATGTTTCCATGTACAACTTTACTTGCTGCAGTTCATGTTTAAGCCCCAGATACAAGTGGACATCAGACACAGTTCATATGCTCACCAATTCCCATAGGCAATGGGAGTCCTGGGCACTCAATCCAAAGACTCTCTCCCGGAACATTCACTTCAAAGGATGGACCTGAGCTGGCCAATTGGTAGCCCCCCCCTCTCAGCAGATTCCATGGCATTACCATTTTGGCATGGCAAATGGCTTTGCCGTCTCAAATCCTTTTCCCACAATGCTTTGCATGGCCATTTTAGGATTCAGAGGAGAGTTCATGCTAGTAACCCCCAATGGAGATGCATCCATTCCTAACACTTTGAAGATGACTCAGTGACCTCATAGCCCTGCCTCCATCCCCAATGAGTAGCAACATCCGCTGTTTCCAGTCACACAGCCATTCACACTACCCCTCTGCAGCTGTATCAAAGACTATTCAAACTACCCTCTGCAGCTGTATCAAAGACTATTCAAACTACCCTCTGCAGCTGTATCAAAGACTATTCAAACTACCCTCTGCAGCTGTATCAAAGACTATTCAAACTACCCTCTGCAGCTGTATCAAAGACTATTCACACTACCCCTCTGCAGCTGTATAAAATACTATTCACACTACCCCTCTGCAGCTGTATAAAATACTATTCAAACTACCCCTCTGCAGCTGTATCAAAGACTATTCACACTACCCCTCTGCAGCTGTATAAAATACTATTCACACTACCCCTCTGCAGCTGTATAAAATACTATTCACACTACCCCTCTGCAGCTGTATAAAATACTATTCAAACTACCCCTCTGCAGCTGTATCAAAGACTATTCACACTACCCCTCTGCAGCTGTATAAAATACTATTCACACTACCCCTCTGCAGCTGTATAAAATACTATTCACACTACCCCTCTGCAGCTGTATCAAAGACTATTCAAACCACCCCTCTGCAGCTCTATCAAAGACTATCAGGCAAATACAGACAGGTGTCATTGTTGTTTGGTGGGAGAATTATATATTTCTTACAGTGACCCTAAAGCTACTTCGCCCTTTAGGGCCACTGTGCATTGTGAATTGAATGTGTTAAATTGTGTTTTGTTTGTACAAAAAGCAACTAAATTACGAGATCATTCTTCACTGTTTCATCAGATTTGTGTAAGCGGTGAGGATGAACACAGTGGCTTCATCCGAGTGGCCAGTGGAAAGAAGAGAGGCTACGTGCCCTGTGATGTCCTGGAAAACATCTGAGAGAGAGAGAGAGAGAAATAGAGAGTGCTGGAGAGAGATAACGAGAGGAAGAGAAGGAAAGAGAGGAGGGAGGAGAGGCACAGTGGCACACTCCCATGATGCGCAGGGATGGCTCTGACAGTAGCTCTGATTAGATGCCAACCTCAGGCGTGAGGGAGAGGACCATTGTTCCCACAAAATGGCCGCCTGAAACCATGGAGGAAATCCTCTGTTGAGCTGTGGATCCAAACTCCAAAATATTGCTGTTGCCATTAAGGGAATGGCTTTGTCAGAGTCAGAGCCAACCTTCCTCATTCCCTTTTAGCCTGAAGGGGAAAATGTTGCGACAGATCACATAACCTGACTTTGTGGTCACAGGGAGGGAGAGTGGGGTTAGATTTTTATTCCGATTTTGTTAGATTTTTAGGACAGCTGAGCATTGTTTGTTCTTTGTGGGATTTCCCAGTGGAGAATGCAGGTGACGCATCATGCATGAATATACTGAATGTACTCGTGTGTCTACTACTGAGACAGGTAGAGCAAGGAAAGCAACTTTCGGCAACTTTCTTTATGCATACATTCTTGCTTATTTAGCATCAGCTGCAGTATGTTTGAACCACCTGTTTAACCTAAAGCCCAAATGTTGAAGCACTTGTTCTCTATAGCTGAAGATTCTGTTCTGAAATAATAAAATCATATTTTATTCACTTACGCTAACTTTGATGCAAGCAGTTGAGGTTACAAACAGCATATTAATCAAAAGCATAGAAGATAAATCCCTTTTCTTCTATGCTCGTATGATGGCTCTACTGAGTCTTGATAGCCTCAAGCTCACAATTACAGACCCATTCTCCCAAGAATCCGTCCCTCTGTGATACAAAAAATTCCATACTTTGGATATGTCACTGGAGAGGAACAACAAAAAGAATTAGACGAAGCGGAAATGTATCAAGATTTCTGAGGTAGTATTGTTCAAAGGAGAAAAATCTTTTGCATAAATCTAATGAAATTCCTAGTCTAGCTGCTTACCCATCCACATTTGAGTTTAAAAAATATGACACCACAAAAGGACTACAAACCTGTCAAACAGATTTTGTGAATATTTCAAAACAATGAATATCTAAATTTGCAACTTAAAGTCTGGTGATAATGTTCTCTTCAGGTAACTCATCATGACCTTGTTTCTTGATGTGTTTTATAAAGGATAATGGATTTGATGAGAAATTAGGTGAATTTAGGAAGCGGGCAACCTCTAACAAGTGGTTAGATCAATTGTTTTTGAATATATGTCATAAAATCTGCATACCTGTTGTGGTGGCTTGGTGTGGTTTCTAATATACATTTCAACACAATTACATTAGATTCTATACACAATAACAAGTAAACCAAAACAAGTTATAGACATTTTTTTCCTATACAACCTGTTATTGTCAAGGTATTTGATCAGAGAAGCTTCAATGCATGAGCTACATGAAATTCAGCTTTGATTTACATTCATGTATGCTTGCTCCAATTGCACTAAATGGTCACTCAGATATGGCTATTCACTTTAAACAATGTAAACTCATTTTTCGTCGAATCAAGACATGCTTGTTGAGATGTAACTATCCCTTTAATGTCACTCTTTATGACACACTCCTGTTATATTCCTTTCTCTTGAGGAATAGCAATGTTCTTTGAGGATTTCTTGATCATCCTCATGTATATTTGTTTTCTGTTAAAATATTATTATAACTTATGAATTGTCAAAGGAAAGGTATGGTAGTAAATGTGTCTCTCTATAAGTTCATCTAACCTGCACTGAAACTTGGCTGTATTAGATGTCAAAGATAGTGTTGTAAAACTCCGTGAACTTTCAATAAATTCCCTAGTTTTCCCGAAATCCCAGTTGGAGGATTTTTAGAATAAGAAGACAATAAGCAGGAAATATGGAATATTCCAACTAGGATTTCTGGGAAACCAGGGAAAATATTGAAAGTTCCTGGAATTTTGCAACCATAGTCAAAGACCACTGTATTGTATAGATTGTATGCACAGAATAAAAAAGAAATTGATTAGAATTTTTTAATCAATGGTATCAATTTATTATCGCCGTTTGGGGAAACTATTTACAGAATATATAAAGCACTGTCCTTAACTCGAGATAGATAGCTTTGTCTTCATACTCGGAACACAGAAAACATCACAGTCATGTATGCCTGTGCTGACTATACATTGAAGTATAAAGGAAGTTAGAGGTAGTTTCGCGAGCCTATACTAACTAGCTTTAGCGCAGATACCCATAGACTTCCAGTCATTGCGCTAATGCAAGTTAATATTTTCTTGTGAAACTACCTTTTACTTCCTTCATGCTGGACATAGCGACATAAAAATGGTATCCACAAGTTCATCTGACTCTGGGGAAGTAGATAAATGGCCTCATTGCCAAAATCCCAAAAGTATCCATTTAAGAACTGCTTTGGTGCAATATAACTCAATAATGTCCCAAAAGGGAGGCCATAACATAAGCTTGGACTTTTCCTCTCATTTGGAAAGAGGATAACTCGGCGGTATGACTCTTATATTCCACCTGTATGACCTCCAATATAATATTAGCTAAGACAAACCTTGGTTAACCTGGGGCCTGCTGCCCTATTAGATATAATATCTTATGAGAACCCATCTACCGTGATGAAGAGGCTGCTTCCCCCCTCATCCTCACCTGCTTCCCCTTCTGCAGCTCCATACACATTTTCCACATGAGAACTAAGAAAGGGATGCACATTCCCTCATAACAAATATAAATAATATGGGAATCACGTTGATATTTCCTGGAAATAATGATGCTCTACCTTCACAAAAAATGTTGAAATATATTTCCCTTTGAAATCTCTGGTAATAAAATGTTGAATAGCTCACATGGTAGAACTGTTAACAACTACATGCCATGTGGCCATCTAGACTGATCACATATTTTATGCAGAAGAACACCCTCTACTGACAGCATTGTGCATTGTGTTCTCATGATTATACTGCAACATCCTGTAGCATCAATACGCAATATAGTCACCAAGTCACTGAGTGATACAGTTTTCCATGTCTTTTTACACATCTGTCACAAACTATTCATAAAGCCCTACACAGACAGCCGTGCCTTTGATTCTCCCACCCACTACTTTATTAACTGTTGCTAATTGGCTCATCATTTGCTCAACTGTACCACTTTAATTATCTTCAAGCTGTTATTTTGTTTTTACTGCGGCTCCTAGGTTCAGTAGCCCCATTAGGCAGCTGTTCAGAAGTGTAGTGGACGATTCTCCTGGCAGGGGGCAGAGACAGTTTTAAATACTCACACTTGTCTTGTTCCCCTGTTTGTCTTTGTCATGACACAGGCCAGTCCACCAGGGCTGATACAGGCCTCAACCACCAGACTCTAGCACCCCCGTTGGTAGTGGCCTGACATTAGCCTGTATTGCATTGACAATGTTACAGTTTGTTTTTTAATCACTTTGGTGTAAAGTAGAGCCAATAGAAAGTCTGCACCCTCTTTTTTACATGGTGTTGCGTAACAAAGTTACAAAGTAAAAATGGTTTACTTTGTAATAACTAAAATATAGTCACATTAGTATTCACCCCCTTTGTTTAGCCAAGCCTTAATTAGTTCAGAAGTAAAATGTGGCTTAACAAATCACATAAGTTATATGGACTCACTCTGTGTGAAATAATAGAGGTTGACATTATTTTTTAATGACTACCCCTTCCTCTGTTCCCCATACATAAAACATCTGTAAGGTCCCTCAGTCAAGTACTGAATTATAAGCACAAATTCAACTACAAAGACCAGGGAGCTTTTCGAAAGCTTCATGAAGAAGGGCAGTGGTTGGTAGATGGTTAACAATAACAAATCAGACATTTAATATATCTAAGCATGGTCAAGGTAATCATTATGCTATGGATGATGTCATAAACCTCCCAGACACATCAAAGATGCAGTTGTCCTTCTGAACTGAGCTGCAGGACATGAAGGAAACTGCTTAGGGATGTCACCAATGACAGAGTGAAAATAAGAATAAAAATATACAGAATAAACACATTCCAAAATATGCATATATATGCAACAAGGCACTAAAGTAACATTGAAGAAGAAAACAAAACACATCAAAGGAATACACTTTTTGGCCTAAATGCATACGTTTGGGGCAAATCCAACACAACACATCGCTGAGTACCTGCCTCCTTATTTTCAAGCATGGTGGTGGCTGCATCATGGTATGGGTATGCTTGACATTGGTAAAGACTGGGGAGTTTTTCAGGATGAAAATAATTGGGATGGAGCTAAGCACAGGCAAAATCCTAGACGAAAACCTGCATCAGTCTGCTTTACACCAGGGACTGGGGAAGGAATCACATTTCAGCAGGACAATAACCTACAACACAAAGCCAAATCTTCTCTGGAGTTGCTTACCAGCAAGACAGTAAATTGCAGAGACCGTTCTAAAGACGTGCCCTTATTCTCTGTCTTTGTCATAACACAGGCAAGAATAGCTGTATAATAGTTTCAGATAGATGAGTAAGCATCAGTCATTTCACACTGCATGCACTTGGTCTGATGTTCGTTTGACATATATCACACATCTCACAAGATACACTCTTTGTGGTGCAATGGAGTGAGTGGGTATATGTGCGTGCGAGTGTGTTGGATGGGGAAGAAAGAGGTGCCAAACAAAATAGTCTAGCTCTAAGCCATTATAAATGGGCTAGAGTGGCAGTTTGTCTCTTTGGGTAGTCAAAATTAAAATAAAAAAAGTAATTGACAGAATAATAAAAGAGAAACTGCAGCAAAAGTGAGCTGTGATTAATGACACAGCAAAATCCACTCGGCGGCTTCATTGCTTCGCCTCGGCTAGGAAGGCCTGGACTATATCCAGATGGTCAGTTAGATTGCCTAAGGAAGTAAGAAGAAAAGAGGCTGCTTCAGTGACATAGAGCATACGATCCATTCTCTTTGTTTTGTCAGTACTATAACCCCAACATTATATGCCTCTTCAAAAGAGCTTTTCTGTCGATATTACAGCAAGACTCTCTCAATGACTTTAATGAACTACAGACTCCTCACAGGCATATAGCCAGGTGTCACAAATTTGTCAAAACAATAATTGTATTCATTTCCCCCAGGATTTATACACAACTATTAATTAATCCCTGACCCATAAAATGGGTAGACAAGGTCGTCTCAAATCAAATCAAATGTTATTGGTCACGTTCACATGCTTAGCAGATGTTATTGTGAGTGTAGCAAAATGCTTATGCTTCTAGATCAGACAGTGCAGCAGTATCTAACAGGTAATATCTAACAATTCCACAACAAAACCTAATATCTAACAAATTCCACAACAAAACCTAATACACACAATGTAGTAAAGGAATGGGATAAGAATATATATGTATAAAATATATGGATGAGCAGTGACAGAGCAGCTAAGATGTAATAGATAGTAAAGAATAGATAGTGAAGGATACAGTATACAGTATATACAGTGGTTCCTCCTTTAAAAGTTGCTTACACCGTGGGACTTAGAGGTATCCAGCAACACGGCTTCATTGCTCCAGACCACCGCAAGGGGGAGTTAGAGCACTCATTATGCATTTGGGTCCTATCGAGTGGTTCCAATGAAGAATTTGGCGCGAGCCATCCTTCGCTGGTGACTTTCTTCAGCAAATTGGCTAACAAAACATCACGGTGGAAGCAAATGTAAATAATTATAACGTCATAACGAGTCAAGCAAAAAAATTACAATTGAGAGGAATATGTTAGTTAGTGTCGAGACAAACGATTCTGAATATTTTTTTGTCAAAGTTAATTTACGAAAATCGCTATTTAGCAAGTTAGCTTACTAGCTAACATTAGCCAGCTAACTAGCTAGTGGAACGGCAGCCTTCCTCCTCTTCGTCTGAAGAGCAGATGTAGCAGGGATCGGACCAAGACGCAGCGTAATTCGTGTTCAACATATTTAATAAAAGACGATAAACGAGAACACTACACAATACAAAATAACAAATGTGGCAAAACCGAAACAGTCCTATCTGGTGCAATGAACACAAAGACAGAAGACAACCACCCACAAACCCCAACACAAAACAAGCTACCTAAATATGGTTCCCAATCAGAGACAATAACTAACACCTGCCTCTGATTGAGAACCATATCAGGCCATGCATAGAAATGGACAAACTAGACACACAACATAGAATGCCCACCCAGCTCACGTCCTGACCAACACTAAACCAAGGAAAACACAAAAGAACTATGGTCAGAACGTGACAGCTAGTGTTATGACATGCGTATAAAATTGTAATTCATGCTGTTTAATGTTTTAGGGACTCCTGAGAAAACCAGCAAACCAGGCTGTCATCTTGTGAAACAGTGGATGTAAAGAATCTAGCTAGCTAAAGCATTTACTGCAAATTGAATGTACAATTGTGTTAGCTTGTCTTGCTTATATTTGCCATGCAATGCAGCTGAAGTAACATAGCTACTATTTATTTGTTTATTGTGTAGTGGAGGTTAAAAATAACTCTATGGCTATGGATGTGTCGCTAGCTACAGTATGTAGCCTATCTGTGTATGGACTCTAAAACTTTTTGTATGAATATTAGTTCAGAACCTATTTATGAACCTCAGCTATCATAGTTGTTGTATCGACTTCAAGTCTGAATGGCATTAATGAAGCATATGGATAAAGTAGAATATATTAACTTTATTGTGCCAAGGATGCAAGTGCTATATACATGTACTGTAGTTCTTACCACGTATGAGATCCCCACATTGTAGCCTGTACAATGAATATATTCATTGATCATGTACTCTTCCTTGGCACATAAAGGTGCAGTTTAGGTATGTCTCTGTGAGACATTCTTTTTCAGTCATATCCAATACCAGGTGTATCAAACTCCATTCTTTGAATGATGCTGTGTCTGCATGTATGTATTACAATTATACACTTCAACAGTGTTTACCACTCCTGCTCCTGGGACATCAATGGTTACACATTGTAACTATGCAATAGACTAGAAACATGTTTCAAGTAAAGGCTGATTTGTAATTAATATACACAGACAAAAAACAGTACACTGTGAAATGCTTTATTGAAAGTTCATTATCCAGGTGTTATAAACACATAATACATGCATTATAAATATTATAATTGTAATATTATAAATACAAGTTCAATCTGTACTTCAATGCACATATGGTGTGCATTATTAAAAAAAGGGCGAAAGAGGAGGTGGGGAGAGAGGTGTAGAAGACACAAAAGGAAAGAGGTAAAACAGAGGAGCAGGGAAGACAGCATGCTGTCACAATCGTTATACTGAATGGACCAAGGCGCAGCGTGCGTAGAGTTCCACATAATTTTAATAAATGAAAATCACCAAAACAAATACAGACAGAAACAAAACGTGAAGCAAATGCAGTGCTAACAGGCACTACACAAAAACAAGATCCCACAAACAACAGGTGGGAAAAGGCTGCCTAAATATGATCCCCAATCAGAGATAATGATAGACAGCTGCCTCTGATTGGGAACCATACCAGGCCAACATAGAAATACAAAACTAGAGTACCCACCCTAGTCACACCCTGACCTAACCAAAATAGAGAATACAAAAGCTCTCTAAGGTCAGGGCATGACAGTAACCCCCCCAAAGGTGCGGAGTCCGGCCGCAAAATCTGACTCTATGGGGGAGGGTCCGGGTGGGCATCTAGCCTCGGTGGCGGCTCCGGTTCGGGACTTAGATCCCGCTCCGCTCGTGGATCCCTCCGTTTCCGTGGGGCTCCGGACCGTGGATAATCGCCGGAAGAACCGGACCGTAGACCGTTGCCGGAGGAACAGGACCGTGGATCGTCGCCGGATGATCCGGACCGTGGATCCGGACCGTGGAAATACTTATTTCCCCCATTAAAATGCAAATCAATTTATAACATTTTTGACATGCGTTTTTCTGGATTTTTTGTTGTTGTTATTCTGTCTCTCACTGTTCAAATAAACCTACCATTAAAATTATAGACTGATCATTTCTTTGTCAGTCGGCAAACGTACAAAATCATCAGGGGATCAAATACTTTTTTCCCTCACTGTATGCTTGGGGTCATTGCCCATTTGGAAGACCCATTTGCGACCAAGCTTAAACTTCCTGACTGATGTCTTGATGTGGCATCAATACATCCACCTAATTTTCCAACCTCATGATGCCATCTATTTTGTGAAGTGCACCAGTCCCTCCTGCAGCAAAGCACCCCCATATGATGCTGACATCTCCGTGCTTCACGGTTGGGATGGTGTTCTTTGGCTTGCAAGCCTCCCCATTTTTCCTCTAAACATAACGATGGTCATTATGTTCAGACAGTTCTATTTTTGTTTCATCAGACCAGAGGACATTTCTCCAAAAAAGTACAATCTTTGTCCCCATGTGCAGTTGCAAACCGTAATCTGGCTTTTTCATGGCAGTTTTGAAGCAGTGGCTTCTTCCTTGCTGAGTGGCCTTTCAGGTTATGTCGATATAGGACTCGTTTTACTGTGGATATAGATACTTTTGTACCTGTTTCCTCCAGCATCTTCACAATGAACTTTGCTGTTGTTCTGGGATTGATTTGTACTTTTCGCACCAAAGTATGTTCATTTCTAGGAGACAGAACGCGTCTCCTTCCTGAGCGGTATGACGGCTGCGTGGTCCCATGGTGTTTATACTTGTGTATTATTGTTTGTACAGATGAAAGTAGCACCTTCAGGCGTTTGGAAATTACTCCCAAGGATGAACCAGACTTGTAGAGGTCTACAATTTTCTGAGGTCCTAGCTGATTTCTTTTGATTTTCCCATGATGTCAAGCAAAGAGGCACTGAGTTTGAAGGTAGGCCTTGAAATACATCCACAGGTACACCTCCAATTGACTCAAATGATGTCAATTAGCCTATCAGAAGCTTCTAAAGCCATGACATCATTTTCATCATTTCCAAGCTGTTTTAAGGCACAGTCAACTTAGTGTATGTAAACTTCTGACCCACTGGAATTGTGATACAGTGAATTATAAGTGAAATAATCTGTCTGTGTGCAATTGTTGGAAAAATGTGTCATACACAAAGTAGATGTCCTAACCAACTTGCCAAAACTATAGTTTGTTAACAAGAAATTTGTGGAGTGGTTGAAAAACAAGTTTTAATGATTCCAACCTAAGTGTATGTAAACTTCCGACTTCAACTGTACTTCTTATGAATTGGGTAGCCTGGTGAAGCAGCAGTTGTGTTGTTGCCAAGCAACTACATTTCTTGAACTGGTTTTAGAACTGCGCTACAGCTTAAAAAAATATTAGCGTTCTCAGAAATGCTACAAAAAGTTAGCACACCATTGGTTCTCTATTGGCATGTGAGAGCGATTCAATTATAAATGTTTTCAAAACTGTTGTCCCTACAAACGTATTCAGTCAGCACGGTGGCAAGTCAAATGGTCACTTTACGGACACTTTATGGGGCAGTGGAGTTGTGCTGACACCAGGGAAACTGCCAGGTGATTGTGGAAGATGGGAACTGAACATGTAGCTATGATGAGCATGGATGTTTGTTTTCTCTGACTGTTTTTTGCTGACAGTCCTTAACTTCTTGATTATTTGGGGCCACAAAGGTGCAGACTAAAGGAATTATACTGTAAATTGCAACAATTCAAGCATCTGAACATGTCCCCAGATCCCATTTGAGAATTTCGCCTATGATTTTGACTGGCAGCTTTCTGGTGACTGTAGTTCCCTACTGTAATGAATGAATGAGTTCGATTTTATTAGGATCTCCAGTTAGTCTTACTGGGGTCTGACACATAATGAAAAAAACATTACAGACAAAATAGTTTACAATTTACATACATTTAAAACATGAACATGTAGTGTGTGAATGTGTGTGTATATGTGTGTGTGCATCTAGCAGTTACACATTAGTGATGCGAAGGTCAGCTGTTTCTTCACCCGCACCGCAATAGCCAATAAGCCAACTGCAACCGCCCAACTATATGTGATAAGGTGAAAATCTGAGGCCCGCACCCAACCCTAACCCACAAACAGCACTGCTATCATCCTCTTTTACCACTTCACCAAATCTTTTCCAAATATTACTTCTCTGTCCCTTCCTCCTCTTTATTTTCAACTCTCTTTTCACAGCTTTTCTCTTATTGAATTAAACTTCGACAATGTCCTTTTTGCCTCCGTGGATTGAAGTGAACTTTTTCTTCCCGATCCCAAAAGCATTATTTGGTTTTCTGCCTGTTCCCAAAAGCATTATTTGGTTTTCTGCTTGTTCCCAAAAGCATTATTTCGTGATTGGATGTGTAGGCGCGCATACACTTAAGCCCTAACGTTTAGGCTTATGCACAATACCAGATCGCCTAAATAATGAAAGAAAAACCTCAACGTAGCCTCTATAAATTCCCCAAGAATTATAAATTTCTGCATTTTTTTAAGGTATTGTTTCTCTTTATTCAACCCGCCAGCCACCCATCCACCCTTCAGCCTCACAATATTTAATTACCCTAAACCCGTCTGCCCCGCAGATATAACCACGGGGACTGCAGGTTATGAGTCAACCCGTGCATCACTATTACACATACATGTCAGTACATACCAGTGGAGGCTGTTGATTAGAGAGCGGCTCATAATAATGGATGAAATGGACTCAATGGAATGGTATCTATCATATGGTTTCCAGTTGGTTGATACCATTTCATTGACTCCATTCCAGCCATTACTATGAGCTGTCCTCCCCTCAGCATGCAGCCTCCACTGGTAGATACACACAAAAAGTAGGTCACAATCTCAATAGCACTCCACACTGCCCTCATGCCCCCTCCACATCGACGGGCCTGTAGGGGAGTGGGTAGAGAGTTTCAAGTTCCTCTGTGTCCAAATCACTAAGAACTTAAAATGGTCCACACATACACACACACAGTCTTGAAGAGGGAGCGAAAGCAACTCTTACCCCTCAGGAGGTTGAAAATGTTTGGCATGTGCCCTCAAATCCGCAAAAAGTTCTACAAATGTACCATTGAGAGCATCTTGACTGGTGCGTCACTGCTTGGTATGGCAATAGCACCACCCTCGATCGCATGTGTGGGCAGCCCAGTACATCACTGGGGCCCGAGTTTCCTGCCATCCAGGACCTCTATATCACCACTCAAGCCATAGACTGTTCTCTCTGCGTCCCGGTGCATCAAGTCTGACACCAACAGGCTCCTGAACAGCTTCTATCCCCATGCCATTAGACTGCTAAATAGCTAACTAAATAGCTAACAAAGTGGATACACAGACAATCTGAGTTGACCTTTGTATTTTATTCAAATTTTTGCACTGTCTCTATGCACACTCACAATGCCCTACACACACACACACACACACACACACACACACACACACACACACACACACACACACACACACACACACACACACACACACACACACACACACACACACACACACACACTCCATCATTTGCTCACACACATATATTATGTATATACATTTATACTGACTCTACACACACTTACACCCACTCACATACAATCATCATATATGGTGCTGCTACTCTGTTTATTATATCACTTGATGCCTAGTCACCTTACCCCAATACATATCTATCTCTGTCACTCCAGTATCCCTGCACATTATAATCATGGTACTAGAACTGACTCTGTATATAGTATGCTTACTTACTTTATCGTGTTCTTCTTATTTCTTATTTTTATATCTTGTGTGTTTTTGTTCTACCTTGTTATTTTTAGTATTATATTGTTATTGATTACTGCATTGTTGTGGTTAAAGCTACAGTAGCAAGAAAGGCATTTCACTGTTGTACTTGTATACGTGACATTAAACCTTGAAACATTGGGGAGAGGCATTGTGGTCAGCTAATTTCAGATTCAGATCCCTGCAGCATTCCATTTAATTTCAATGTCATGCATTAGCATGGTCAGGAGAGCACTTCTATCATATAACATGTAAGTGGGCTTGCCAATTGTGTACACGTTTAGAAAATGTGGCTCTAGGTTATGAGAGTTATAGGCTGCACACTGAGTTGCCACAAGTCAGGATGTTGCATTTACAGGTAACTGCCCAAATAATGGAAACACTTGAGTAAATGAGGGATTGATACAAGTATATTGGAAGCAGGTGCTTCCACACATGGTTCCTGAGTTAATTAAGCAATTAACATCCCATCATGCTTAGAGTCATGTATAACAATGCTAGGCAGGCCAATATTTTGGCTACCATGGCTACGCCCCCATAGGATTACAAAGCCCCTATCCACATGGCACGAGTGGTCACTGAATGGTTTGATGAGCATGAAAATTATGTAAACCATATGCCATGGTCGTCTCAGTCACCAGATCTCAACCCAATTGAAAACTTATGGGAGATTCTGGAGCGGTGCCTGAGACAGCGTTTTCCACCACCATCAACATAACACCAAATTATGGAATTTATTGTGGAAGAAAGGAGATGCATCCCTCTAATAGAGTTTCAGAAACTTGTAGAATCTAAGCCAAGGTGAATTGAGGCTGTTCTGGCTCGTGGTAGACCAACAGTATATTAAGACACTTTATGTTGGTGTTCCCTTTATTTGGGCAATTATTTGTGGTATTGCTAGCGAAAAAGGAAGTCAGCTTTCTGATCTTCGCTTTGAAGAATGATAGTGTTTCAATACACATGTATAAAATATCTTAAACGACAACATTTCCCCCCCCACCGACCTTACCCGGGCTCAGATCCAATCCCTCAACCTTGCTAACCACGCTCCTTCCCCTCCACAACGGCAACCAATCAAGCCAGAGTCAATGGGTAGAAAAGAGCAGACGTTCTGTGCTCTCCAACCAGGACCAAGTTAACTACACTGGCTTACAACAGTTGCTTTATTATCCATTTCTACCTTCCTTTTGACTGAGAAGAAGATGAGGGTCGTCAATATGGGTCTTCTGCTGGTTTGTGCAGGTAAATATATGGGTCTTCTGCTGATTTGTGCAGGTAAATATATGGGTCTTCTGCTGGTTTGTGCAGGTAAATATATGGGTCTTCTGCTGGTTTGTGCAGGTAAATATATAGGTCTTCTGCTGGTTTGTGCAGGTAAATATATGGGTCTTCTGCTGGTTTGTGCAGGTAAATATATGGGTCTTCTGCTGGTTTGTTCAGGTAAATATATGGGTCTTCTGCTGGTTTGTGCAGGTAAATATATGATATATGGGTCTTCTTTTGTGAAATATGGGTGAAAAGTCAGGAAAATTTAATATTGAAATCCAGCTTTAGGGTAAGTATGTTTTAATTGCATACATGTTTGCCCATGGAAGAAGTGTTCAGAAAGTAACATTTTGGACCTGAGTGCCAAAATATTCAGGAGACAAAGGTGCTCAAAATGTACCTATTTTGCATACCCCACCATACCATGAGACATCCATGTCTTCATCATTGGAAAAGATAAATGGGTGAGTTTGATATAATTCAAAAGCTTACAAAGTGTTGTCAAACTACAGTATTTTATTTTGTCTTGAATATTTTTTTTTATAAAGAATTGTCATTTTGAAAATCGTTAACGTCAATTATCTAAAAACGCTTAAACTCCGATTATTTTCATGTTGTAGCTTAGACCCTTTCTCATATCTGAGCTTTTTGTGTTGTGCTCACCATCGGTTGAGACACAACATGCTTCTGAATACAGTATAGGTGTAATTTCAATCATAGAAAATATAATTCATAAAATGGACCTATCCCTTCAGACCACTGCAATTTAGATGGTAAACCATTAACATTTTAATTGAATTGAAATTTTTACTTCTAATTCCTACCACAAAGATGACCACCGGTACACCCGCCGCCTAATGTCAACTTAAATGGTCATGTCTATTCTGGTATCTTTTATGATTTCAATAGGTTTCCTATGGAGGATTGACAGTATAATTTAAAACAACAGATATTCCCATTCAAGTCAACATTCTCTGATGTGTGGACCTCCAACCATCTTTCTGGTACCATTTGAACATTTCAATTTGATTCATATTTTAGTGCATTTATCAGCCAAAACATCATATCCACCGTATCCACAAGAGCACGATGTGTCTCAACCGATGGCGGGCACAACACAAATACCTTAGATGATGTAAAATAGGGTCTAAACTACATCTGTGAACATGAAAAAAATGGAAGTTTACGCGTTTTAGATCATTCATATTAAAAGATAATATATATACTGTATATTATTTTTCTTAATCCCCAGAAATGATAAAATATTTGACTGCCCTTATTGTAAGATTTTAAATTATGATAATCTCAACCATTGAATATTTCCCAGTGATGAAGACATGGATGTCTGATGGTATGGAGGGGGATGCAAAATGGGAGAACTTTGAGCACCTTTATCTCTTTAATGTTGGGCATTCAGGTGTAAAAAGTCACTTCCTGAGCACTTCTACAATTGACAAATACGGAAGGAATCATTCAAATCAAAAAGTGGTGCTGTCAAAAAGTGATTGAATCCAAATGGATTGACCATGTAGCTATTGTAAAGAATTCACTGCTTTTCAAAAATATCATAAAATGACAATGCTAATAGTATTTTTTTTGTGTGTGTGTGGGGGTAGCCTTTGCTCAGTCCTTCAAGTCTCAAGGTGGGGGGAGTCTGAGAGAGGAGGAGGTCATGTGGGGGAACTACCTAATGGACAGAGATGACAACCATGCCGAGGTAGAGTTGGAGACTTTTCATTGTATTGTGTTAGTGAGTACCCCCAACAGAAAACATTTTTGTTGTAGCCCCAGACAAAAACACCTGATTCAACTCATTGAGGGCTTGATGACTAGTTAATAAGTTAAATCAGATATGCTTGTCCAGGTCTACAAAATAATTTGTACTATTGGGGATACTCAAGGACTGTAGTTGTGAAACACTGCCCTACATAATACCCAGCTAGCACATTTGGTTTGTTGGAAGGTGTGGGAACGTATGTTTTTGGTTTAACATTGGATGTGGGAAAGAAGCCATATTTTTCCTGACCAGTAAAACAGAACATTGTCTGTTCTGTGAATGTTTATTTTTAGGTTGCAGGGAGGTTCTAAGAACGTTTTATTCTGGTTCCTTTAATGTTTTTCTGGGAGGTTATATTAATGCTTTGAGAAGGGAAATTCTATGTTATTTTGAGGTTTTTCACAAAATGTTTCAAAAAGACTTAATAACACTGCTAGCTTATTTCTTTGAACTCCAAGCACAGATAGGACACATGGAAATTCCTTATTCATTAATTATGCAAAAACATTTATTTTTTATTGTAACACAGAATTAGTCCACTGAGCCACCAGGATGGAGCTAGCATGCCAAGTTTAGTTTAAACATTCAAATCTGTACATTTTCATCTATTAAAATAGACTCAATTTCAAAGGAAACAAGCACTCAATAAGATCATAATAAGAAAACTAAAATCCTGTTCGTCACATGCGTCGTATACTTTACAGTGGAGTGTTTACAAGCCCATTCCAACAGTGCAGAGTTCAAAAGTAACACAAATATTTGATGAATACAAAAGGAAATTGTAACTCAATAAAAACAATAACGAGGCTATTTACAAGGTACTAAGTACCAGTACCAAGTCAATGTGCAGGGGTACGAGGTAGTTTAAGTAATTTAGTATGTACATGTGGGTAGGGGTAAAAGTAACTAGGCAATCAGGATATATAATAAACAGAGTAGCAGCAGTGTACGTGGGAGTGGGTCTATGTGTGAGTGTGTGTGCCGTCAATATGCATGTGTGTGTGTGTGTGTTGGAGTGTCAGTGTAGTATTTGTGAGTGTGTAGATTGAGTCTAGTGAGTGTGCATAGAGCCAGTGCAAGGAAGTCAATTTAGATCAAGAAACAAATAACAAAGGGGTTCAATTTAAATTGTCCGGGTAGCCATTTGATTAACTGTTCAGCAGTCTCATGGCCTGAGGGTAGAAGCTGTTCAGTGTAACGGCATCCTCTCTCTCTTCATAAGAAGAGGAGGTGTAGTGATCGAGCCAAGGCGCAGCGGGTTGTGAAAACATGATGAGTTTTATTTATAAGACAAAACGAAACAAACTATACTTGAATAAACTAACAAAACGAAAATAGACAGACTTAGTACGACGAACTGACATAACACACGCAGAACGAACGAACAAGTACTTACTACAAAAACGCACGAACAAACCGAAACAATCCTGTATGGTGTAACATCGACACAGACAGGAGACAATCACCCACAAACAAACAGTGAGAACACCCTACCTAAATATGACTCTTAATTAGAGGAGAACGCAAAACACCTGCCTCTAATTAAGAGCCATACCAGGCAACCAAAACCAACATAGAAACAGATAACATAGACTGCCCACCCAAAACACATGCCCTGACCTAAACACATACAAAAACAACATAAAACAGGTCAGGACCGTTACATTCAGGTGCTGAAAACCATATATTTCGTTACTAAAGTTTATGTTTTTTATGGTTTTCTTAACATCCTCTGAAAGATTTGAGAACATGAATAAATAGAACCATGAAAACAACTTTATGCTGAAGTACTGAAATTCCCACAGAAGAAATCAAATCAAATCAAAATGTATGTCACATACACATGGTTAGCAGATGTTAATGTGAGTGTAGCGAAATGCTTGTGCTTCTAGTTCCGACAATGCAGTAATAACCAACGAGTAATCTAACCTAACAATTTCACAACAGCTACCTTATACACACAAGTGTAATAAAGATATACATAAAGATACATGTACATAAAGATATATGAATGAGTGATGGTACAGAACGGCATAGGCAAGATGGAGTAGATGGTATCGAGTACAGTATATACATATGGGATGCGTAATGTAGGGTATGTAAACATTATATAAAGTGGCTAGTGACACATTTTTTACATGTATGGCAGCAGCCACTCAATGTTAGTGGTGGCTGTTTAACGGTCTGATGGCCTTGAGATAGAAGCTGTTTTTCAGTCTCTCTGTCCCTGCTTTGATGCACCTGTACTGACCTCGCCTTCTGGATGATAGCGGGTTGAACAGGCAGTGGCTTGGGTGGATGTTGTCCTTGATGATCTTTTTGGCCTTCCTGTGACATCGGGTGATGTAGGTGTCCTGGAAGGCAGGTAGTTTGCCCCCGGGGATGCGTTGTGCAGACCTCACTACCCTCTGGAGAGCCTTACGGTTATGGGCGGAGCAGTTGCCGTACCAGGCGGTGACACAGCCCGACAGGATGCTCTCGATTGTGCATCTGTAAAAGTTTGTGAGTGTTTTTGGTGACAAGCTGAATTTCTTCAGCCTCCTGAGGTTGAAGAGGCACTGCTGCGCCTTCTTCATCACGCTGTCTGTGTGGTTGGACCATTTCAGTTTGTCCGTGATGTGTATGCCGAGGAACTTAAAACTTTCTACCCTCTCCACTACTGTCCCGTCGATGTGGATAGGGGGGTGCTCCCTCTGCTGTTTTCTGAAGTCCACAATCATCTCCTTTGTTTTGTTGATGTTGAGTGTGAGGTTATTTTCCTGACACCACACTTCGAGGGCCCTTACCTCCTCCCTGTAGGCCGTCTCGTCGTTGTTGGTAATCAAGCCTACCACTGTAGTGTCGTCTGCAAACTTGATGATTGAGTTAGAGGCGTGGGGGCGTGCGAGTTGGAGAACTGTGTTTCTTAACGTTCTCTGAACTATTTGAGAACATTCCCGATATCAAACCAGTTGGAGAACGTTCCTAGAACATTACAAAAATGTAAATGTAACCATGTTTGAACTTTTAGGAAACCTTATGTTAAAGTAATGAAATACCAAGAAAATAGTTTTTTGAAAATCCTTAAATGTGCTGAGAATGTTCCAAAGCCAACCCACTGGGCACACACTGGTTAAATCAACGTTGTAGCCATGTCATTTCAATGAAATTACGTTGAACCAACGTGGAATAGACACGGATTTGATGTCTGTGGGAAGCAACTATCCTGCACCTTTCCCAGAAAGTTGTGGGAAGGTTGTTTTCAAAATAACGACACAGGCCAATAACACTCTCACCAAGCTCTATGAAATATATGGTTTTCAGAATGTTATGTTATAGCTGGGTAGCCTAAATAAATTGGGGTTTGCATGTAGTAACATTCATGTGGTAAC